>NC_038244.2:24912417-25246524 GCF_000004515.6 Glycine max
GAATGGCAAAGGGGTGCGGAATGACCAAATTTGATCTCCGCGCGTCATCGGGCCCCGCCGCCTCTGGATGACAAAAGGGTGCAGAATGACCAAATTTTGTCTCTGCGTGCCATCGGACACGACTGTGTCTGAATGGCAAAGGGGTGAGGAATGACCAAATTTTGTCTCCGTATGTCATCGGGGCCGTCGCCTCTGGATGACAAAAGGGTGCAAAATGACCAAATGTTGTCTCTGCGTGCCATCGGACACGACTGTGTCTGAATCGCAAAGGGGTGCGGAATGACCAAATTTTGTCTCCGCATGTCATCGGGCCCGCCGCCTCTGGATGACAAAAGGGTGCAGAATGACCAAATTTTGTCTCTGCGTGCCATCGGACACGACAGTGTCTGAATCGCAAAGGGGTGCGGAATGACCAAATTTTGTCTCCGCATGTCATCGGGCCCGCCGCCTCTGGATGACAAAAGGGTGCAGAATGACCAAATTTTGTCTCTGCGTGCCATCGGACACGACTGTGTCTGAATGGCAAAGGGGTGCGGAATGACCAAATTTTGTCTCCGCGCGTCATCGGGCCCGCCGCCTCTGGATGACAAAAGGGTGCAGAATGACCAAATTTTGTCTCTGCGTGCCATCGGACACGACTGCGTCTGAATGGCAAAGGGGTGCGGAATGACCAAATTTTGTCTCCGCATGTCATCGGGGCCGCCGCCTCTGGATGACAAAAGGGTGCAGAATGACCAAATTTTGTCTCTGCGTGCCATCGGACACGACTGTGTCTGAATGGCAAAGGGGTGCGGAATGACCAAATTTTGTCTCCACGTGTCATCGGGCCCGCCGCCTCTGGATGACAAAAGGGTGCAGAATGACCACATTGGCCTCGGCTCATCAATCACACTTGGGGTCACTGAATGACGAGGTGCGAATAACTGTAAGGTGTCTCCGCGGGTTACCAGCTCTTGGGTCATGGCAACAAAAGGTGGTGTGGTCGACAAAAGCGAGGCTCTTGCTCCTACGTATCCTCGAACGAGGAACTCAGACCTACGTAGTTCTGGATAACTTGTGAGACTTGAAAAAGTCTCAGTGTTCTCTCCACTAAAATGCAAACATGCTTTAACAAAGAGACAAAAATTCCAACTGATTAGAGCAGCATATGCCCCTTTTTTTTTTTTTGATTGAAAAACAATGCGTCTACCGGGGAAGGAGAGTATATTGATGAAATCCCTTCATAACCATAAATGAGATTTTGGATGTTAGCATTTCGTTTCTAAATGACCATTTAGAGGAAACACTGGGTTAGACAAAAATAGAAGAAATCCACTCAAAGTGTATCAATCTTGCACAGGTAAGTGTTTTATCCTAATTCCGAACCATAGATATGTCATGACTTGACTTTGCAAATTATTTCCTATCAAATCAAAAATTACATGCGTGATCATGGATCAATAGGACTTCCTTTGGGAATGGGTTCTTTTAGTGGGTTTTTCGGCTTTTGTGTGTTTTTGGCTTTTGATTTTTTGTTGGCTTTTTCCTTTTCTGTTTTTGTTTAGTGCGGGGTGAAAAAGTCACCGACGCACATGATTTTGGTTGGTAATCAAAGGGAGAAGACCACTTTAGGTCATGGTTTCCTTTTCTTTCTTTTGTTCATTTGGTGACAATTCTGTATTGTTCAGATATTGTCTAGTCCAAAGACCTCTCTGCACATTTCTTCTGTTTTCTTTCGATCCTTGATCAGGAGCTTTCTTTCCTTCTTCTTCTTCTTTTTTTTCTTTCTCCCATTCTTTGATTGAGAATTTTCTTTCTTTTCTTTTTGCTTTCTCCCACTCTTTGATTGGGAATTTTCCTTCTTTCCCCCTTTTTTGCTTCCGAGGGTAAAGATTGACATTCTCACCCTGGGTCAAGGTTTATGGTGGGTCAGGATTTCGGCTCAAGACTTGTAGAACGGCTAGACATGATACATGTCAGGGTTTGGTTTGGTTCAAGGATAAAAAGGGATGCCCCACATTATTTCCATGACACAAATGCAAAAATGATGATTTGGAAATTTTATGCAAAACTGGTCATGCATGCACCTATGTGGACGCTCAAGTGTCAAATTTTTATGGTCATGTGATGCTAGGGCTCAGGATTCATTTCCTCTATCTTAGTCAACCCAATGTTTCCAAAATATGTTCTTTTATCAATTTGTGCATTCATCCGAGTCCATTTCGGGCTTCCGGGGAAATTTCACAGCATTTACCTTTCAGGTGTAGACACATTTTTTTTCAAAAACTAGTTATGATCAGTGATTTTTTCCAAAGAAAAGTTGGAAGTCATCTCTTTTCAAAAGCATGTCGGTTTTTCAGCTAAACAACTTATTTTCCTTTTCCTTTTTCCTCTCTTTTTCTTACTTGCTCTTTTCTTTTCAGTTCATTTCTTTCTTTTCTATTTTTATCTTTATCATGATTTTTGTTTGTTTTATATATTTTTTTGACGATGTTCCTAAACGAAGAACTCTACACGGTTCCAGAATTTCAAACATCATTGACAGTGATGATATAAACACTAACGCAACAATTCAAACAAAAATGTATGCGCTGTACAAATGACAATTGAAACAACAAAAACAAACATTAGTCTCTCAAGTCAAAACATAACACATAAATGATAAAAGAAATATGAAAGAAAACATGAATCTGGGGATCTCCCAATCATGTAGCTCCACTCCCTCCCAAGAAGTCAAGCAAATCGGCCATCTCCTCGTCCTCGTGGGCCTCTTCTCCATCGCCGGGAGCTTCTGGGGGTGCCTCTCCTGCTTGGGCCTCGGGCCAATCTCCGGGCCATGCGACCTCTGCCCTGAAATGGTCTGGAGTAGGGCATGAAAAAGAAGCGAAGCCCTGGCTCTGCATGCTGAGGCTCATCTGGTACAGACAATCATGGGTCTGTACATGTGCCCGGTGGTTGGCCGCCTGTTGGCGAACCAAATGCTGTAAATACTGCTCCATGTCAAATGACCCAGCCTGGCCAGCCTGATGAGGTGGTGGGGGCGCGCCTGCGGCCTGTGGAGCATCACCCTGAGCCTGTCTCTGGGTACAGTACTTCTCAATAAAAGCCCGGGTGATGGGCGGCCGAATCACCTTGGTAGGTGCAACGGGGACTCCAAATGACTGGCAGAGTCCTGTGATTAGCGAGGGAAATCCCAGGGCCCTGTTGGACTTATCTGGATCCAAAGGGTGCCTGGTAGGCGCCATACCTGCAAAAATATAAATGACATCAGCAATTAACTGAGCCACATGGATGCTCATCCGCGTCAGGATGGCGTACACCAGCTGACACTTCGACAGAGGGAGGTCGGAATTATGATCGCTGGGCAGGATGTTGCTGAGGAGCAACGTCATCCATATCTGGGTCAGGGTGGTCATGTTGGTGCGCATGATTCGCACTCGCCTCCCTGCAGCAGTCCAAGCAAAATCCTGCCCCGGTATACATAGCAGCTGGGCGATGGCCTCCTCATCGAACCCATCAGACCGGTTCCTCCTCTGGCCATACTCGCACTCCTAGCCCTCTTCCAGCACTAACGGATATACCAGGAGCTGGCCGATAGCATCTGCATCGAACGGGATCCACTGACCCCTTACCCAGGACCTCATGTCACGCACGCCCTCCTCTGTTGGCCAAGCATTGGCATAAAATTCGAGGACTATTTCTAGATCGAACTTGGCCATAGGAGTAACCAGTGATGTCCACCGCCGGCGCCCTATCTCCTCCTGGAAATCAGTATACTCATCGTCTCTGAGCTGGACGCGTCGCTCCCGGAGAAACGACCATCCCTTGATGGCCTCGAAGCGCTGCTGGTGTACAGCGATCCTAAAGCGGTGACTGTCATACTCAGGAGCGGAACTAGTTCCTTCGGCCGCCTTATCCTTCCTGGACCTCTTTGAGGCAAGCTTCCTCGGGGCCATTTCCTGCGAAGGCAAACATTTGGAAAGTTAGTTTTACCAAGGAATGCTACTCTTAAAACAAAAATGGCATACAACCTCCTCCAATAAACACAAACATCAATGTAAATTTAGAGCAAACTTATGCACATACTTCTTTACGAACGTTCACTTGCACAAGACATTCTTATAACTAAGAAAAATGCACCCATGTACAATCAAGGCACCTTCGTTACCTAGATTATTTATATGTACTTCCAAGGTGTATTTGCTACCTATATCACATGCATTTCCTTGGCTAAATTTACATACATGCATACTCAAAGCATTTGGGGTACCAAAAATTGCACATGTGCACATTCCGGTATTTCTAATACTTATGCATATACAAACTTTGTGATGAATCTTGGCTATCTACACAATAAGGTGCTACATTTCATGCTTTATTCAAGTGTTTTTGCTACCTAAAGCCGTATGCAAATCCAAGTATATTTTCTTTTGCTGACTAAAATTGTATTCAAATTAAAAGGTATTTTTGTAAGGTATTTTCTTTACATAACATGCAACATATTTATATTTTTTTGTGAGACATTTGACTACCAAAAATTATATGTATATACATCCAAGTATTTTGCTACCATATCCAAAGTGTAAATTGCCAAAGGTATTTTGCTACCTATTCTAAACCTACACATTTATGATGAGCAAAATTCCTAACCATCTAGGCGTAGGGAAATTATTGTAGCGTGGCCCATAGCTGATTGCTGGCCAAAAAGGGTAACTTTACCCAATATGCACCTCCTCTTGTGTTCTTTTGCATAAAACTTTGGTTCCTAGGCCTAGGATATATGTGGGGCAATTACTCTAGCCTTTTTGGGAACGAATGCATGTCCCAAAAAAAATAGAAAATATGTGCAAACCAAAATGCCCCACGGGTTGTTTCCTTATAAAAATCACGCGCTAATGCCATTGAGGCATTTCACCGAACACTTGGTGGGCGCGCGTTTAGACATCAATAGCAAGAGAACGGGGACAATGTGGCATGCCCCATTGCTTCAAAATGCATTATAGGCCTAGGGCCATCTCATACAAACCCCCAATTTAGCCCAATCAAGCAAGAAAACAAACCAAAGTTGCCCCACATATTTGATCACATTCCCACAATTTAGAGCACCAAAAGGAGATCAAAATACACCAATGAAAAGCTAGAAAGCTTAGGGATGGAATACTTACTTGTTGGTGATGAACAAAAGCGCAAAACGGAATCAAAAAATGCGAAAAATGATGACCCTAGGGCTGTAAACTCGTAAATCCCGTGGGTATGGCTTTTGAAAGGGGGGAAAAGAAGTTTTTGAATGCAAAAACGTCCCCCCTTTCGTCATTCTTATATTTTGGTGCAGGGGTGGCTCGCCCAGGCGAGCTAACCTGCATTTTTTTTTTTAGAGGAATATTAACCATGTCCCCTCCTTCCTTATGGTTTAGCGTTTTGCCTAACTTGAACTCACTTAAGTTAGAATTAGGAATTGATTACTTATTTTTAAAACAAACAAATAGTAAAAGATACGGGGCTGCCTTGCAGCGACGCTCTCTGCTTGTCTAGCGCAGAGAAAGGGCAACGATCAGTCGGTCATGACCCCATCCCCACTTGCATCCGTTCCTAAGTACCTGCAAGTAATAAACAACCAGGTATGGCCAATCTTGACCGCGTCGTTGTCTTACCTTGATTGGTTTCTGCTTTCCATGTTTGATCCCCACCCCAGAAGGTAGCTCAAGATGATCCTGCCCCTGTTTTACCACAACAATATGCATGCGTATGCGTATGCATGACTGTTTTCAACTGCAACAAATTTGAGCAAAAGTTGGTTTAGGTTCCATTTTAATTAAGCGCTTGGGGCATCCCATGAACTGAGCGGAAGGGCTCAGGTGATCACAAATCAACGCAAGGTTTGAAACCAACGTGAGGACTAACCCCTCGAATCCACGTTCATTTCTTTGAGAGATTATAACAAGAGATACAGCAGACGGGAAATCCCTAGGGGAAATCCAGAAAACGCATAAAGATAAAGAACATGCAGCGACATCCTTAATTGCCCCAGATTCTAGGCATAATATCGCTTGACGACATCAGAATTCACGGGTGAAGGTAGCTCTTCGCCATCCATGTTGGTAAGCACCAGGGCTCCTCCGGAATAATCCCTCTTCACAACAAAAGGCCCTTCGTAGTTTGGGGCCCATTTTCCTCGATTGTCCTTGAAAGCATGGGACATTTTCTTTAGCACAAGGTCTCCCTCATGGAACTTGCGCAAGCGTACCTTCTTGTCGAATGCACTCTTCATTCTTTGCTGGTACAAGCGCCCATGACTCATGGCCGTTAAGCGCTTACCCTCAATGAGGTTGAGCTGGTCATAGCGCGTTTGAGCCCACTCTGATTCCTTTAATCCGGATTCTGCCAAGATCCTTAATGACGGGACTTCTACCTCAAACGGTAACACAGCCTCCATCCCATATACCAATGAGAACGGCGTTGCCCCAGTTGACGTTCGCACTGAAGTTCGGTAACCGTGTAACGCGAATGGGAGCATTTCATGCCAATCCTTGTATGACACGGTCATCTTTTGGATAATCTTTTTGATATTCTTATTGGCCGCTTCCACGGCTCCATTCATCTTTGGCCGGTAGGGTGTGGAATTGTGATGCTGGATTTTAAACTCCTCGCACATTTCCCCCATCATCTTGTTATTCAGGTTGGTGCCGTTGTCCGTGATAATCTTCCTTGGCAAACCATATCGGCAGATGATCTCTTTCTTAATGAACCTGACCACTACACCCCTCGTGACACTGGTGTAGGAAGCCGCCTCGACCCACTTGGTGAAATAGTCTATCGCCACGAGGATGAAGCGATGACCATTCGAGGCCTTGGGCTCAATGGCCCCAATGACATCTATTCCCCACATGGAGAAAGGCCAAGGGGCGGACATGACATTCAGAGGATATGGTGGAGCATTGACATTATCTGCGAATGCTTGACATTTGTGGCATTTCCTCACATGGACACAACAATCACTTTCCATGGTAAGCCAGTAATAACCTGCTCTTAGGATCTTCCTGGCCATAGCATGCCCGTTGGCGTGCGTTCCAAACGAGCCCTCATGAACTTCCTCGATCATGTGATTTGCCTCCCCGACATCCACACACCGCAGGAGTGTCATGTCGTGGTTTCTCTTATACAGTATGCTTCCGCTCATGAAGAAACTGGCCGCCAACCTTCTCAATGTCCTCTTATCATTGTCGGCAATCTCTAGCGGGTATTCTTTGCTTACGACGTATCGCTTGATGTCGAAATACCAAGGCTTACCGTCCCGTTCCTCTTCTACTTGGCAACAATGCGCAGGTTTGCCACGACACCAAAATTCAATGTAGGGTAAATCCCCGTGTGGCGTTAGCTGGAACATAGACGCCAAAGTAGCAAGCGCATCCGCCATTTGATTTTAGCCAATTCCTTGATATAGGATTTGTAGGGTATCAGCTTGGGATCTCTAGTTTCCCATTCCCTTCTCAGCTGATGGATTACCAATGCTGAGTCGCCGTACACCTTGAGTAGTTTGACATTGGAGTCAATCGCTGCCTGGACGGCTAGGGCACATGCTTCATATTCGGCCATGTTGTTGGTGCAATCGAATCCTAGCCTGGCTGTGAAAGGTACACATTGATTGTCCGGAGAGACCAATACTACCCCAACGCCATGGCCTAGAACGTTTGACGCTCCGTCAAACCACACGGTCCATTTATCCCGATCTTTGTCCAATTTTTCCTCAAACAAGGCCATGATGTCCTCATCCGGGAATTCAGGATGCATGGGCTGATAGTCGTTAAGAGGCTGTTGAGCCAAATAATCTGCTAAGGCGCTTCCTTTTATCGCCTTTTGGGTGACGTAAACTATATCAAACTCGGATAGCAGGACTTGCCACCGGGCGATTCGTCCCGTGAGAGCTGGCTTTTCAAAGATGTACTTAACCGGGTCCATCTTGGATATCAACCAGGTAGTATGGCTTAGCATGTACTGCCTTAGGCGATGGGATGCCCATACTAAAGCACAACACATTCTTTCGAGCAACGAGTAATTCATTTCACAGGTCGTGAACTTCTTACTCAGGTAGTAAACAGCGCGCTCTTTCTTTCCGGATTCGTCATGTTGCCCCAGCGTACACCCCATTGACTCATCTAAGATTGTCATGTATAAGATGAGAGGCCTTCCAGGTACTGGTGGCATAAGCACACGGGGATTCATGAGACACTTCTTGATCCTTCCAAAAGCTTCTTGGCAATCCTCATTCCAGCGATCAGTTTGGTTTTTGCGTAAGAGCTTGAACAACGGCTCACAAATGGCGGTGAGCTGCGATATGAATCTGGCAATATAATTCAAGCGTCCCAGGAAACCTCGGACTTGCCTCTCTGTACGGGGTTCTGGCATCTCAAGGATAGCCTTCACCTTTTCGGGGTCTACCTCTATCCCTTTCTGGCTTACAATGAAACCAAGCAATTTCCCTGATTTGACCCCAAAGGTACACTTGGCGGGGTTCAACCTTAATTGATATTTCTTAAGCCTTTCGAACAACTTCCGCAGGTTGACTAGGTGTTCTTCCTCGGATTTAGATTTGGCAATTATGTCGTCCACGTAGACCTCGATCTCTTGATGCATCATATCATGGAACAAAGCTACCATGGCCCGTTGATAAGTGGCCCCGGCATTCTTGAGTCCAAAGGACATCACCCTGTAACAGAACGTCCCCCACAGGGTGACGAAAGTAGTCTTTTCCATATCCTCGGGCGCCATCTTTATCTGATTGTAACCGGAGAAACCGTCCATGAAGGAAAATAAAGCGAAATTGGCCGTGTTATCCACGAGGATATCGATGTGTGGCAAAGGAAAATTGTCCTTGGGACTGGCCCGATTCAGGTCCCGATAATCCACACACATTCGCACTTTCCCATCTTTCTTAGGGATTGGTACAATGTTGGCAACCCATTCCAGATACCGAGCGACAGCCAAAAAACCAGCGTCAAATTGCTTCTTTACTTCTTCTTTTATCTTCAAGGACGTTTCGGGCTTCATCCTTCTCAGTTTCTGCTTTACCGGGGAACACTCGGGTTTTAGAGGTAATCGGTGCTGTACAATGTCAGAACTCAAACCGGGCATATCTTGGTATGACCAAGCAAAGATGTCTTGGTAGTCTTTTAGAAGGATTATTAATTCTTCACGAATAGGTGCGGTAATACCTGTGCCTATCTTCACCTCCCTTTTTCCACTGCCAATTCCTAAGTCTACTAGCTCTGTTTCTTCTTGATGAGGCCCCATTTCTTGGTCCTCATGGGCGACCATTCTTTCTAATTCTGGGGGAAGTCCCACATCCTCGTTTCCTTGATCTTCCGTTTGACTCATTTCTTGCTCGAAGTCGATAGGCGGGTCCCAGGTATTAGTACCTTCAGGGGACTCGTCATCGGATCTGCCATTTTCAGAAAAAGAAGTAAACATGCAAATGAATGAGAATGGGTAGAGACGTAGGAACAGATGAAGAAAGATCCTTGTATTATAAATTCAAAACAAAAGACACAAAGCCTTAACAAAAGGAAAAACTCTAAAGCCTAGGCCCAACTATAGAGCTTTTAAAACCGTAAAGGTTTACATTATGCTCGTTGCGTAAATGCCGGGGCGTTCCTCCACTCGCCAATTTCCCAGCTGGAAATTAGGAGGGCATGGTCGTACCAAATCCAATGTACTCGGAACATCATCTTCGTATATCGCGACCACTTGACCTTCGTCTCCCAGACCCGCGCTTATAAAGCTTCTACTTATGTGGCAGGGCGGGCTTCCTTCACTTTCTTGCCTCAACCGCGAGCTTTGACCACTGCTCTTTCTTTTCGCGATGCTCCTCTTTATATCCGCCTGAGTGGGTTTATAGCCTAAACCATACTTCCCACGATTTCCTTTGGCATTTATCAAGCTAGTTATGCCGCCGTTGTCTTTGCCTAAACCCATTCCGGGTTCGTAACCGTTTCCCAACATAACTCGGGCCATCATTACTGCTGCATCGGGTAGGCAAGGCTGCCCAGAGAAGGAGTCCACGGAGGAAATGCTGACCAACTCAAAAGACTGGAAAGCGGTTTCTAACGATTCTTCTGCGGCTTCCACATAAGGCATAGAGGATGGGCAGCTCACCAAGATGTCTTCCTCGCTTGACACGATGACCAAATGCCCTTCCACCACAAACTTCAACTTTTGGTGGAGTGTTGAGGGAACAACTCCCACTGAGTGGATCCACGGGCGCCCCAACAGACAGCTGTAGGGGGGGGTTAATATCCATTATTTGGAAGGTGACTTGACAGGTGTGAGGGCCTATCTGTACTGGGAGATCGATCTCTCCCCTAACCTCTCGGCGGGTGCCGTCAAAGGCACGAACCACCATTGAACTCGGCTTTAAGTGGGAAGCATTGAATGGTAATTTCTCCAAAGTGCTCTTAGGCATCACGTTTAAACTGGAACCATTACCGATGAGCACTTTGGCTACGACATGGTCCATACACTTGACTGATACGTGCAAAGCTTTATTATGCCCTCTCCCCTCGGCGGGGATTTCTTCTTCGGCGAAGGCAAGATAGTTGTTGGCAGTGATATTATTGACCAGCCCTCCGAAACCTTCTACCGAGATGTCTTGGGCCACATGGGCCTCGTTCAGAACTTTTACTAGCAGAGCTCAATGAGGCTCGGAGCTCATGAGTAACTCCAACAGCGAGACCCTGGCCGGAGTTTTGTTGAGCTGTTCGATAACCTTGAATTTGCTCTGCTGAATTATACGGAGGAACTTGCTGGCTTCCTCTAGCGACACCTCCTTTTTACCATCCTTTTTCTCCGGAAGACCTTTTGCCGTAATATCTTTATTCAGAGCGTGGGGCGCTTCACCATCTTGTTCCTCCACCACTTTTTCTTTCCCCTTGACGTTCGCAGGTTGGACTGGTAGGTCCGGAGGCGCAAACACACGACCGCTACGGGTCACACCACTCAGTCCCGTGATATTTGTTACCTTAGCCGATAAAGAGCTGACGTCGGTGGCTTCTTCTTCCTTCCCCCTCGGAGGTGTATATCTCAATGGGACTGCGTGGCTATTTTGGTACGGGAAAGGAACAGGTTTGGCTACTAAGGGGTGTCCGGGCTTTTGCGAAGCTACGCTTTTAGTGAAGTATATCACCAAGGGTTTGGGCTTCGCAACACTGCTCCCATCCGTGGACTGCATGCATATGTGCTGCTCTTCTCTTCCTTCACTGCCAACTTCCAGTCGACCTTGATCTATCATTTGTTGTAACAATTCCTCTACTCCTAAACATGTTTCCATGTCATGCAGCTCGCCGGAATGCAGTAAACAGGAATCCTCCTTACTCCCACTATGAGGAATCACACCTCCCTTTTGTAGGGCCTCAAAGATAAACCTCCTAGGGGTTGCCACATCCCTTAAAGGTTTAGACTTGCGCGGTCTATCGGACTCAACGGCGTTAATTGCTCCCCCTCCATGATTGGCGAGCGGGTTGGTTCTCACATTGGGCCGATCCTCTTGGAAGGTCAGCCATCCAGCATCCATTAAATGTTGGACCTTGTATTTAAGGGCCAAGCATTTTTCAACGGAATGCCCCGGGACACCCCCATGGTACTTGCAAGTTGCGTTAGGGTCATACCACTTTGGGAAAGGGGGTTGGAGGACCCTTCTGGGAGTTATCACGACCAAATGATTGGCGATGAGGGATGGCAAGAGGTCTTCGTACGTCATTAGGAGTGGGGTGAATTCTTGAAATGGCCTCGAAGGGATGTTCCTTGTCGCGTTGGAATTACCGGCCGGGCGAGTCGTGTTCGGAGTTGGAACTTGGGGAGCTTCCCTCTGGGTGGGTGCCTTAGGCTGCACGGGTGCTGAACTAGAGGCATTCCCGGTATGAGCCGAGAAGCTTGGGTGATGTTGCGCGTACTGATGGGTACCATGAGGTGTCTGCGGGGGTTTGACCCACGCGGGCGTTGAAGAGACGGCATGGGCATCTCTTTCCTTCCTCTTTGCCCCTGTTGCCCCGATTCTTTTGGCATTCGCACTCGTGGAGGAAATGTAATCGAACTTTCCTCTTTTCAATCCTACCTCGATTCTTTCCCCGGCGAATACTAGGTCCGCGAAGCTGGACGGCATGTAACCTACTAGCTCCTCATAGTGGAACACTAGAAGAGTGTCTACCATCATGGTGATCATCTCTCTCTCAACCATGGGAGGAGCTACTTGTGCCGCCAAATCCCTCCACCGCTGGGCGTATTCTTTAAAGGTTTCGCCTTCTTTTTTGAACATATTCTGCAGTTGAGTGCGATCGGGAGCCATATCGGAATTGTACTGATATTGCCTTAGGAAGGCAGTAATCAGATCCTTCCAAGTACGGATACGGGAAGCTTCCAAATTAGTGTACCACACTACCGCGGCTCCGGCCAAGCTATCTTGAAAGAAGTGTATTAATAGCTTCTCATCTTTAGAGTGGGCGCCCATCTTACGGCAGTACATCTTGAGATGGTTTTTGGGACAGGTCGTCCCTTTATACTTGTCGAAGTCCGGCACTTTGAACTTCGGGGGGATAACAACGTCGGGCACTAAGCAAAGATCTGTCATGTCTGCGAACGGATAGTCCCCAAATCCTTCCACGGCTCTCAATCTTTCCTCGAGGAGATCCAGCTTCCTCTTTTCTTCGGTTGCCGGGGGCGGTCCTTCCGTGGACAAAACTATTGGTTGTGCCGCGATGTTGGTTTGAGGCAACGTGCTGGGTGCTGGCCCTTCGGGGATCGGGGGATAGAACTCGACATCCCTTCGAGCATAGTCTTGAGGGTCTTTGTGGACCTCGTCGGGCTGTTGAGGAGGCTCTCTTTCAAGGACGGGAGAAGCAATGTGGTCCGCATCTTCTTGCAAGACGGGTGGTGAGTAGTTGGGCGGCAATCCATAAGGGTAAGCCGCTCGGTTGTATCCCAGGTGAGGGCTGCCATCGTGCCCCAGTGTGTCCCTTCCCCGTCCTACTATGTTTGAAGGAGGATGGTGCGCAGTTGCCAAGAGACTTGGGTCTGCTTCGGCAGCCGAACTGACAGCGGCAGCGGTGGCCGCGTTCTTCTCCATGAGCTGCCTCATACCTAACATGGCCTCCATCATGGAGGCAATTTGTTCTTTTAGAGCCGACATGTCGGCTTTCATCTGTTCCTGTGTCTCCTCTTGATCACCCATCGTTCTAGATTTGGATCTGGTGCGATAGGGATGCCTTGTGGCGCGTTTAGTTATGGTGTTTTTCCCTAAAAAACCAAACGTGAGGAGTGGGTAAAGAAAGAAAGAAAATGCATGCTAGAGATGAAATGTAGGAGTGATTTGATTTGCACAAGCTTTTTGGAGTAGAAACATGGGACCAACTCATTTTATTTCAAAAAGAAAGTCGTATCTAGTCAAGGTCTGAGAGACCATACAAGTTTCCTAACAATTTCTAATTATGTTGGCCATTAAGTCTATCATATGCTGACAATAGCCGAGAAGCCCATGAATCTCTTCGGGGGCGGAGTAGGTGTCCGCCATCGCCTTGGCCTTGGCTAACAATCGGGGAAGTTCTTGACTCCCGTTCAAGGTAAGAGCAAACCGATCCATCCACATGGTTGCCTCTTGGTGTAAAGAGTCGATCACCCTTCCTCTAGCCTCTTATTCCGCGTATACTTGGGCATACTCGTCCGCGACCCTATGCTCGTGGGCCGTGGCTAGGCCTAACTCTTCTTGATACTTGGCGATGATAGCTAGCATGTTGGTCTCCGTCTCGCATAAACGCTGAGACAAGCTCCTTTTGGACCTTGAATAGGCAACTAACTCCTCTTTCAAGACCATGCTATGTGCTCGCGACTGGTCCCTCTCTTCCCTTCGCAGCTTGAGTTCACTGTTGCTACCCCATAGAGCTCCGCGAAATTTGTTACGGCCATACTCTTCCTTGCGAGCCCTCTTGGTCTCTTGTTCAAGGGCTCTCGCGGTAGTTGCATTCTCTTCCCGTAATCCAGCACACTCCTTCCGGATGTGTGTAGCGGCCAACTTGAACTTCTCTTTGGCAAGTTTCGCCTTTCCTAACTCGCTTTTGAGAGCTTGGACTTCCTCGTCCTCTTCCGGTGCTTCAAAACTCTCTTCGCTGACGACTTTTAACTTGGCGAGCCAATCTAAACCTCGTATATGAACTTTCAGCCATCCATGGTAACCACCAATGGCGCCATTACGAATGCCCCTAAGTTCTTGATCTTTCCTTAACGGGGTTTCCCATGCCTTATGGATTCTTTGTATAGTCTTGAAATTTTGTGTGCCGAAATCCCTCACAAGGAAAGGAGAAATGCCTTCTTCCGTCAGTGCTCCCCTCATGGGGTACCCTAGTTGTCTTATAGCGAGCACGGGATTGTAGTTAATTCAACCCCTCGTTCCTATTAGCGGAATGTTTGGGTATCCTGCACATGAGAAAAGGACTCCTTCTTTTCCTTCCTTCCATCGGGGGAACCAATTGATTGTCCTACCTCCTATCCCGGCCAAAAGTTGGTCCCAATCTATTCTCCTCTTTTCAGTACACGAGCGATGGCTCAGGAGCGGACATGGATGCCTTGTGTCTTGCTGGAACAAGTGCGAAACCAACCAAACACTGAGGGCGGGCAAGCAACAAATGATCCGTGCGCTACTCTTTTCGCACCTTCGGTCAAATGTGTCAAATAAATCTGCCAAGACAGCTACCACCGGACTTTCCTTGCTATGGTGGTATGCAAGGAAAGCGTCGATTGCTGCTAGGTCCACCAAACCATCCACGTTTGGAAAGAGGACGACCCCAAAAATTAGCAAAGCTAACACATCCATAAACGGGACCCAATCCCCTTGACTTGCCATATCCTTCGCCTTATCTTCTAGGTACTTCCGTGGTAGGCCCGCTATACCGTTTCGAGTCTGTTTTATGCGGTCCAAACCTCTTGCTGAACCCTTGACCATAGTTGCAATTCTGCTCAAAGAGGGGAGACACCCGGAGGAAAGATATGGTTTTCTTCCCCCGAGAGGACATCCTAGAATTTCCTCAAATTCTTCAATGGTTGGTACTAATTGGAAGTCTCCGAACGTGAAGCATCTCAAAGGCTGGTCGTAGTATTGGGTGAGTGATGCAATGGCTTCTATGGATACCTCTGCTATGGTCAACTCTAAGATCTTTCCGTAAGTCTTGCGGAAGGCTTGCATTTGGAGAGGTTCCATCAACCGCCCTAATTCCTTGATGCTGGTGGTATCTAGGCTTTTAACCTTGACTTGGTAAAACCTCTTGCCGGTTTGATTTGTTCCCATGCTTACTAAAGTGAGACAAAAAGCCGTTGCAAATCAAAACTCCGATATCTCATGGGTGAGATGGATGAATGCATATGACACAGATGCAATCTAGGAATGCGGGGGCCCGAGGAATTGTCTCCTTCTTAGATACAACATCTAGGGGTAGCAAAGTGCCCCAACGTATGTATTTAAAACGGTGACCCGGACCCTCCATTGATTTGTCTATAGAGAGGATCCAGACAGAACCCCTATGCGATGCATATGCAAAAGGCGCAACAGCATGACAATATTCACTGAACATAAGCAAAAAGGTATATGATTTTTATGCATGGCAGTGTGAAAAATGGCACGCAGCGTGTTTGCTTCGTGCCCCTATTTAAGGGACCTATAAGGGAGAGAACTAACTAGGCTTTTAGCAATAATCCCCAAGGTAGTCATATCTCTCTTGATGGTTTCTAGAGGTATCATCCCCTTCGAAGAACATATTGCAGCAGTAGGGACTACTAGCAACAATAAGTTTTCAAAGAGAAAAGCTCTAGATGAGGGTTCACTGTAATCAAGCAAGTCGGAGACCTAGCATGATCACAGATTCACCTCCACTCCTTATGTTCCCATGAACCCGGGTATAGGGCCCTTTTTCACTCATAGTGTGTGCAAATAGTATTGGTGTTTGTGTGCATCAAATGAATAAATATTTACCTCATGCATACATTTTAAAACGCACTAAAAGCAATAAAGAGTTGATGTACACAAGAACATAATGAAGGGAAACCAACAAAGGGATAAGTCACGGTAAAACATTGCACAAGATTAAATGGCCTAACTCTCTAAAAACTGTCCCCAGTGGAGTCGCCAACTATCGCAACCTACCCTTCGGCGGGAGGGCGACGTGTGACTCGTGGGATGCGTGTTCCATGAAAGGAATACGCGCGGAGTCGCCACCAACGTTTATTTGAGGAAAACGTCGGAAAAACCGGAAAAGACGTGATCTACGAACTTTTAAGTGAAAGGTTCGGGAGTTGTATTTATGCACAGGGAAGGTATTAGCACCCCACACGTCCGTCCCAAGGGATGGCAGCCTTTAATCGAATGTGCAAACATGACTTTGATTTTTTATGTTCCCTTTTATGTCTCTATATCCTTTATACCCTTTTTATATTTTTCTCTTTTGGTGGTTGACAAGGGTGTTTCCCTTTGCTCCTACGTATTCCTCAATTTGCGATGAGGAAATCAGACCTACGTAGTTCTTTCTTATCAAGTGATTCTTTTTACTTAAGGTGACCATTTTAAGGCGTTGGACCTTAAAAAACGATCCATTTACTTAGTAAGAAATTGAAATGACAAACTTCAAAAACCTATTTTTATGGACGAGCTTGACAAGGCGAGTTGATTTTAGCCTTAGTTTCACTTTAGTTATTAGTCAATTCGGTTAAGAATGAGAAATCCCAAAGAGAAAACGTCCGATTGATTTTCCGCTTTATTTTACCTAAAAGATGTTTTTTTTATTATTATATTTTTTTACCTCTTTTTTGATTTCCAACGTGGTTACGGCACGACCGAACGGTCAGAATTCATTTTAACCGAAGTTTACGGATAATACAATTCAAACGATCGGTGGAAATTTATTTTATTTTTAGGTTAAGCGAGAAATGACTTAAGTAAAATGGCTTAAGCACGTCAAGAGAGGGTATAAAAAGTAAATGAAACGAGAATAGAAATACACAAAACACAATGTGGACCACCATGGGTACATAGAATGAATCGAAAAAGCTTGGTTCGAGGTACTTACCCGTTGAAGATCGAAGAACGATGAAGAACAAATGAAGAACGTCGAAGAACGGTCGAAACCTTTGCGAAATTCATCACGGAAAACGTTACGGAAATGTTTCGGAAGTACCTCGGCTTAGATTTTCTTCACGGAAACAATTTTTCCAAGCAAATTCGAAAGAGAGAGAAGTGCCTAAGGGGCTGAACCCTTTTCCTTCTCACTTCCTCCCCTATTTATAGCAAAATAGGGGAGGTGCTTGCCGCCCAGCTCGCCCAGGCAAGCCAGGTTGCTTCCTCCAGAAGCAACAGCCTTCTGGAGGAATCTTCTGGAGGGCCCAAGTGGGCCTGGTTGCTATTTGCACCCCCATTTTTACTAAGTACACCCCCTCTGCTTTTTTTTTGGTGATTCTTTTTTCGTAAAGTTACGGAAACTTACGAATTTCGTAACAATACTTGTTTTCTTTCCGTAATGTTATGGAACCTTATGGATTACATAATCATCCCCTTTTTGACTTACGGAATGTTACGGAACCTCAATAGTTGTGCAACGATGCTCCATTTGATTTCCGGTGTGTCACGGAACCTTACGGATTGTGCATCAATATTTTCTTTTGTTTTCCGGCATGTCCCGGAATTTCATAAATTGCCTAATGATGGGTGCCAAGCACCTTACAAGGACCAAACAAAGGTCGCATGCCATCAAGAAAAGGTCCCCGAACGAAATTAGGGTATGACAGGTGCATGCATGACCAGTTTTGCATAAAATTTCCTAATCATCATTGTTGCATGTGTATCATGGGAATAATGTGGGACATCCCCTTCATCCCCGAACCGCTGGCCAAACCCTGACATATATCATGACCAACCATTCTACAAGCCTTGAGCCAGAATCCCAACTTACCATAAACCTTGACCCAGGGTGAGAATGTCAATCCTTGCCCTCAGAATAAAACACAAAGAGAAGGAAAATTCCCAATCCAAGAAAGGGAGAAGACACAAAAAAAAGAAGAAGAGAGAATTCCCAATCCAAGAAAGGGAGGAGACACAAAACAGAAAGAAAATTCCCAATGAAAGAGTGGGAGAAAGCAAAAAAGAAAGGAAAATTCTCGATCAAGGATCGGAAGAAAACAGATGAAATATGCACAAAGGTATTTGGACCAGACAATATCTGAACAATACAGAATTGTCACCAAGTAAACAAAAAAGAAAGGAAACCACGACCCAAAGTGGCCCTCTCCCTTTGATTGCCAACCAAAATCCTGTGCGCTAGCAACTTTCTCACCACGCACTAAACAAAAACAGAAAAGGAAAAGGCAAAAACACTCAAAGCCAAATTCCCCACCTAAAAACCATTCCCAAAATAAGTCCTATTGATCCATGATCACGCGTGTAATCTTTGATTTGATAGGAAATGATTTGTAAAATCAAGTCATGACATATCTATGGTTCGGAATTAGGATAAAACACTTACCTGTGTGAGATTGATACACTTTGAGTGATTTTCTCCTATCTTTGTTGGACCCAGTGTTTCCTCTAAATGGTCATTTAGAAATGAAATGCTAACATCCAAAACCTCATTTACGGTTATGAGAAAATTTCATTAGCATACTCCCCTTCCCCGATAGACACATTGTCTTTCATCCAAAAAGCATATGTTGCTCTGATCGTTTGGAAGTTTTTGTCTCTTTACTAAAGCATGTTCGCACTTTGGTGAAGAAAACACCGAGACTATTTTTAGTCTCACAGTTATCAAGAACTACGTAGGTCTGAGTTCCTCATCACAAATTGAGGATACGTAGGAGCAAAAGCCCTGCTTTTGTCGACCACCCCACTTTTTGTTACCGTGTCCCAAGAGACCGGTAGCATGCGGAGCCATATGACCGTGGGATCCCCAGATTCATGTTCTTTTATGTTTCATCCTTTATCATTTACATGACTTGAGGGACTAATGTTTGTTTTTTGATGTCGCGATTGTCATTTGTTTTGTGCATATATTTTGTTTGGACTATTGCGTTAGTGCTTACTTCATTGTTGTCAATAGTGTTTGTTGAAATTCCGGAACCGTGTAGAGTTTTTCATTTAGGAGCGTCGTCCTAAAAATAAAATGAACCAAAAATCCTAATAAAAAGAAAGAAGCGTTGTGAATAAAAGTCATGTTCATAAAGAAAAGAAAAAGGTTTTTATTTATATATATGTGTAAAAGGAAAGTGTGTATAAAAGGATTTTTTGTGTGTAAATGATGCGTGGAAAGGAATTCTTGTGTGTGTGAACAACGAGTGTATATAAAGAAACTTTTGTATAAACCATAGGTGTGTGTTGGAGAAAAACGAAAAAGATCTTTGAATGTAAATAGGGTTTGACCGTGTGACGTAAAGAGAGAGAGTTCCAATGCGTGTACAGAAAAAGTTTGTCATGTATGAAAATATAGATGTACAAATAAAGGTTTTCCTCATAAAGGACCATAGGTGTATAATTTTGTGAGTATATAAAAATGAAACAAAAAGGAAAAAGAAAGAAAGACCGCAAAGGTCGACATGTTATAGTTAAGAAGTATAAATCATTCGTAAAGAGCAAACATATCTTCTGGAAACAAGGGACTGATGCTAAGAGTTTATTTTCCGGAATGAACTGAGATAAGGATGGATGAATTCATTGAACTGATGAAAGAACATAATTTGGAAACGTTGGGTCTGTCTGTGTAAATTCCCAACCGTAGTATCACAATGCCATAAACAAGATGCTTGAGTGCCCACCTGGCTGTAGCCATGACTAATTTTGCACGTTGTTTTCAAATCATCATTGTCACGCGTGCCTTATGGAACAATATGGAAGCTCGGCCCGAAATTGACACCTTGACACCCAAATTTGTTTCACCCCAGATATCAAGATTGGGTTCCCACGATAAAAGACCCCATTGAAACACAACCTTAGACTTTTTGAACCTTGGCCTATAAAAAAGAATCCTCATTCCTTCCCCGAAGCAAAGGACAGCGGAATCTCCTCAAGGGAGAGCGAATAGAATGCTAAAACCCGATTTCCCAAACAAAGGGATGGGAAAGGAGAAGTGAAAAGAAAGAAAAGGAAGAAATGGAAAGAAAGAAAAAGAAAAATATGAAAATAAAGAAAAGAACAAAAAAGAAGAGGAAAGATTCCCGGTCGAAGGTCGAAGGGAAGTGAAAAGGGAAAAGAAGCAATTCTCGATTAATGAAAGAAAGAGGACAGAAATTCTTCAAGCCAGATTGCCACTCGAAATCATTCTCGACTGGCAATATCCCACCCCACATGAACAAAGAGGAAAAGACCGAAACACCCAGCTTCCTCTCCAAAAACACCACCCTCGAGAAAATCCTATTGGTCCGTGATCTACGTTTGATCTTTGATTCGATAGGAAGTCGTGTGCAAAATAGAGTCATGGTGCAGTTATGGTTTGGGAATAGGATAAAACACTTGCCTTGTGAGTTTTATACACTACGAGTGATTTATTTTCAGCTTAGTCCGATGTTTCCCCTGCATGTTCATTTAAAAGCTAAAAGTTGACATCCTACCCTTCATTCTCGATTACAAGGAAGATTACCCTTAGCACAAGTATATTGTTTCTCTAAGATATGGTGCTCTCGCGAATGATTTATTTTTCTTTGCAAAAAGCATGTTTGCTTTTTTAGGTGGAAAGACCCGGTGGATCGTTCGGTCCTGCCGACCAACCTTTATCGGAGCCCCATGAATTGCATTTTCGTTCATGTGTCCTCCACCTTCGAGTTTGGAGCCATGCGTAGTGATTGCTTAGTGCAATTCTCCATTCTCAATCTTTTTCGGAGCCCCATGAATTGCGTTTTCGTTCATGTGCCCTCCACCTTCGAGTTTGGAGCCATGCGTAGTGATTGCTTAGTGCATTTCACCATTCTCAACCCCTTTTTCGGAGCCCCATGAATTGCGTTTTCGTTCATGTGTCCTCCACCTTCAAGTTTGGAGCCATGCGTAGTGATTGCTTAGTGCAATTCTCCATTCTCAACCCTTTTTCGGAGTCCCATGAATTGCGTTTTCGTTCATGTGTCCTCCACCTTCGAGTTTGGAGCCATGCGTAGTGATTGCTTAGTGCAATTCTCCATTCTCAACCCCTTTTTCGGAGCCCCATGAATTGCATTTTCGTTCATGTGTCCTCCACCTTCGAGTTTGGAGCCATGCGTAGTGATTGCTTAGTGCAATTCTCCATTCTCAACCCTTTTTCGGATCCCCATGAATTGCATTTTCGTTCATGTGTCCTCCACCTTCGAGTTTGGAGCCATGCGTAGTGATTGCTTAGTGCAATTCTCCATTCTCAACCCTTTTTCGGAGCCCCATGAATTGCGTTTTCGTTCATGTGTCCTCCACCTTCGAGTTCGGAGCCATGCGTAGTGATTTCTTAGTGCAATTCTCCATTCTCAACCCCTTTTTCGGAGCCCCATGAATTGCGTTTTCGTTCATGTGTCCTCCACCTTCGAGTTTGGAGCCATGCGTAGTGATTGCTTAGTGCAATTCTCCATTCTCAACCCTTTTTTCGGAGCCCCATGAATTGCGTTTTTGTTCATGTGTCCTCCACCTTCGAGTTTGGAGCCATGCGTAGTGATTGCTTAGTGCAATTCTCCATTCTCAACCCTTTTTCGGAGCCCTATGAATTGCGTTTTCATTCATGTGTCCTCCACCTTCGAGTTTGGAGCCATGCATAGTGATTGCTTAGTGCAATTCTCCATTCTCAACCCTTTTTCGGAGCCCCATGAATTGCGTTTTCGTTCATGCATCCTCCACCTTCGAGTTTGGAGCCATGCGTAGTGATTGCTTAGTGCAATTCTCCATTCTCAACCCTTTTTTTCGGACCCCCATGAATTGCGTTTTCGTTCATGCGTCCTCCACCCACGAGTTTGGAGCCATGTGTAGTGATTGCTGAGTGCAATCCTCCATTCTCCAGAGTTTTTCATCGTCAAGGGCGGATCCTCTTGACTGGGAATGTGATCTTTGTTATGTTCCCGATTGTTTCTTTTCTCCCAAAAGTGTATATGTATATTATATTTGTTGTTCTTGTTGTTGTTTGTATTGTGTTGTGCAGAAAAGAAAAAAGAAGGAGTAGAGACGAGAGTTGTCATGGACTAATCACGGAAAGGGCATGACGGACGAAATCACTGTCTTATCTTTGCTTTCCTCTTATCTCCAATAAAAGGTAAGTAAAGAGGGGCAACTGTCATACCCTAATTTCATCCGGGGATTATTACTTGTTGACATGCAACCTTTGGTTAGCCGCTTTGAGATACTTGGCTTCCTTTGTTACACAATAAATGAAGTCCCGAGACGTGTCAGAAATCAAAAGGAAGCAGGCTAGCGCAATCCGTGAAATTCCGTGATGTGGAGGAATTCGAAAAGAGGTGTTTTTGCGTAATTCGTGAGTTTTCGTAACTCCTTCGAAAGCTAAAAAAGAGTAAATATATATTCCGTAAGGATTCGTAACCTTGCGGAAGGAAAATAAGTATCGTTACGAAATTCGTAAAGTTTCATAACGTTACGAAAAAAGAATTACCAAAAAAATAGAAGGGGGTGCATTTAGTAAAAAAAGGGTACAAATAGCAATCTGGCCCACTTGGGCCTTCCAGATCCTTCCTCCAGAAGGCTGTTGCTTCTGGAGGAAGCAACCTTGCTCGCCTGGGTGAGCTGGGTGGCAAGCTCCTCCCCTATTTTGCTATAAATAGGGGGAGGAGTGAAGAAGAAAAGGGTCCAGCCTTCTTGGCACTTTTTATTCTCTCGAAATTGCTGAGGAAAATTATTTCCGTGAAGAAAATCCAAGCCGAGGCGCTTTCGTAACGTTTCCGTAACGTTTTCGTGAGTAATTACGCGAAGATTCTCGATCGTTCTTCAAATATTCATCGTTCGTTCTTCGTTTTCTTCAGTCTTCAACGGGTAAGTACTTCAAACCGAGCTTTTCAATTTATTCTATGTACCCGTGGTGGTCCACATTTTGTTTCATGTATTTTTATTCTCGTTTTCATTCGCTTTTTATACCCCCTTTTGACATGCTTAAGCCATTTATTTAAGTCATTTCTCGCCTAATCTAAAAATAAAATAAATTTCCACCGATCGTTTGAATTGTATCATTCGTTAATTTCGGTTAAAATGAATTCCGACCGTTCAGTCGTGCCGTAACCACGTTGGAAATAAAAAAAGAGGTAAAATAATAATATAATAATCAAAAAATGCCTTTTAGTAAAATAAAGCGAAAAAACAATCGGACGTTTTCTCTTTGGGATTTCTCATTCTTAATTGAATTGACTAAACTAAAGTGAAACTAAAGGCTAAAATCAACTCGCCTAGTCAAGCTCGTCCACAAAAATAGGGTTTTGAAAATTTATCATTTCAGTTTCTTAGCAAGTAAAATGGATCATTTTTAAGGTCCAACGCCTTAAAATGATCACCTCTCAAGTAAAAAGAATCGCTTGATTCACGCTTAAGAAAGAACTACATAGGTTTGATTTCCTCTTCGATGGAGGGTACGTAGGAGCAAGAGCCCCGCTTTTGTCGACCTCAAAAAATAAAAAGAACTAAAAGTTAAGATAACACAATTTCCACAATTCTGAAAAATAAGTTGTTGTCCTTTGAGACAAACGTAAGAGGTGCTAATACCTTCCTCAAGCGTAAATATAACTCCCGAACTTAGAATTTTCATTTTGACCGGTTTCCTTCGGTTTTTCCGACGTTTTCCACAAATAAACGTTGGTGGTGACTTCGCGCATCTTTCCTCCTTTGGAAAGCACACCCGTGAGCCACGCCTTCGCTCGCCATGCTTAATGTTTTATTTTGGCCATGCTTGATGTATCTGTATATTGCCTAGTTCTTGCTTTAATATTCAATTTCGTATTGTTCAATCGAAAAAAAAATCAGAAAAAAAAAATTCAGTTTCTGCAAATTCTGCAAATTCGTACTATTCAAAAAAAAAAGAGAAGAAAAGAAGTGAAGTTGAATAAATGAGGTCTTGTTATGAGGAATTGATTTGGGAGCCTTGGTTGATTTTGTTGATACTAGAGGGTTCGGGTTTACTGCTTGTACTTAATTTCCACTTATTCCCCATTGCTCCTCTACTCCTTTGGGATTTAGCTACTCATTCCATATTTTTCTTCCCTACCTTGTCCTTGGCCCCATTACAACTTTTAAAGACCTTTTGATCCTCATGTGCATGTGTTTGTCAAGTTGTTGTCAATTTTAGAATTTTGCCAAGTCTATGTGGTGTTTGTCTTTATGGGTGCTTCGAGAGTAAACAGTAGCCTAGACACTTGAGAGATAGAGTGTATATCTTGTGAGGCATTATCACTTTTCATTATTGAGCTGATTAACTATTTTTTCATGATTGGGTTGCTTGGATGATTTTCACGAATGTCTTGACTCTTTGGATCTCTTCATGTTAGATGATACCCATTCCTTTCATTCCTTGATGTTCATTGAGAAATATGTAAATATTTTGTTTGTGTCTCTTTGATATCCTTGGATTTTGTTCTTTATTTCATTTTGCCCCGGAGTGCAAAAGGCTAAGTATGGGGGGTTTTGATGTGCCATTATTTTCTCCTATTTCTTAACCCTTTTTGCACCATTTTAAGTACTGATTAGTCATAATTGTCAAATTAATTAAGCAGTTTCATTATTTGGGCCCATTCAACTAATTTGATGTTTTTAATCTAATTTCAGGAATTAATGAAGCATTGGGCTTGAATCCAAAATTGGGCTTGGACTTGAAGAGGGCAGACTATTTTATTCGAGAAAATTAGATCTTATCTTATCTTTATCTTATCTAGATATTATTTAATCTAGATCTTATCTTATCTTATCTTATCTTGATTTGAATTTAATTTATTTATGTGCTTGGATTTAAAACAGATTTGTAAGCTTTGGGGCTGGAAAACTATATAACAACACCAAGGTTCTAGTTTAGGCCTTCTCTCTCTCTCTCTCTCTCTCCTCTCTCTCTCTTCTATTTTTCGTTTTTTTACAATTCCAATTCAGACTTCTATTTTATCAATAAAATTTCGTTCTCTATCTGATTAATGGAAGGCTAAGTCCCCAGCGTTGTTTTCTCTTGAGGATCAAGCACAGTTCTCTTTGAGGTTATATTATTACTGTTAAATTCTATTCAGTTTTTCCTCTTCACTAATTACTTTGAATTTGTTGCTATTAATTCATGCATGCTTAGTGCTTGATTAATTGTCTCTGTGCTTAATTTACGTTCATGCTTAATGATCTTTTATGAGTAATTGGTGTATGTGATGCTTAATCACATAATGAATGCCTTATGTTGAATTTCGCTTAGTAATTTAATTTAGGGTTGGATTAAGTGGTTGAACTGAATAAGGATAAATTCTCGCAACCTAGGAAACAACCCCCGCCCCCAATTTGTTTCTATTTCCTACTATCTGTTATGAACATTTGGTTTATCATTGCTCATTGGGAAACGACCTAGGATCACTTCCTAGTTACTACATTTTAATATTTATTTGATTCGGGTACGACCTCGATCACACGCCCTTACCGACAGAGGACTATGCGTCCTCCCCTTCAGAGGGCTACACGCCCTCGCCTTTAGAGGACTACACATCCACACCTTCAGAGGACTACACGTCCTTGCCATCAGAGGGCTGCACGCCCTCACCTTCAGAGGATTGCACGTCCTCACCTTCAGAGGACTACACGTCCTCACCTTCAGAAGACTACATGTCCTCATCTTCAAAGGACTGCACGTCCTCGCCATCAGAGGGCTGCACGCCCTCACCTTTAGAGGACTGCACGTCCTCACCTTCAAAGGACTACATGTCTTCACCTTCAGAGGACTGCATGTCCTTATCTTCAGAGGACTGCACGTCCTCACCATCCGAGGGCCACACATCCTCACCTTCAGAGGGCTACACGCCCTCACCTTCAGAGGACGACACGTCCTTGCCATCAGAGGATTACACGTCCTCGCCTTGAGAAGGCTACACGCCCTTGGCCTTGAGAGGACTGCATGCCCTCACCTTTAGAGGACTACACGTCCTTGCCTTCAGAAGACTGCACGTCCTCACCTTCAGAGGACTGCACGTGCTCACCTTCAGAGGACTGCACGTCCTCGCCTACAGAGGACTTGCACACCCTCACCTTCAGAGGGCTACACGCCCTCACCATTAGAGGACTGTACGCCCCCGCCTTCAGAGGACTGCACGTCCTCACCTTTAGAGGCTGCACGTCCTCGCCTTCAGAGGACTACACGTCCTCACCTTCAGAGGACTGCACGTCCTCACCTTCAGAGGACTGCACGTCCTCACCTTCAGAGGGCTACATGCCCTCACCTTCAGAGGACTATACATCCTCCCCTTTAGAGGACTACACATCTTCCCTTTTAGAGGGCTGCACGCCCTGGCCTTCAGAGGGTTGCACGCCCTCACCTTTTGAGGGCTACGCGTCCTCACTTTCAGTGGGCTCCATATCTGCGCCTCTAGAGAACTCAAGGTCCTCCACCCTTGATGCTTAATCGAGGCCTGCGCTCCCGGTTAAGGGGCTAGTAGTTTCCTTTTATCAGTTCCTGGGCCACCCCCTGATCCTCGAGGAGGGCCAATTATGTGAGCACAACCAGAGGAGGAGGCTATTGCGCAACCACTATGCATACCGGGGCAAGATTTCACCCATCCCGTTGCAAAGAGACGAGTGTAGATCATGCACATCGACTTGACCACTCTTACACAGATATGGATGATGTTGTTAGTTAGCAACATTCTGCCCAGTGACCATAATGCCGATCTCCCCCTATGGAAGTATCAGTTGGTCTGTGCCGTCATGACATAGGTTAGTATGCACATCGCTCAACTGATTTCTGATGTCATCTATTATTTGTAGGGATCACGCCCGCAAGACACCCAGTGGACCTGAAGAAGTCCAACAGGGCCCTGGGGTTTCCAGCTCTGGTTACGGGCCTCTGTCAGTCCTACAGGGTGCCCGTCCCCCCAGCAAGGTCACGCCATCGTGAGATAGGTAAGTATGCACATCGCTCAACTGATTTCTAATATCATCTATTGTTTGCAGGGATTGCGCCTGCAAGACACCCAGTGGACCCAGAGAAGTCTAACAGGGTCTTGGGGTTTCCAGCTCTGATTACGGGCCTTTGTCAGTTCTACGGAGTGCCTGTTGCCCCCAGCAAGGTCATCAGGCCCCCTACTAACCGAGCTATCATCATGAAGTACTACGCCCCCAAGAAGGCGCAGAGCGAGACACTACAACAGCCTGGGGATGGCCGGCAGCGGGCAACAGACGCACCGCTGCCACCTCCAAAGTCCCTCAGCTCATCTACAAAAGCTGGAGCGTTGCCTACGACCCGTGGTCGACCAGCAGGCGACCATGTCCAAAGCCAAAGGTAAGCAAAAGTGCTAGGTCCGTGACCGACAAGTCATCATGCGTCCAGCTCAAGACGTTAAAGAAGCGCTACTAGGAGGCAACCTAGTACCTTTTAAATTTGTGCTTGTTATTTGATCACCTTTTGTTTCTCAAGTCATAGTAGGACACACCTAGTTGCTCATGATCCTAGGAATTTAAATAAAACAAGCACAAGAACGAAAGGTAGTCATACTTAACAATATATATATATATATATATATATATATATATATATATATATATATATATATATATATATATATATATATATCTGTGTGTGTGTGTTTAGGCAGCAAAATACCTCAAAAAAAAAAAAACAAAAACAAACAAGAACAAAAAATATATCTTTCGGCTGAAAAGCCAAGATGATTTTGAAAAGAATTAACTTCCAGCTTTTCTTTGAAAAAAGATTCACTTATCAAAACAAAGGGTTTTGTTGAAAAAATGTGTATACACCTGAAGGGTGAATGTTGTTAAAATTTTCCCGAACACCCAAAATGGACTCGGATGAATGCATGAATTGATAAAAGAGCATGTTTTGGAAACATTGGGTTGACTTAATAGGGAAAATGAATCCTGAGCCCTAGTGTCACATGACTATAAAAATTTGATGCTTGAGTGTCCACATGGGTGCGTGCATGACCAATTTTGCATAAAATTTCCTAATGATCATTGTTGCATGTGTGTCATGGAAATAATGTGGGACATCCCCTTTATCCCTGAACCGCTGGCCAAACCAACACTCTGACGTATATCATGTCCATCCATTCTACAAGCCTTGAGCCAAGGTCCCAACTCACCATAAACCTTGCCCTCAAAAGAAAACAAAGCAAAAGGAGAAAATTCCTTATCAAAAAATCGAAAGAAAGCAAAAGGAGAAAATTCCCGATAAAAAAAAATCGGAAGAAAGCAAAAGGAGAAAATTCCCAATCAAAGATTGAGAGAAAGCAAAAAAAAGAAAGAAAATTCCCGATCAAACATTTGAAGAAAACAAAAGAAATATGCAAAAAGGTCCTTGGACCAGACAATATATGAACAATACAGAATTGTCACCAAGTAAACAAGAAAAGAAAGGAAACCACGACCTAAAGTGGTCCTCTCCCTTTGATTGCCAACCAAAATCCTGTGCGTCGGTGACTTCTTCGCCTCACACTAAACAAAAACAGAAAAGGAAAAGCCCAAAAACACTCAAAGCCAAATTTCCCAACAAAAAGCACTATGCCTCAAGAAGAAGTCCTATTGATCCATGATCACGCATGTAATCTTTGATTTGATAGGAAATGATTTGCAAAACCAAGTCATGACATATCTATGGTTTGGAATTAGGATGAAACACTTACCCGTGTGAGATTGATACACCTTAAGTGATTTTCTTCTATTCTTGTTGGACCCAGTGTTTCCTCTAAATGGTCATTTAGAAATGAAATGCTAACATCCAAAATCTCATTTATGGTTATGAGAAAATTTCATCAGCATACTCTCCTTCCCCAATAGACGCATTGTTTTTCATAAAAAAAATCATATGTTGCTCTGTTCAGTTGAAGATTTTGTTTCTTTACTAAAGCATGTTAACATTTTAGTGAAAAGACACCGAGACTATTTTAGTCTCACAGTTATCAAGAACTACGTAGGTCTGAGTTCCTCATCACAAATTGAGGATACGTAGGAGCAAAAGCCCTGCTTTTGTCGACCACCCCACCTTTTGTTACCGTGACCCAAGAGTCTGGTGGCATGTAGAGACACCCGACAGTAACCCGCACACACTCATTTACTCTCTGTAAGACTCAAAGCACGATAGCAAGCAGTGACTTACGTCGTCACCTGCACCCTTCCCGGAGATGTCAATGTCTTCTGGCCGAGACTACGAAAAAGTCTCATTTGCTATCCATAAGACTCAAAGCACTATAGCATGCAGAGACTAACATCGTCTTCTGCACCCTTTGTCAATCGCGGCCAACGATCCCGTTGACACGCGGAGATTTACATCGTCTTCTGCGCAGTCCATCTCTGTCAGTACTAACCCGTGAAGTTAGGGGGCAGGCGGAAATACCCAAGTGGTTATCCGTATAAACATTCTTTTGATATCCGTATGACTCAAAGCACGATAGCATGCAGAGACTAACGTCGTCTTCTACACCCTTTGTCAATCGCGGCCAACGAGCCCGTTGACACATGGAGATTTACGTCATCTTCCGCGCAGTCGATCTCTGTCAGTACTAACCCGCGAAGTTAAGGGGCAGGCGGAAATACCCAAGTGGTTATCCGTATAAACATTCTTTTGCTATCTGTAAGACTCAAAGCACGATAGCATGCATAAACTAATGTCATCTTTTGCACCCTTTGTCAATCGCGGCCAACGAGCCCGTTGACACGCGGAGATTTACGTCATCTTCTGCGCAGTCGATCTCTGTCAGTACTAACCCGTGAAGTTAGGGGGCAGGCGGAAATACCCAAATGGTTATCCGTATAAACATTCTTTTGATATCCGTAAGACTCAAAGCACGATAGCATGCAGAGACTAATTCGGTGCTGATCCTTTTCAAAGTTTTTGCAGGTTTTTTACTCTTGTCATCCGGAAACATTCAAGCCCAACGACGTGCGAGATTCTTCTCTGCTGAGAAAGACTATCGAGTGCAATTGCGAAGGGAAGTGTCGTGGTTGTCCAACTTTGTCGTTTTCAGGACACGGATGTTTGTTGACGCTTCTGATGCCTTTTCTTTTCTTTCTGAATGACAGGTTCCGTTGGTAGGGATATTGACCGACCGAATGATGTTTCGCTCGAACGAAATTAGTGTCTTATCTTTACTTCGCTTTTATCTCCAATAAAAGATAAGTAAAGAGGGGCAACTGTCATATCCTAATTTCGTCCTGGGAGCATTTGTTTGGTGGGATGCAACCTTCGCTTGACCGCTTCGAGGTATTTAACACCCATCGTTAGGCAATCCGTGAAGTTTCGCGCATGCCGGAAGTCGAAAGGAAGCATTGTTGCGCAATCTATAAAGTTCCGTAACATTCCAGAAGTCAAAGAGGGGATGGTTGCGTAATCTGTAAAGTTTCGTGACATTACGGAAAGAAAACAAGTATCGTTAAGTAATCCGTAAAGTTCCATAACGTTACGGAAAAAGAATCAGCAAAAAAACCAAAAGGGGGTGTATTTTGTAAAAAGGGTGTGCAAATAGAAACCAGGCCCACTTGGACCTCCCTCTTTTCCCCTATAAATAGGGGAAAAAGGGCAGAGAAAATTGGTTCAGCCCTTCTGGTATTTAGGATTCACTTGAAATTAGTGAGAAAAATTGTTTGCGTGAAGAAAATCCAAGCCGAGGCGCTTCCGTAACGCTTCCGGGACCTTTCCGTGGGCGATTTCGTGAAGATTTTCAACCGTTCTTCATCATTCTTCATCGTTCTTGGGTCTTCAACCGGTAAGTTCCAGAAATCGAACCTTTCAATTCATTCTATGTGCCCTTAGTGGTCCCCACTTGTTTCACGTGCTTTTATTTTTATTTCGTTTGCTTTCTGTACCCCCTTTTGACGTGCTTTAACCATTTATATAAGCCGTTTTCTCACCTAATCAATAATAAAATGAATTTCCACCGATCATTTGAGTTGTAATATCGTTTAATCTCTGTTAGAATAAAATCCAACCGATGTTTCACACCATAACCACGTTTAAAACCAAAAGAGGCAAAAATAATAATAAAATATCTTTGAATAAAATAATCCAAAAAAATCAATCGGACGCTTTTCTTTGGGATTTTTCTTAAATTGAATTGACTAATAACCAAAGTGAAACCAAGGCTAAAATCAACTCACAAATCAAGCTTTGTCCATAAAAATTTCCTAAAAACCATTTTAAGGTTCAACGCCTTAAATGGTCTTTTTTGCTTTTATTGGTTAAACGTGGACTTTTGAAAGCCTAAAGCCAACACATAACTTTGTACTACTTTCAAGAAAACAAGAGATCATTAATGGTCCAATGCCTTAATGTTTTCTCTCCTTTCAAAAGGATCAAAAGATCGTTTAAAGGGTCCAACATCGTAAAATGACCCTTTTTTGTATTGGTCACAATATATCTTGCAAAAAAAGGACAAAAACAACTTAACCAACGTTTAGTTCTCAAAGAACTACGTAGGTCTGATTTCCTTATCACAATTGAAGAATCCGTAGGAGCAAGGGAAACACCCTTGTCGACCACAAAAAAATAAAAAATACAAAGGGCATAAAAAGACATAAAAAACGTAAAAGGGAAAATAAAACAAATTGAAGTCATATTTGCACACTTAATTAAAGGCTGTCATCCCTTGTGACGGATGCGTGGGGTACTAATACCTTCCCCATGCGTAAATACAACTCCCGAACCTTTCATTATGTGAATGATGTGCACTGAGTTACTATGCCTATATATATACATATTCATTTAAGTAATGGTGCGTTGTTTGGGAATGTATATCGTGAAAAAAATTACTTTAATTTGTCATAAGCAAATTAACAGAGTTTTCATTTAAAAAATGAAACTCTCGTAGTTTAGAGTGGTGATATTGTATCGACGAGGCGGGTCGTTACAATATGCATAATCATCATGGATCAATAGGACTTTCTAAGACCGGACTTTGCGGGAAATTTTTGTTTTGGTTGCTCTGGTCTTTCCCCCTTCCTTTTTTGTGTGAGTAGGAGAGTAGGCACAAAGATTTGGTTAGTAACTTAAACGGGCGATCACTTCCTATCCCCTCACATCTTGACCAAGTTACTATTGCTCCCCTTCCCTTTTACTCCTTACAACAACTTTGTACATGGTTCAGACATGGTTTGTTCCAAATAGCTTGTTTTTCTTTTCTATTTTCCTTTTGCTCTTTTCTATTTTTGATTCATTTATTTTTTTTCTCTCTTTCTTTTTTTTCCTTTCTTTGTTGTTTTTTTTCATTTTCCTTTCCCCTTTCCCCTTTTTTCTTTTGATGAACATGACTAACCAAAAGATGATAAAAATCTCCCTTGGAAGATACCCCTGCTCTCTTATCCTAGGGGAAGGTAGGAAACTTCCATCCTAGGTCAGGGTTCTGGTAAAAATCGAATGTTTGTCTCAAAAGGCTTGCAAATGGCAGAAAATCATGTATATTGGGACAACGGTTTGGCTAATGGCTTAGAAAGCAAGGAATGCCTAAATCACTTTCATGAATCACATGTTATGATAATTAGAAATTCATGCAAAATCAATCGTAGAACATATCCATGCGGACACTCAACATAAAATTTGTGGTCACGCAATCACTAAGGCTTAGGGTCTGTTTCCACATTTAGATCAAATCAGTGTTTCAACAATTGTTCTTTTATCAAGTCCAGGCAAAACATCCGAGTCCATTTTTGCATTTGGAAAGTCTTTCATTGTTTTCACCCTCTAGGTACACATTTTTTTTCAAAAAACCCCTTTTTGTTGTATTTTGATCCCCAAACTTTTTGAAGAAAACTGGTGATTGTTTCTTTTTTAAAAGTATGTTAGTTTCATAAAAAGTTTGAAACCTAGGCAAAGTTGTAATCCGAGACTACACTATCAAAAGAACAAAGGGCGCGCGAAAAATAGAAATGAAACCACGCGTAGTTTTTTTTGTTTTGTTTTAAACAATCATCACAATGAAATAACATAACAAAGTACTTAAAGCAATAACTAAAATAAAGACAAGTTCACAAATTTAGAAGGTTCTGGTCAAGAGGCTCAGTTTCCTCAAAGGAAGAAATCCATCACATCTGCCATGTTTCCATCTTCCTCAACTCCATCTTCATCTCCTGGGGCCTCAGTGAGACCTGCCCCCGCTTGAAAATTAGGCCTGTCCCCAGACCATGCAACGGTGGCTCTGAACTGCTCGAGAGTAGGCCACGGGTAAGGGCTGGGGTCTTGGTGCTGCTGCTGCAGTGTATACTGATAGAAGCTATCGTTCAACTGCACCTGGCCCCTATGGTTTGCTGCCTGCTGGTCAGCCAAATGCTGCATGTAGAGTTCCATCCTCTGCATGTAAGCTGAGATGGACTCTAGAGATGGTGGCTGAACTGGAGGTGGCGGTGGTGCGTCTCCAACTGGTTGTTGCTGCTGGTCCTGCCCCGGCTGCTATGCCTGCCTTGGCATGTAGTACTTCTCAATAAAATATCTATTAATGGGAGGCCAGATGAGCTTTGTGGGCATAGCCGGTACCCCATAGAACTGGCAGAGACCTGTGATCAATGCTGGAAATCCCAGTGCCCTGTTGGACTTTTTTGGGTCCACTGGGTGTCTCGGAGGTGCGATACCTACAAACTGGTAGATGGCATCTGAGATAAGTTGTGTTACATGAACACTGATCTGGGTCAGGATAGCATAGACCAACTGGCATTTAGGCAGCGGGAGATCAGAATTATGGTCACTAGGAAGGATGTTGCTAAGGAAAGCGTCATCCAGATTTGGGTTAAAGTGGTCATGCTAGTAAGCATGATCCGCACCTACCTTCTTGCCACGCTCTGTGCAAAATCCTGTCCCGGGGAGCACAGTAGCTGGCCTATGGCCTCTTCATCAAAACCTGAGACTTGGCTTCTTCTGTCGGTGTATTCACAATGCTGCCCCTCCTCTAGGACCAAAGGATGCCCCTGGAATTGGTTGATAGCATCTTCATCATAGAGGATCCATTAGCCTCGCACCCAGGAACGCTTATCCATGACTCCTTCTTCCGTGGGCCAGGCATTTGCATAGAACTCCATGACTATGCAAATGGAAACTTCCACCTAGAATTTTGTGTACTCTCCTTCCCTTAGTTGGATCCGCCTCTCTTTGAGGAAAGACCAATCCTTAATCGCTTCGAAACGGTATTGATGCTCCTTGATCGGAGCTGTATCCGAATCAAATAAACATTAAAATGCAGTATCTAGGACGTGATCCTAGGTTGTCTCCTAGTGAGCAATGATCAAACAAACGTTCATCACATATAATAATAAAACAGTAACGAAATGGGGGGGGGGGGTTGTTTGTTTTTGTAATTTAAACAACAAGCAAACTTGAATTTAAAAAAATAACAGTACTAGAACATGTTGTTTCCCCTTGATTCAAAAGCAAGTCTCTTATCCTAGGTTACGAGAATTTATCCCTAATCAGTTCAACCACTTAATCCAACTCGAAATTAATTTACTAAGCGAAAATTAACACAAGGCTGTCATTATGTGATTAAGCAACACATACACCAATTAATCCCTCTCACATGTCCATTAAGCATGAACGTTAATTAAGCACAAAGACAATTAATCAAGCATCAAGCATCAAGCATGCATGGATTAATATCAGCAACAAATATAGAATTATTGGTGAAGGGGAAAAACTAATCAGAATTTAATATTAATAACAAAACCTCAAAGAGAGCTATGCTTAATCCTCAAGAGAAAACAACACTAGAGATTCAGCCTTCCATTAACAGTAGAAACGAAACACAGCAACTGGAAACTAATTGCAACACAGAAACGAAAATGAATCTACAAACAGAAACCGAAAGTAAAATTGCAATTGGAAACGAAATGCAGAAATGAATAGGAATCAAAGGCAGAAAATGAACTGAAATTAGAAGACAAAAATGAAAACAAAACTGGCATTAAAAGCAGAAAACGAAACTGGAATTTGAAGCAGAAAATGAAAATGGAGTTGCTACGTGAACAGTACCATGCGCGTGAACAGTAACCCTAAAAACTAGAAAATGAAACCCTACAATCTACCAGAGTGAACAGTAACATGAACCACCTAAAACCGTAGCAGCTGGGCTCACTAAAGGTCACTATGCCCCAAAGCTTACAAATCTGATTATCGGGCCCAATAAGGTCTGGTGGCCCAATTACAAAAATACAGCCCAAAAATGAAATAAAATAAAACTGGACGACAAATAAAATTGTTTGCTCTCTTCAAGTCCAAGCCGGTTCAGCCCAATTCCGGATTCCAGCCCAATTGCTTATAATTTTCCTGAAATTAAATTAAAACACATAATTAGTCAAGTAGGCCCAAATGATAAAACTGCATAATTAATTTGACAATAAAGGCTAATCAGTAATTAAAATGGTGACAGAAAGGGGTAAGAAATAGGAGAAAATAATGACACATCACTCCTCACTTCGGAAACGGTGTCCATCAAACTCAATCTCCGCTTGCGGAACTGCACTGAATCCCTCCCCTGCGGTGACCTTCCTAGCCCTTTTAGCAAGAAGCTTCTTCGGATGCATTGCCTACAAAGACACATCCATAAAAAATTATTTTTCATGAAATACATAATCATTATTTTAGTTATCCTAAGTATAGCAACCAGGAAGTCAATCAATTGTGTGGTTTTTACTCATTGCATGTGTTACTATACAACTAATAAAACAAATCACAACTCAGTGTGTATCATTTTGAAAGAAAGAATTAGACATTCTACAACAATTTAGGTGCAATGTACCCACCATAGTGCAGCATGTTTAATCGACAATTAGGCCAATTCAAACCAAACAAATTTAAGCATTCATGTGACTCATGTATTTGCATCTAAAGCAATGTCTAAAATTCCAAGCTTAGTTCATGCTCTTGACATTTAATCTATCAACCTAAGTTGATCCTACATCTAAAATGATGGTTGGACATGCGTAAAGCTCATTACTTATTCAAACTTCAAAACAACACATGGAATAGCCATTGTGACTCTCATCAGATAGTTGGTGTGCACATGTTAAAACATGTATAAATGAGAGATGAGGAGCAATATGACATGCAAATTCATAAAAGAATAAAGGATAGGCCTAGAGCCATCCATTACAGCCACTGTCACACCCTAATTTCGTCTAAGGACTGTCATTTGCTAAAGTTTTGATTCTTGCTAGCCGAATTAAGTTGCTTGGCACCAGTTGTCATGCAATATGAAAGGTTTTTTGACGTTTCGGTAAGGAATTCAGAAAATACCCAAAAGGAGGGCAAAAGGGTCATTTGGAAGCTTTTTTTGTCCCCTGGCTTGCCCAGGCTATCCTTGTGAATGTATGAATACATGAATTTTGATGATGCCAAAGAAGAATCAAACAAGGTGCCTACAAAGGATAAGCATTTGCTTCAAGATTAATTCAAGATTGCTTCAACAAACAAAGCCTTGTTTCAAGATTCACTAAAGATTAAGCCTTACCTCAAAACAAAGGGTTTCAAAGTCATGCAAGGCTCTGGTAATCGATTACCAGGAAGTGTAATCGATTACCAGAAGGGAAGAATGAAAAAGAGTTGTTGAAAAGAGTTTTGAATTTGAATTTTAAACATGTAATCGATTACCATATGTCTGTAATCGATTACTAGCAGCGAAACTCCTAAAATTCAAATTCAAAAGTCATGACCCTTCAAATTATAACTGTGTAATCGATTACACAAACATTGTAATCGATTACCAGTGGAGAGTTTTTAGAAAATCTGCCAACAGTCACATCTTTTGATTGGATTTGTGAATAGCCATCAAAGGCCTACAAATAGGTGACTTGGGCACGAATTTTGAAGAGAGAGTTTTGCTTGTTCAAAATGTCTTATCCTCTAAAAAGGAAATGAGAGAGATTCCAAGAGAACTTCATTGTCAAATGATCTCTGAAAAGAAACTCTTGGGCAAACACTTGCAAATCCATTAAGAGTTTCTCCATGGACTTCAATTGTAATATCCTTCTCTTCAAGAGAGAATTATTCTTTCTTTCTTCTCATTCAAAGAGATTGATTAAGGGACTGAGGGTCTCTTAAGTTGTAAGGATTCCTAAACACAAGGGATGGGTTGTCCCTTTGTGGTTCAGACTTTGTAAACGGATTTTTACAAAGGGAGTGGAAAATCTCAAGTGGGTTGCTTGAGTACTAGACGTAGGCGCAGACTTTGCCGAACCAGTATAAAACTGTGTTTGCATTCTCTCTTCCCTTATCTCATTTATTTTGTTGCAATCAATTTTGTCTTGCATGTTTAAAGAACATTATTAAATTGATTGCTGATTCTTCTGCATTCTAAGCCTACCCCTCTTAAGTTATTGAGGCCGTTGGTCCAACAAGTGGTATCAAAGCAGGGTTCTTGTCTAAAGTTTAAAAACTTCAAGAATAGATATGGCCTCATCCAACTTTCCATTTCCTGAGGGAAAATCTATTAATAGGCCTCTTATGTTCAATGGTCAGGGTTATCATTATTGGAAAACCTGAATGCAGATCTTTAAAGAAGCCATAGATTTAAAGATATGGGAAGCCATTGAATTTGATAGAGAGAAATGCAACTGCATAAAAAAAACTAGAGAAGAAAGAAGATGATGATGAAAGAAGAAAGAAGAAAATACCTCCTTAGCCCCAAACTGCTGAATGCGATCAATCTGGGCACATGAGATTCAATTGTCCTATCTTCTGAAGAAGAATGAAAAATCTGACAAGAGGAATTTCCAAGAGAAGAAAGAAAAGAAAGGATACATCACTTGGGAAATTTTATCAATAATTTTTCAAGTGATTCAGAGAATAAAATCATAAGTCTGGGTATCATGATGAAAGACTATGAAAACAGAGAAGAGCAAAGTCGATACATTGATAGCAATTTCTCCAAACACATGACATGCATCAAAGTTTATTCATATTTCTCCCCAAGATAAGTGAATATGTGATTTATGAAGACAACAAACAAAGGTCACATTTCTCCCCAAGGAAAGTGAATCTCAAGAAAAGTGAATATGTGATTTATGGAGACAACAAAGGCCACTTGATTAATATTGTACTTGTTTTTGCTTGATTAATATTGAATGATTGCTTTAATGCCTTATGGTATCACTTGATTCTCATACATTGCAACAAGTGGTAACATTTTTTCCTCCTCTCTATTCATGATTTGTTTTTTATGTTGACAAAGGGGGAGAGATAGATAAAAGATATATGAAATCTTTATGAGACAATTTTTATATATGAAATCTATGAAATCTTCAACTATCTCATATAAGCAATCATTGCAAAAAAAAGGGGGAGTAAAACTATATACAAATGGATATTTTTTTTGTTGTTGTTGCTTCTAACCTACAGGTGGTTGTCATCATCAAAAAGGGGCAGAATGTAAATCATGCAGGTTTTGATGATGTCAAAAAGAATTTTTTGATAATGAGCGTCATCATCAAAAAGGGGGAGAATGTGAATGTATGAATACAAGAATTTTGATGATGCCAAAGAAGAATAAAAAAAGGCCGCTTCAAAGGATAAGCATTTGCTTCAAGATTAATTCAAGATTGCTTCAACAAACGAAGCCTTGTTTCAAGATTCACTAAAGATCAAGCCTTGCCTCACAACAAAGGGTTTCAAAGTCATGCAAGGCTCTGGTAATCGATTACCAGGAAGTGTAATCGATTACCAGAAGGGAAGAATGAAAAAAAGTTGTTGAAATGGGTTTTAAATTTAAATTTTGAACATGTAATCGATTACCATATGTCTGTAATCGATTACAAGTAATGAAACTCCTGAAATTCAAATTCAAAAGTCATGACCCTTCAAATTATAACTGTGTAATCGATTACACAAACATTGTAATCAATTACCAGTGGAGAGTGATGTGCCATTATTTTCTCATATTTCGTAAACCTTTGTGCACCATTTTAATTACTGATTAGTCTTAATTGTCAAATTAATTAGGCAGTTTTATTATTTGGGCTCATTCAGCTAATTTGATGTTTTTAATCTAATTTCAGGAATTAATGAAGCATTGAGGTTAATCCGGATTTTGGTTGTGGACTTAAAGAGGGAAAATAAAGCAGCATTTACCTTAGTTAATTTTTAATTAGGAGATTGCAATTTTATTTTATGTTGTTCAGTGTTTATTTCGTTTTGGGCCAGAATAATGTAAGAGGGCCCAGTGACTTTGAGTGACCCTTATAAGTATCAGCCTTGGGATTCATGTAAGGGGATTGCATTATTCAGAGCATAGGGTTTTAGGGTTTTACGTTTTTAGCTTTGGATTACTGTTCACATTAAGGCATCTTGCATTTTTCTACTTTCAATTGCAATTTCGTTTTTTCTGTTCCTTCTTCTGCTTTCATTTACGTTTTATGCTTTTAGTTTCATTTATGTTTTTTGCTTTTGTTGAAATTATGGAAGGCTAACTTTCTGATGTTGTTTCCTTCTGAGGACGAAGCTAAACTCTCTTCGAGGTTTTGTTTATAATGTAGCTTCCTGACAGTTTTTCCCTTCACCAATTAACCCATATTCGTTACTGTTAATCTATGCACGCTTCGTGTTCGATTAATTGCCTCTATGCTTAACTTACGTTCGTGCTTAATGAACGAAAGGTAAATTGGTGTATGTGTTGCTTAATCACATATTAACAACCCTAAATTGATTTTCGCTTAGTAAATTAAAATAGGATTGGATTAAGTGGTTAACTGTTATGGAAGAATTCTTCATAACCTAGGATAAGAGAATGGCTTATGAATCAGAGGATACAACACGTTTTTAATACTATTAATTTCGTATTCCAGTTCGCTTGTTTTTTTAATTCACAAAACAAACAATCCCCCCCAATTGTTACTGTTATTACGAAGCATATTATGAACATTTGGTTAGTCATTGCTCGTTGGGAAACGACCTAGGATCACTTCCTAGTTACTGCATTCTAATGTTTATTTGATTCGGGTACGGCCTCGATCAGAGAGTTTTCAGAAAATCTGCCAACAGTCACATCTTTTGATTGGATTTGTGAATGGCTATCAAATTCCTATAAATAGGTGACTTGGGCACGAATTTTGATGAGAGAGTTTTGCCTGTTCAAAGTGTCTTATCCTCAGAACACAAGGGAAGGGTTGATGCAATCCTACCCCCCTAGGGTATTGGATAGAAGAATCCAAAAGGATTGGGCTAGAGCTACTAAAGAAGGCCCTAGGGTTCTCATGAACCTCAGGGTAGATTTTTGAGCCCGTGGGTCAAGGTTGGATCCACTCTTCTTTGTAAATATTAGAATAGGTTTTTCCTTCTTTTGGGCCTTGTATTTTTGCCATTCTAGTAGTATAGGGTTTTAGCCTTGTATTTCACGGCATTTTGAGTAGTCTTTGTAGTAGGGACTTTTTTTTGTATTTTCATGTATTTTTGGAATGGGGGTGAGCTTAGCTATTATAGGGGGTGTGTAGCAAAGCTCTAGCTTCTCATCTCAAGGAGGTGAGCTTAGCTATTAGAGAGGTGTGTGTAGCTAAGCTCTAGCTTCTTTAGGAATCTTCTCAAGGAAGCCTCTCAAGGAGGTCAGCTTGGTTATTAGATGGGTGTGTGTAGCTAAGCTCTAGCTTCTCAAGGAAGTTTTCTCAAGAAAGCTTCTCAAGGAAGCTACCTAGTCTGTAAAGAAAAGCATGTGTAACACTTGTTGTAACTTTGATGAATGAAAGTCTTATGAGACACACTTCAAAGTTTCACTTCTCTCCCTCTTTTATTCCTTCAATTTCGTGCTCCCCCCTTCTCTCTTTCTTTTCCTCCATTAAAGCATCCTCTTCAAGCTTCTTATCCAAGGCACATTCTTGGTGGTGAAGCTTCTTCTTCCATGGCTTATTCCCTAGTGGATGGTGGCTCCCCTCTTTTCTTCTCCTTTGCGTTTCGCTGCATCTCCATGGTGGAAAATAACCGTTGAAGGACCTCATTGAAGCTCAAAGATCCAGCCTCCATAGAATCTCCACAAGTAAGCTTCCATCAAGTGGTAATCAGAGCACAAGAGCTTCAAGTAGGTGTTCCTTTAACCTCCATTAATTTTCAGCTTTACCTTCTCCTCCATTGTTGTTTCTTCATTTTTCTCCATGTATCTCCTCACATTTCTTGTGCTAAATGTTTTTAACATGATTCTTTTGAGTTTCCACCAATTAAACTTGCTATAGAAGCTAGATTTGATTTTCTATGGTTCAAATTTCTTGTTCTTGTTCTTGAACCATGAATTGTGTTACATTTAGGTTCCTTTGAGTTTTAACTTGTTATTTTTTTGTGGCTGAAACCTAAACCATAAAATTCTTAAAAAAGCATTAAAGTAGAAGAAAACCTCAAATATCTAGAGTGACTTGTTCACCTATTGTAGTTTTGTCATAGAAGTCATGTCTAGTCATGAAACTTGTCACATAAGATTTCTTATGTTGTGCTGAATTTTATTTTTCTTGTTTCTTTGTCTAACTCATTTGTTCATGAGTGTATGAAATTCTTTTAGCCTATTACTTGATTTGATTCAAATCTTTGCATGTTAATTATTCCTTAACATGTGATCCTTTTCTTGAACTTTTAGGTTTCCTTATAATTATGTCTATTGTGAATTCGAGTTTTGGTGAATGAATTGTTGGCTGAAATTTTGATCCTAAGTGAATATTGAACTCATAAAACTGTGGTAAACAACCCTAGTGAGTTCAACATACATAGGAAGGTTGAAAGTAAGCCCAAGGCAATCAATATTCCATGCTAAAAAAAATTCAAAGTCTGAAATCACTGGTGCTGGCAGCTTGGACATACGAACTTGTAAAAATTACTGAGAATTGGTCACTGTGAATTTTGAGCTGAAATTTTTACTGAATTTTCTAGAAATCTGGAAAAAAGTTATAAAAAAAGAAACAAGTGGTTTGGATAAAAGGAAAAAAATACGAAAAATCTCACAAGTTGGCAGAAAAATCAATATCTAGAAAAAAAAAAGGTAAAAGGGAAGTGTGCTTGTTGTTTTGGCTCAAATTTTATTCTGTAATTAGTTCCTATTTTATACCAATCTTAGTTCCAAAATTTCAATTGAAAATTAGTGTGAAAACAAGTGCCAAAGCTAGAGGTTTGTTGAGTCTTTTTTTTATAGTTTTTTTTACTCTACTCTAGAGCCATTCTAAGTTTCTCTTTGAGTCCTAGCTTGTTTTTATGTCCTTTTCATTGCTTTAATTGTTGAATAATCCTTGAAAAATTGTCTTCCTAAAACTCCATTGGTTTACCTTTCATTTCTTTTTTGGTATTTGGTTATTGCTTGTCTCTGTAAGTCCCTGATATATATATCTATATATTATTAGTAATTATGTTTGATGTTTGATTATTTGTTGCGTTATTTTCATCCGTAATTATTTTTAAGGAGGTTAATTAAGTTAAAAGAGGGGTGTGGATAGATAAGGATCTAGCTTTTCAAAGAAGCCTCTTGAGAAAGCTTCTCAAAGAAGCCATGAGGAAGCTTCTGGAGGAAGCCTCATAATGAAGCTTCTGGAGGAAGCCTCTTAATGAAGCTTCTAGAGAAAGCTACATGAAGCTGTCTCGGTAAAAACGCTTCCCAGCCTTTGTTAACCGTTGGATCTTCTCAAAATTTGGTATTCCACTTCAAAAGACATTTGTCCATAATCTGACCGTTGGGATCATTGAGAAGATATATAGAGTGTGCTCGAAGCTTCCGTTCCCAAGAGCATTTCTTATTAAAGCACTTCAGCCTTTATTTTTGTGTAGCTTAGGAAAAATGTCATTTCTTCTTCTTTCTTTCTTCCAAAGCCATTTCTAAAGTTCCAAGCACTTTCTCCATCACCCGCAGCCACCATTAGCTACCACAAACCATCATTGTTCTCCATTGAAAACCCACACCGAGAGGAACCCTTCAACCGAAGCGGAATCTTCCAACTTGGCTTGCGGTTTCGGTAGAGAACGAAAACCCTAATCTGACCTTTCGTTTTCTTTCTAGGTAACCATTGTTCTATGCTTGTTTCTTGTTAGTTCCATCTTGTCTTTGCATCTTTTCTAACTTTGGAACCGCCATTGCATTTCTTATGCTTCCTTTGAAAAACCTTAGAGAAAGAGACTTTGTAAACGTTATCCTTTCATGAAATACATTTTATTTTCGTAACCTACACTGAACCCCGGTCACATTGGCGTGGTCAGAATTTCCAAATGACGTTCCTTTGTAAAACCCAAAATGCTCTCAGCTCTTTCAAGTAGTGATGTGGGTGTTTGACCTAGAGCACTGTTACTAGCTTTGTTTTCTGATATCCATACTAAGTCTCCTTCATTTTGGCATGGTTGAGGCTTGTGTGGAATCAACGAGCAAGGACAAAAAGGAATCTTCAAGTGACGCGACGAGGAATCCGTGGGGTAGCTCACGATAGGTGAGGGGAGTTTATTATAAAATTTACCGTTTTAACACCATAGTTAGGGTCAGGGAACCGAGCTATGAGGATATCTGCCTGTCCCTGTTGCATGCTGATTTTTCTTCAAAGAAAATTACGTTTTAACTAATGGGATGCGATATATATATATATATATATATATATATATATATATATATATATATATATATATATATATATATATATATATATATGTATTGTGATGAATGATATTGTTTTGGTTGTTTGAAATGTGTTGTTTGAAGACCGTGCGTGTGGAAATGATATTGTTGTGTTTGTTTGAATTGTTGTTGATGTTGCTATTGAGGATTTTAATTGATATGTGATGATAATGATAATTATGATGATATTGATTTGAGATGACATTGTTAATAAAGACCATGTCAACATGAATTGTTATTATTGATGAATATATGAATATGAAATGAGGTTGTTGTTGTTGTAACGTCATTGAGATGAGATGATATTTATGTTGTGAATGACACGGAAATACGATTTGTTGATTGATGTTGGAAATGCATTGGCATGAGCATGTTGTGTATGTTCGTGGGGGGCACTGTGCGCTGACCTTTCAGGGTCTTTGCCACTAGCTTTTGGCCACGTTCATACATTGGATGTTGTGTATGATCGTGGGGGGCACTGTGCACTGACCTTCCAGGGTCTTCGGCACTAGCTTTTGGCCACGATCATACATCGTATGAAGTGTATGTCATGGGGGTAGAGTGCACTGACCTTGTCGGATGGCCCAGACTGGGTAACTAGTGTGGTTGAGAATCTAAGCATTCCTGAGGGGATGCTTAGGTGCTTTAATTGGTCCATGGTCTTTGGCACTTACTTTTGGCCATGATCATAGCTCATACGACACAGGAAATAGAGTAACTATGGCCAAGTGTACTTTGTACTAGGGGGTTGTCACCTGGTAGGGAACACCTTTGGGCTCCCAGGCTGATCACTTATGGGAGGGGGGCTGTTACGTGCACAACCGGGTGGTCTCGACAAACTCAGCACAGTTCCCTAAGTGAGAGTGTTGTTGGATCGAGTGGCCTCAGAATAATTAAGAAGGGGGGTTGAATTAATTATTCCTAAAAGTTTACCAATTAAAAAATTACTCTTTTAAGGCTTTTACTTATGTTGTTAAGAGAATATGGAGTAGAAGTGAAACTTAACAGAAAGTAAAAGCGGAAATTGAATGCACAACAGAAAGTAAAAGAGTAGGGAAGAAGAAAACAAACACACAAGAATTTTTATACTAGTTCAGCACAAACCCGTGCCTACCTCCAGTCCCCAAGCGACCTGCGGTCCTTGAGATTTCTTTCAACCTTGTAAAAATCCTTTTACAAGCAAAGATCCACAAGGGATGTACCCTCCCTTGTTCTCTTTGAACCTAGTGGATGTACCCTCCACTAGAACTGATCCACAAGAGATGTACCCTCTCTTGTTCTCAGTCAAACCCAAGTAGATGTACCCTCTACTTGTACCACAAAGGATGTACCCTCCAATGTGTTAAGACAAAGATCTCAGGCTGTTACACCTTTGATACTTTGTGAATGGGGATACAAAAGAATTCCCAGGCGGTTAAACCTTTGAACACTTTTGTATTAGGGAATGGGAAGAATCAAAAGAATTCTCAGACTGTGTCGTGTTGAATTCTTTGACAAGGGAGAAGGGAGACACAAAAGAATTCAGGCGGTTAGTCCTTCCTTCTTTTGGAAAAGAGAGAAGAGAGATACAAAAATAATTCAGGCGGTTAGTCCTTGGCGAATTCTTTTTGGCAAAGGGAGAAGAGAATGAAAAGGATGAATAGCACAAGTTTTCAAGGTTTGGAAAAACCAGAAAACTTCAGAAAGCTTTTGGTACAAAGAAGAAGTTCAAAGAGATTCAAGGCTTGTAAAGGATTGTTTGAATGAATTGAAAAAGTATTCAAGATTGGAAATGATTGATTCAAAAATGCAAAACAAAGCCTTGCTTTTATAGACTCTTTATGTCTGGTCAAGAAGACCATTCAGAAGAGTTATAACTTTTAGAAAAACTTAAAACCCATTTGAAAAAGTCAAAACCTTTTTGAAGAGTTACATCTTTAGATTTTTCAGAAACAAACACTGATAATCGATTACCAAATATGTATATTCGATTACACAAAGCTTTTGAGTGAAACAATGTGACTTTTCACATTTAAATTTGAATTTCAACGTTCAAGGACACTGGTAATCGATTACCAAAACATTGTAATCGATTACAGCCTTCTGAAAATATTTGGAACGTTGTAAATTCAATTTGAAAACATTTTCAAACTTATTTTGCTACTGGTAATCGATTACATCAATATGGTAATCGATTACCAGAGAGTAAAAACTCTTTGGTAAAGGTTTTGTCAAAAACTCATGTGCTATTCAAAGTTTTGAAAAAAAAATTTAATACTTATCTTGATTGAGTCTTTTCTTCATTCTTGAATCTTGATCTTGATTCTTGAGATCTTGAATCTTGAATCTTGATTCTTGTTTGTAGGCTTTCTTCTTGATTCTTGAACTCTTGACTTGTTCTTGATTCTCTTGAGATGGATGTTCTTTGATTCACTTGAGATGGATGTTCTTTGATTCACTTGAGATGGATGTTCTTTGATTCACTTGAGCTTTTTGTTCATCACTTTTGTTGTCATCATTGTTATCATCAAAACACCTTTGAATCATTGTTGATTCATCATGAAGCTTTGCTTCCACAAGTGTCGTGTGGACACGCTTAGGCTATTTCCTGATATTAGGTTGTTGTTGGTACGTACCACATTGCATCTGAGTGTTGAGTCAGGTGCATGCATCGTTATGTGCAGTCTTGATTGGGTCCATGGATGATGAGTAATTGTTGGATGTGAATGATGAATATTTGTTGGATATGAGTGTTGAATAGTGATTGTTGTGTATGCTTGTCATGTTTGCCTGTGTTCCTTGCTAATTGTGGTTATTTGGAATTGGTATTGGTTCTTTTATAATAAACTCACCCTTGCAATTTTGTATCGTGTGGTTGATACCTGTGATGATCACGAACCTTGTTTGTGGGAGCAGAATGACAGTGGCAGGGTGTAGGGAGTAAGATTCGGGTGAGGAGCTGCCGAGCCGACGTAATGACGTTGGCGTTATTTTGGGAGAGAGTTGTGTTTTGTAATCAACTCCCCCGTAGTTGGTTTTTAAGTTTTATTTTGTTGAGTTAAAGATGTAAAACTGGAATTTTAATTATATATATGAACATATTTAATTTTCGTTATGTGTATGACATGTACCGAATTATTGTTTCTATGTAATTATGCATATTCACATAAGTAATGGTGTGTTGTTGGATGAATTTATGTTGTGACAAAATCACTTCTATTTTCATAAGCAAAAATTAAGGGAGTTCTTTTTATAAAAATTGAAATTATCTAATATTTGAGTGTGGATACCGTAGCGATGAGGCGGGTCGTTACAGTCTCTTTGTTTCGTTGTTTGTGAGTTGCCATATAGGGAATTGGAAAGGAGGATTGGTGCCATCCCTTGAAGAATTTGAGTCAAGAAGCAAGGGGCCAACCACCTTAAGAGCTATTAGACTAAGAAGAACTCCAAATTGAGTGAATCACCAAAGAGAGAACAACCACCAAAATTGAGGACCATTTTGTAATTTTGCAATTTGCAATTTACTTACCTTCATTGCTTTCAAGTTTTGTAACAAAAGGCCTTTCATTGGAAGTGTGTTGGGAGCCTCCAATAGGTTACCAAACTTCCATTTGTGTATAATAATTATAGGTAATTTTCCCTTAGAATTGTGAGTGTTTTGTTGGGAACCTTAAATGTGGTCATCCAAACACTCTTAGGATTCGCCTAGTTTACATTTTCTTGCTTACTTTCATAGCTTATTTCCTTTACCTTCCATTGTCAAACTGCCTAGATAGCTTGCCTTTTACCAATTAGTTTTTACCTTATCTTCCACACCTCTTTTAGTGTTTATTTTGGGTAGTTTCAACCATAGTTTTTTTTACCTTTTGTTTTCAAACCCCCAACAAGAAAGAACAACAACTTATGAACCATCATGAGTCATCATTCAACTAGTGTTAATGGTGAGGGTACTAGTCATAAGGACCCTCTATCTAGAATGTTGGATGAGTTGAGTTCCCTCAAGTTATGGAAAGAAAAAAAAGAGAGAAAAGAAAAAGGAAAAAAAAGAGTGGAAGAAATATGTCAAGATGAAAAAGAGACAATAAGAGAAGAAGAAAGAAGGAAAATACTAAAAGAGTTAAGAAAAGAAAAACATGTCTCCTATAGTAGTCATAACTCTTGTAGGAGCCTAAGTGAAGAACTTCATGACTACTATGAAGGAAGGCGTAGGTCACATCTTAGAGCTCACTCCCATAGGAGGGAAAAGGAAAGAAAGCCTCAAGAGGCTAACATTGACCTCCCATACTTCCATGGGAAGGACAATGTAAAGGCTAACTTAGATTGGGAAATAAGGGTAGAGCAACAACTTAAAAGGAAGTCTACCTCAAAATCTTATGGATCTCACTCTTATCCAAAGAAAGACCAAGGTCAAGGCATCTTAGGGGTGACACCTTATAAGCCCAAAGATGATAAGGGGAAGACAATAGAAAAGCAACCCCTTAAGGCTAGTGTGCAAGAGAAGACTAGCTCCATAAAGTGCTTTAAATGTCTTGGAAGAGGGTTACTTCTCAATGCCCGACCAAGAAAACCATGATTATGAGGGGCCAAAAAATTTATAGTAGCCAAGATGAGGCTACTACTTCACCTTCCTCTAGTGAAAGTGAGGAAGCAAAAGGGGAAGAATCTGGTGAAGAAATCTACCCCCAAGAAGAAGGACAACCTTTAATGGTTAAGGAGGAGTATAAAGAGGTAAGTGTCTCCTCCAAGAGGTTAGCTAAGAAGGAAAGTCATTTTGAAATAAAGACAAATATTAAAGAAACTTCCCCTCTTAGACAACCTCCACATCTTCTCCTTTGTAAAAAGGCACTTGTTAGCACTGCCACACCTCTTGGGCTTGAGGTTATTCCTCAAGTAAAGAAGTTGTTGGATGAGAGTTTGGTACATAAGAGCTTAAATCCTTGTGCTTTGTTGGTGCCCAAAATAGGTATTATTAGGCACCAAATCCCTAAAATAAGTGATATGATGAATGTGTTGAGTGTTTCAACCTTCTTTTGTAAAATCAGTCATGCACCCAACATCTTCATGATTCATGTACATAAGGACTCATTAGGTAGGTTTGTTCTTATTTTTGGTTTTAATACAAACCTAGGTGCTCATATGAGACACCTTAGGTTTGTCCTATTATTTTTGTAGGAATAATCAACATGAAAATACAGAAAAAAGGTATGTTTTATTGCATTACTTTCCTTAATTTTTTAAATAGTGATCAAAGAGTTCTCATGGACCCTAAGAGAATAAAGGTCATTCCTGATTGGCCCACTCCACCAAGTATAAGGGAAATTTGGGGCTGCCATGACTTAACAAACTTTTACAGACGGATTGTCCCATATTTTTCTATACTTGTAGCACCACTCATTGAGTTGGTGAGAAACCATGTTCCCACATGGGAAGATGCCCATGAAAAGGGTTTTTAGACCTTACCCTACACTACCATACCCAACACCACCAATATATATGTTTTTATTCTTTTTATAGGTGTTGAGGGAAGGAGCCCAGAGTATGAAGAACCTCAGGATTTGAGGTCAAATCCTTTCCAAGGTGGAGGGGATGATGCAATCTTACCCCCCAAGGTTATTGGATACAAGACTCCAAGAGGATCCTCTTCAAGCTTCTTTTATTCCTTCAATTTCGTGCTCCCCCCTTCCCTCTTTCTTTTCCTCCAGTAAAGCATCCTCTTCAAGATTCTTATCAAAGGCTATCATAATCTGTTGTCTTGTAGAGACAATCAAGGTCATCTGCTCCTTTACTTTACAAAGACTATCATAGTCTTTTGTCTTGCAGAGACAATCAAGGTCATATGCTTCTTTACTTTACAAAGACTATCATAGTTTGTTGTCTTGCAGAGACAATCAAGGTTATCTACTCCTTTACTTTTCAAAGACTATTAGAGTCTGTCGCAACCTGCCCTTCGGCAGGAGGGCAACGCGTGACTCGCGGGAGCGTCTTCCAAGAAAGGAATACGCGCGGAGTCGCCACCAATGTTTATTTGAGGAAAACGTCGGAAAAACCGAAAAATACGTAGTCTACGAACTTTAAGTGAAAGGTTCGGGAGTTGTATTTACGCACAAGGAAGGTATTAGCACCCCACACGTCCCTCAAACTTGGAATTTATGGCCTATTTTCTGGATGTGTTCTTTTCTCCAGTCATTTTTGATAAAATCCACCCGTAGTTTCTCTCGCTCTCTAGCAACATCAAAAAGCCAAAAACGACTGGAGAAAAGAACACATCCAAAAAATATTTAGAACAAGTAGCTTAACTCATCCACAAACTTAATCAACCTCAACATAATTTAAGCAAATAATAAGTCAGCAAAGTCTAAATATCCAAACCAAAGCAAAACATAAACTAAATATCCAAGGCAAAAAGCAATCGAAAGAAGAATATCCAAAAGTTAACCAAAGTACCAAGTATTCAAAGCCAAAATACAAGGCTAAATAGTAAAAATGTCCAAACAATGAATGACGTAGAACATAAGAAAACAACTAAGAATCTGTAGGTGGATCGAAGCAACGCCGAAAAAACTCATATCATCTTCAAGACGTGTGATACAAGAATCCATCGCATCAAAGTGCTCACCAACAAAAGCTTTAAGATCTCAGAGTTCAGTGAGGACGTCAGTCAAGAGAGAAGAAGAGGTATCCCGTTGCGGTGGTGGAGATGGTGTATGCTCACTGGGAATGGGAGGTGGTAGGTCTTGCTTGTGCACCCACTGACCATCCATATATTTTTTATAACCAAAAGATGTAACAGCACCAACACCAATAGCAAAAGAGCGTTTAACTTTGACAAAAGGTTCATCATCTAAGGGGACATTGAAATGTTGGAGAAATAAAGTAACTAGATGGGGATACGGAAGAGGTGCATTGGCCCGTAATGCCTTATGCATTCAGTGCCGAACAAGATGGGCCCAGTCAATCTGACGACCAGTTTGAAGAGCCCACAACAAGATTAAATCCTCCTCAGAGGCTTGGGCAAGATTAATGGACCTAGGAAGCAAAATTCGACAAAGAATACAGTGCATGATGTGACACTCAAAGGTAAATGACCCAGCGAGCAATCTGCCTGTCATGTCAGCATGGTCATGGCAGACCATTTTTCGAGCATCATGACTAGAATAAACATGTTTCCAGTCATCAACTAGAGTGCCCTCAAAAGGAACACCTTGACTGCTCAGCTTAGTCAATGAATAAAATAAGGATTAATCAACAATAATAGGAATTTGAAACACTTGGTAGCAATCAAATGTTTCACCATCAAAGAATTCAATATCTAAATATTTAGGGTCAAGAATGACGCAATTGCAAAATTGGGAATAATACCTCTAACACTGATCATCTGAGGAAAACAGAGTCAATGACCTGGGAGATGAAAAGGAGGGAGGAATTGGTGTTGGTGGGTCATTGGAGTTCCATGGTGGCAGTGGCCTATAGCGGTGGTGGTGGAGGAGGACCCCTTATGTTTCTTCAACGATTCTGCCATTGGAGCTTGTTTTAGCTAATTCTGATTGGTGGGCTTTGTAGAGAATTGAAAAAAAAAAGTAGTTTGGGCTTTGTTTGAAGTAATTTGGCCAAGAAACGAAAAAATTTATGAGGATTTGAAGTTGAGAGGAGGTTGGGCACCGTCAAGGAGAAGAGAAGAATGAGGGTTCTACATAAAGAGAGAGAAAGTGCAGCTTTTTATAGGCAAGGACGACCTGTAATCGATTACAGGCGTATCCTGTAACTGACCAAGCTTTCTGGTAATTGATTACAGCCTCATGTAATCGAGTACAACCTATTGTTCTATGGTAATCGATTACAGGGAGTGGTAATTGATTACCAGACTCTAAAACAAAGCTTTTTCCATAAAACCTGCACACTCATTGTAACTATTATCAACCACAATCAAAGATCAAAAATAGATATTAAAAAAACATCATAAAATTCTTAGCTACAATCATCAAGCACAATCAAAAGTACAAAAACAATCATCAAAACACAAATAAAGACAAACAATGACAATCATTAATCTACAAACAACAATTAACATGACTATCAAAACACAAACAATCAAAGACAAATCATTAAGCTACAATCAATAATAGCCATAAGAAACAAACTCAATCATAAAGAAAGAAAATAATAATCAACCGAGTTAACTATTTATTTAAATCATTGATATCTAATATTCCTAATTCTCTTCTAATAGCAAAGAAGGCTTCTTGGGGGAGAGTTTTTGTAAAGATATCAGCTAACTGATTCTTTGTATCAACGAATTCTAGTACACAATCCCCTTTTTGAACATGATTTCTCAAGAAATGATGTCTAATCTCAAGTTGCTTGGTTCTTGAGTGCTGAACAAGATTTTTACATAGGTTTATAGTACTCGTGTTATCACATCTAATGGGAATATGATCAAGAATTATTCCATTGTCAGAAAGTTGTTGTTTCATCCAAAGTATCTGTGAACAACAACTGCCCGCAGAAATGTATTCTGCCTCGACAGTGGATAAAGAAACACTATTTTGTTTCTTACTATGCCATGGAACTAGAGCAGATCCAATAAAATGACAGGTTTCACTAGTGCTCTTTCTATCAGTTTTGGAATCGGCAAAATCAGAATCAGAGTATCCTATTAGATTGCAAGTGGAATTTTTAGGATACCATAATCCTATATTAATAGTGCCTAATAGATATCTCATAATTCTCTTAACTACACTAAGATGTGATTCTTTGGGATTTGCTTGAAATCTAAGCACACATACAAACACTAAACATTATATCAGGTCTGCTAGTAGATAAATAAAGAAGAGATCCGATCATACCTCGGTATTTCTTAATGTCTATTGACTGACCAGTTTCATCTTTATCCAAGTAGCAAGCAGTACTCATTGGAGTAGCCATATGTTTAGCATTTTCCATCCCAAATCTGTGAATCAAGTCTTTGAAATATTTTGATTGATTGATAAATATTCTATTCTTGGTTTGCTTGATTTGCAGCCCAAGAAAGAAATTCAACTCACCCATCATTGACATTTCAAATTCATTTTGCATATCTTGAGAGAATTCTATGCAAAGAGAATCATTAGTGGATCCAAAAATAATATCATCAACATAGATTTGTACTAAGAGTATATCATTCAACTTTCTTTTAATAAAAACAGTAGTATCAACTTTACCTCTTGAAAAATCCTTTTCTAAAAGGAATTTACTCATACGTTCATACCAAGCCCTAGGGACTTGTTTTAATCCATATAAAGCCTTTTTCAGTTTAAAAACATGATTAGGCTTTTCTGAGATTTCAAAACCAGGGGGTTGATCTACATATACTACCTCTTGGATAAATCCATTCAAATAGACACTCTTCACATCCATTTGGTAAAGTTTAAAATCCATTATGGATGCAAAGGCTAATAACATTCTAATGGCTTCTAATCTAGCAACTAGAGCATATGTTTCCTCATAATCTATTCCTTCTTCCTGATTGTATCCTTTGGCTACTAACCTAGCCTTATTTCTAATGACTATCCCATTTTCATCTAATTTGTTTCTAAATACTCATTTTGCTCCTATAACTAGGTGATTATCAGGCTTCTCAACTAATTCCCAAACTTTATTTCTTTCAAATTGATTCAACTCTTCTTGCATAGCTATGATCCAATGTTCATTAATTATGGTTTCATTCAAATTTTTAGGTTCAATCAAAGAAACAAAAGCCATATTATTGCAAATATCTTTGAGAGAGTGTCTAGTTGTTACCCCTTTAGATATATCACCAATAATGTTGTCAAGAGGATGGTATCTAGAAGTTCTCCACTCTCTTGGCAGATCAACACTTGTTTTTGTTTCATCAATGTGAAAGTCTTCATCATTTCCATCTCCTTTGCCATTGTGGTCTTCACCATGAATATGCATTTCTTCTAAAGATTCTGAAATATCATCTAGAATATCCTTTCTTGGCAAAATTGCATTAGTTTCATCAAAAGCAACATGGATGGATTCTTCAATAATCGTAGTTGTTTTGTTATAAATTCTAAATGCTTTATTGGGCAATGAATAGCCAAGGAATATACCTTCATCAGATTTTGCATCAAACTTACCTAAGTTATCTTTGCCGTTGTTTAACACAAAACATTTACATCCAAACACATGAAGATGTGAAATGTTTGGTTTTCTTCCGTTATATAATTCATATGGAGTTTTCTTCAAGATTGGTCTACTTAAGGCTCTATTCATGATGTAACATGCAATATTTACAACTTCAACCCATAAATATTTGGGAAATAATGTATCATTAAGCAAAGTTCTGGCTATTTCTTCTAAAGATCTATTTTTCCTCTCAACAACTCAATTTTGTTGAGGGGTTCTAGGTGCAAAAAAATTATGTTCAATGCCATGTTCATCACAAAATGATTCAAAATCTTTATTTTCAAATTCTCCTCCATGATCACTCCTAATAGATACAATTTTGAGATTTTTCTTATTTTGAATAATTTTAGCAAGTTTCTTGAACGCATGAAAAGCATCTCTTTTATGAGTGAGAAATAATGTCCATGTAAATCTAGAGTAATCATCAACAATAACAATAGCATAGTAGTTTCCTCCAAAACTCATAGTTCTAGAGGGACCAAAAAGATCCATATTCAAAAGTTGTAAGGGTTGAGTTGTAGACACAATATTCTTTGATTTGAAAGAAACCCTTACTTGTTTTCCTTTTTGACAGGCATCACATAATCTATCTTTTTTAAATTTAAGTTTTGGTGAACCAATAAATAAATCTATAGAAATTAGTTTATTTAAATGTTCCATGTTTATATAGACAATTCTTCTATGCCATAACCAAGGATCATTATCTTTACTAACAACACATTGATCATGATTTGGTGTTTGATCTAAATTTATCATGTAAGCATTATTTGTTCTATAGCCTATATGCTTTATATTTCTATCATGTTTGTTTTCAATGACATAGTTATGAGAGTCAAATGATAATAGATAGCCTTCATCACATAATTGACTAACACTTAGCAAATTGTGCTTAAGATCGTCAACAAGTAGAACATCTTCAATGGAGGTAGATGAATTCATACCTATTTTTCCGACTCCAAGAATTCTACCTTTATTGTTGTTGCCATAAGTCACATGTCCACTTTTCTTGGGGGAAATAAAACTGAACTTTGATGCATCTCCCGTCATGTGTTTAGAGCATCCGCTATCTATGTACCAACTCTTCTTCAAGGAAACCTATATGATCATATGTTCGACTTTCGGTAAGTGCACCAAATCACACAAGTAGTATAAAATGGTAAGAACCGAGTATCGAACTCTCGGGGAACTTGTGTTATTTGGTAAGCTATTTCAGCAAATAGATGTCTGGTTTGTACAGATAATTCTGAATATGAACAGGTGTATAAACTATCTGTGCAAAAAGAAAGAAAATCACATGAGAGAAATGATGTGTAAAAACAAGTAGAAACATGTTGGCCTTCCTAATAGGTGCCTGATGCTAAAAAGATATTCTCTATCTAACAATGTTCATGTGTTCTTATGGTGTCTCCTGAGATACTAAACCCCGATTCCTCATGATAGTTTAGCCTAATCCCGATCAAGCATCGTCCATAGATTCCTCTTGTAGGACTAAACTCAACCAGGACCGCATTAAGACACGCATACACAACTAACTTATCGCACCCCGATTCCTCGTGAAAGTACAACAACTTAGCCCTGCACTATCAAGGACTTTAGAGTCAAACTAGTTTCCACTGTTGAATGACCCTAACAAAGCATGCATCTACGTGATCAAGGTAAAGGCATACTGGAGTGAAAATAAGATAGCATAGAGAACACACAAAACATCATTAAATAGATAGAAATATATTTACATTAGGTACCTACAGGGAAGATCCAATAGAGGATTTAGCTTTCCAAACCAGGAAGCCTTCTTTACAACACAGAGAAGAACAAGATGAAAGATTGCAAAAATACAAGTGGTGAGGATGTCTCCTTCACCTCTAGGATCTCACAATCACTCACAAACTCATCTCAAGCTCTCAAACTGGCTCCTGCATCAAGCTCTGGTCTCTGCAGATCATCACACAGCAAAATCTCTCAAAACTCTCTGGAACTTGGACCTTTCTCTCTCTAGAAACTCTAGACATGCAAAGCTTTGAATCCCAGCCTAAACTCCCTCTCTAAAATCTGATTTTAGGCTTAAATAGGTGGCCTTGTTTGTGCTCGTGCGCTTAGCGCAATTATGGACTGCTTAGCGCACATTAGTGAATTTTGGCTTAGCACGTGCTTTTCTCGCTTAACGGATGAACTAAAGTGATGCGCTTGGTGAGATGAAGAGGTGTGCTTAGCGAACCTGTACAGCTCATCTTCTTCCAGAGTCTTCCTCGCGCTTAGCCCATGAGTGTTATGCTTAGCGGAAGCTCGCTAAGCCAGCAGATTGGCTTAACGAGAAGGTGAAAAACAACACTTTTCAAAGCTTGCCTAATTAACCTAAAATTGAGAGAAAATGATTATTAAACACACAAAATGGAAGTACTAAGTATTTGTTACCTATACTTAACAGAAAATACTTATAACACTACAAAATAACCATAAATTGGGAGAGTATTGTCGCAACCTACCCTTCGGCGGGAGGGCGACGCGTGACTCGCGGGATGCGTGTTCCACGAAAGGAATACGCGCGGAGTCGCCACCAACGTTTATTTGAGGAAAACGTCGGAAAAACCGGAAAAGACGCGATCTACGAACTTTTAAGTGAAAGGTTCGGGAGTTGTATTTACGCGCGGGGAAGGTATTAGCACCCCACACGTCCGTCACAAGGGACGGCAGCCTTTAATCGAATGTGCAAACATGACTTTGATTTTTACGTTCCCTTTTATGTCCTTATATCCTTTATACCCTTTTTATATTTTTTTCTCTTTTTGTGGTCGACAAGGGTGTTTCCCTTTGCTCCTACGTATTCCTCAATTGGGATGAGAAAATCAGACCTACGTAGTTCTTTCTTATGCGTGATTCTTTTTACTTAAGTGGTGATCATTTTAAGGCGTTGGACCTTAAAAATGATCCATTTTACTTAGTGAGAAATTGAAATGACAAACTTCAAAAGCCTATTTTTATGGACGAGCTTGACTAGGCGAGTTGATTTTAGCCTTAGTTTCACTTTAGTTATTAATCAATTCGATTAAGAATGAGAAATCCCAAAGAGAAAACGCCCGATTGATTTTTGGCTTTATTTTACTAAAAGATATTTTTTTTTATTATTATATTATTTTTTACCTCTTTTTGATTTCCAATGTGATTACGGCACGACCGAACGGTCGGAATTTATTTTAACTGAAATTAACGGATAATACAATTCAAACGTTCGGTGGAAATTTATTTTATTTTTAAGTTAAGCGAGGAATGACTTAAGTAAAATGGCTTAAGCACGTCAAGAGGGTGTATAAAAAGTAAACAAAACGAGAATAAAAATGCACGAAACACAATGTGGACCACTACGGGTACATAGAATGAATCGAAAAGCTTGGTTCGAGGTACTTACCCGTTGAAGATCGAAGAACGATGAAGAACGAATGAAGAACGTCGAAGAACGGTCGAAGAACGGTCGAAACCTTCGCGAAATTCTTCACGGAAAACGTTACGGAAACGATTCGGAAGCGCCTCGGCTTAGATTTTCTTCACGGAAACAATTTTTCCAAGCAAATTCGAAAGAGAGAGAAGTGCCTAAGGGGCTGAACCCTTTTCTTCTTCACTTCCTCCCCTATTTATAGCAAAATAGGGGAGGTGGTTGCCGCCCAGCTCGCCCAGGCGAGCCAGGTTGCTTCCTCCAGAAGCAACAGCCTTCTGGAGGAATATTCTGGAGGGCCCAAGTGGGCCTGGGTGCTATTTGCACCCCCATTTTTACTAAGTACACCCCCTCTGCTTTTTTTTGGTGATTCTTTTTTCGTAAAGTTACGGAAACTTACGAATTTCGTAACGATACTTGTTTTCTTTCTGTAATGTTACGGAACCTTGCGGATTACATAATCATCCCCTTTATGACTTATGGAATGTTACGGAACCTCACTTAATTATGCAACGATGCTTCCATTTGATTTCCGGTGTGTCACGGAAACTTACGGATTGTGCATCAATATTTTTTGGTTTTTCGGCATGTCCTGGAATTTCACAAATTGCCTAATGATGGGTACCAAGCACCTCACAAGGACCAAAGAAAGGTCGCATGTCATCAAGCAAAGGTCCCCGGACGAAATTAGGGTATGACAGTTGCCCCTCTTTACTTGTCTTTTATTGGAGATAAAAGGAAAGTAAAGATAAGACACTAATTTCGTTCCTCTCGATTTGACGAGAGTCGCGGGTGACCATAAAATCTCCACATGCAAATGACTTGTTGTTCCCGGATTTTCACAAATTGCCTAATGATGGGTGCCAAGCACCTCACAAGGACCAAAGAAAGGTCGCATGTCATCAAGCAAAGGTCCCCGGACGAAAATTGGTGTATGACACTAATTTCGCTCCTCTCGGTTGACGAGAGTCGCGGGTGACCATGACTTGTCGTTCCCGGAATTTCACAAATCGCCTAATGATGGGTGCCAAGCACCTCACAAGGACCAAAGAAAGGTCGCATGTCATCAAGCAAAGGTCCCCGGACGAAAATTAGGGTATGACACTAATTTCGCTCCTCTCGGTTAACGAGAGTCGCGGGTGACCATGACTTGTCGTTCCCGGAATTTCACAAATCGCCTAATGATGGGTGCCAAGCACCTCACAAGGACCAAAGAAAGGTCGCATGTCATCAAGCAAAGGTCCCCGGACGAAAATTAGGGTATGACACTAATTTCGCTCCTCTCGGTTGACGAGAGTCGCGGGCGACCATGAAATTTCCGCATGTAAATGACTTGTTGTTCCCGGAGGAACAAAAGGTGCAGAAGACTATGTCAGCCTCTGCATGCTATCAAGCGTTCTGTCCTACAGATAGCAAAAGAATGTTTATACGGATAACCACTCGGGTATTTCCGCGTATCATCGGGCCCGCCGCCTCTGGATGACACAAGGGTGCGGATAACCGTAAGGTATCTCCGCGTATCATCGGGCCCGCCGCCTCTAGATGACACAAGGGTGCAGAATGACCAAATTTTGTCTCTGCTTGTCATCGGGCCCGCCGCCTCTGGATGACAAAAGGGTGCGGATAACCGTAAGGTATCTCCGCGTATCATTGGGCCCGCCGCCTCTGGATTATACAAGGGTGCAGAATGACCAAATTTTGTCTCTGCTTGTCATCGGGCTCGCCGCCTCTGGATGACAAAAGGGTGCGGATAACCGTAAGGTATCTCCGCGTATCATCGGGCCCGCCGCCTCTAGATGACAAAAGGGTGCGGATAACCGTAAGGTATCTCCGCGTATCATCGGGCCCGCCGCCTCTGGATGATACAAGGGTGCAGAATGACCAAATTTTGTCTCTGCTTGTCATCGGGCCCGCCGCCTCTGGATGACAAAAGGGTGCGGATAACCGTAAGGTATCTCCGCGGGCTACCAGCTCTTGGATCATGGTAACAAAAGTGGTGCGGTCGACAAAAGCGAGGCTCTTGCTCCTACGTATCCTCCAATGAGGAACTCAGACCTACGTAGTTCTGGATAACTTGTGAGACTTGAAAAAGTCTCGGTGTTTTCTCCACTAAAATGCAAACATGCTTTAGCAAAGAGACAAATATTCCAACTGATTTAGAGCAGCATATGCTTTTTTGAGTGAAAAACAATGCGTCTACCGGGGAAGGAGAGTCTGCTGATGAAATCCCCCATAACCATAAATGAGATTTTGGATGTTAGCATTTCGTTTCTAAATGACCATTTAGAGGAAACACTAGGTTCGACAAAAATAGAAGAAATCCACTCAAAGTGTATCAATCTCGCACAGGTAAGTGTTTCATCCTAATTCCGAACCATAGATATGTCATGAATTGACTTTGCAAATTATTTCCTATCAAATCAAAAATTACATGCGTGATCATGGATCAATAAGATTTCCCTTGGGAATGGGTTCTTTTGATGGATTTTTTTTTGGCTTTTGTGTGTTTTTGGCTTTTGATTTTTGGTTGGCTTTTTTCCTTTTCTGTTTTTGTTTAGTGCGGGGCGAAAAGTCGCTAGCGCACAGGATTTTGGTTGGTAATCAAAGGGAGAAGACCACTTTTAGGTCATGGTTTCCTTCTTTTTTACTTTCTCCCATTCTTTGGTTGGGAATTTTCTTTCTTTTCTTTTTTCTTTCTCCCACTCTTTGATTGGGAATTTCCTTTCGTTTATTTTTTTCTCTTTCTCCCACTCTTTGATTGGGAATTTCCTTTCCTTCCTTTTTTGCTTTCTCTTTGATTGGAAATTTCCTTTCCTTCTTTCCTTTTTTTGCTTCCAAGGGTAAGGTTTATGGTGAGTCAGGATTTTGGCTCAAAGCTTGTAGAATGGCTAGACATGATACATGTCAGGGTTTGGTTTGGTTCAAGGATAAAAGGGATGCCCCACACTATTTCCATGACACAAATGCAAAAATGATGATTTGGAAACTTTTATGCAAAACTGGTCATGCATGCACCTATGTGGACACTCAAGTGTCAAACTTTTATGGTCATGTGATGCTAGGGCTCAGGATTCATTTCCTCCATTTTAAATCAACCCAATGTTTCCAAAATATGTTCTTTTATCAATTTGTGCATTCCTCCAAGTCCATTTCGGGCATCCGGGAAAATTTCACAGCATTCACCCTTCAGGTGTAGACACGTTTTTTTCAAAAACTAGCTATGATCAGCGAATTTTTCTTTTAAAGAAAAGTTGGAAATCATCTCTTTTCAAAAGCATGTCGATTTTTTAGCTAGACAACTTATTTTCTCTTTTTCCACCTTTTTTCTTACTTGCTTTCTTTTTCCTTATTTGCTCTCTTTTTCTTTACTTGCTCTCTTTTTTTTCTTTTGTTCTCCTTTCCATTTCATTTTTTTTCTTTTCTATTTTTATTTTTATCATGATTTTTGTTTATTTTACATATATATTTTTGGGACGATGTTCCTAAACGAAGAACTCTACACGGTTCCAGAATTTCAAACATCATCGATAGTAATGATATATAAACACTAACGCAGCAAAAAAAATGCATGCGCTGTACAAATGACAATCGAAACAACAAAAACAAACATTAGTCTCTCAAGTCAAAACAACAACATAGAATAAAAATGATAAAAGAAATATGAAAGAAAACATGAATCTGGGGATCTCCCAGTCACGTATCTCCACTCCCTCCCAAGAAGTCAAGCAAATCGGCCATCTCCTCGTCCTCGTGGGCCTCTTCTCCATCGCCGGGAGCTTCTGGGGGTGCCTCTCCTGCTTGGGCCTCGGGCCAATCTCCGGGCCATGCAACCTCTGCCCTGAACTGGTCTGGAGTAGGGCATGAAAAAGAAGCGAAGCCCTGGCTCTGCATGCTAAGGCTCATCTGGTACAGACAATCATGGGTCTGTACATGTGCTCGGTGGTTGGCCGCCTGCTGGTGAACCAAATGCCGTAAATACTGCTCCATGTCAAATGCCCCAGCCTGGCCAGCCTGATGAGGTGGTAGTGGCGCGCCTGCGGCCTGTGGAGCATCACCCTGAGCCTGTCTCTGGGTACAGTACTTCTCAATAAAAGCCCGGGTGATGGGCGGCCGAATCACCTTGGTAGGTGCAATGGGGACTCCGAACGACTGGCAGAGTCCTGTGATCAGTGAGGGAAATCCCAGGGCCCTGTTGGACTTATCTGGGTCCAAAGGGTGCCTAGTGGGCGCCATACCTGCAAAAATATAGATGGCATCAGCGATCAACTGAGCCACATGGATGCTCATCCGTGTCAGGATGGCGTACACCAGCTGACACTTCGGCATGGGAAGGTTGGAATTATGATCGGTGGGCAGGATGTTGCTGAGGAGCAACGTCATCCATATCTGGGTCAAGGTGGTCATGTTGGTGCGCATGATTCGCACTCGCCTCCCTGCAGCAGTCCGGGCAAAATCCTGCCCCGGTATACATAGCAGCTGGGCGATGGCCTCCTCATCGAACCCATCAGACCGGTTCCTCCTCTGGCCATACTCACATTCCTGGCCCTCTTCCAACACCAACGGATATCCTAGGAGTTGGCCGATAGCGTCGGCATCAAACGGGATCCACTGACCCCTTACCCAGGATCTCATGTCACGCACGCCCTCCTCTGTTGGCCAAGCATTGGCATAAAACTCAAGGACTATTTCTGGATCAAACTTGGCCATGGGAGTAACCAGTGGTGCCCACCGCCGGCGCCCTATTTCCTCCTGGAAATCAGTATACTCGTCGTCCCTGAGCTGGACGCGTCGCTCCCGGAGAAACGACCATCCCTTGATGGCCTCGAAGCGCTGCTGGTGTACAGCGCTCCTAAAGCGGTGACTGTCATACTCCGGAGCGGAACTAGTTCCTTCGGCTGCCTTGTCCTTCCTGGACCTCTTTGAGGCAAGCTTCCTCGGGGCCATTTCCTGCGAAGGCAAACATTTGGAAAGTTAGTTTTACCAGTGGGACACTACTCTTAAAACAAAAATGGCATACAACTTCCCCCCATCAATGTAAATTTAGAGTAAGCTTATGCGCATATTTCCTTACGAACGTTCACTTGCACAAGACATTCTATTAACTAAGAAAAAATGCACCCATATACAATCAAGGCAGCTTCGTTATCTAGATTATTTACATGTACTTCCAAGGTGTATTTGTTACTTACATCACACACATCTCCTTGGCTAAATTTACATACATGCATACTCAAAGCATTTTGGGGTACCAAAAATTGCACATGTGCACATCTTGGTATTTCTAATACCTATACATACACAAACTTCATGATGAATCTTGACTATCTACACAATAAGGTGCTACATTTCATGCTCTTTTCAAGTTTTTGCTACCTAAAGTCGCATGCAAATTCAAGTATATTTTCCTTTGCTGACTAAAATTGTATTCAAATTAAAAGGTATATTTTTTTTGTAATGTATTTCCTTTACATAACATGCAACATATTTATATATATATTTTTTTGTGAGACATTTTGACTACCAAAAATTATATGTACATACATCCAAGTATTTTGCTATCATACCCAAAGTGTAAATTGCCAAAGGTATTTTGCTACCTATTCTAAACCTACACATTCATGACGAGCAAAATTCCTAAACATCTAGGCGTAGGGAAATTATTGTAGCGTGGCCCATAGCTGATTGCTGGCCAAAAAGGGTAACTTTACCCAATATGCACCTCCACTTGTGTTCTTTTTGCATAAAATTTTAGTTCCTAGGCCTAGGATATATGTGGGGCAATTACTCTAGCCTTTTTCGGGAATGAATACATATTCCAAAAATAGAAAATATGTACAAACCAAAATGCCCCATGGGTTGTTTCCTTACAAAAGTCACGCGCTAATGCCATTGAGGCATTTCACCGAACACTTGGTGGGCGCGCGTTTAGGCGTCAATAGCAAGAGAACGGGGACAATGTGGCATGTCCCATTGTTCCAAAATGCATTATAGGCCTAGGGCCATCCCATACAAACCCCTAATTCAACCTAATCAAGCAAGAAAACAAACCAAAATTGCCCCATATATTTGAGCACATTCCCACAATTTAGAGCACCAAAAGGAGATCAAAATACACCAATGAAAAGCTAGAAAGCTTAGGGATGGAACACTTACTTGTTGGTGATGAACAAAAGCGCAAAACGGAATCAAAAAATGCGAAAAAGGATGACCCTAGGGCTGCAAACTCGTCAATCCCGTGGGTATGGCTTTTGAAAGGGGGGAAAAGAAGTTTTTGAATGCAAAAACGTCCCCCCTTTCGTCATTCTTATAATTTGGTGCAGGGGTGGCTCGCCCAGGCGAGCTAACCTGCACATTTTTTTTTTTTTAGGGGAACATTAACCATGTCCCCTCCCTTCTCATGGATTAGCATCTTGCCTAACTTGAACTTACTTAGGTTAGAATTAGGTGTTGATTACTTATTTTTACTTTTTAAAACAAACAAATAGTAAACGAAAGCTGCAAAATACAAAGGATACGGGGCTGCCTTGCAGCGACATTCTCTGCTTGTTTCACGCAGAGAAGGGGCAACGATCGGTCGGTCGTGACCCCATCCCCACTTGCATCCGTCCTTAAGTACCTGTAAGTAATAAACAACCTGGTATGGCCAATCTTGACCGCGTCATTACCTTACCTTGATTGGTTTCTGCCGTTCATGTTTTGTCTCTACCCCAGAAGGTAGCCCAAGATGATCCTGCCCTTGTTTTACCACAACAATATGCATGCGTATGCGTATGCGTATGCATGAATGTTTTCAAACACAGCAAATTTAGGGAAAGTTGGTTCAGGTTCAATTCTAATTAAGCGCTTGGGGCATCCCATGAACTGAGCGGAAGGGCTCAGGTGATCACAGATTAACGCAAGGTTTGAAACTAACGTGAGGACTAAAGCCTCGAATCCACGTTCATTTCTTTGAAAGATTGTAACGAGAGATACAACAGACAGGAAATCCCTGGGGGAAATCCAGAAAACGCATAAAGATAAAGAACATGCAGCGACATCCTTAATTGCCCCAGCTTCTAAGCATAATATTGTTTGACGACATCAGAGTTCACGGGTGAAGGTAGCTCTTCGCCATCCATGTTGGTAAGCACCAGGGCTCCTCCGGAAAAAGCCCTCTTCACAACAAAAGGCCCTTCGTAGTTCGGGGCCCATTTCCCTCGATGGTCCTTGACAGCATGTGACATTTTCTTTAGCACAAGGTCTCCCTCATGGAACTTGCGTAAGCGTACTTTCTTGTCGAATGCACTCTTCATTCTTTGCTGGTATAAGCGCCCATGACTCATGGCCGTTAAGCGCTTACCCTCAATGAGGTTGAGCTGGTCATAGCGCGTTTGAGCCCACTCTGATTCCTTTAATCCGGATTCTGCCAAGATCCTTAATGACAGGACTTCTACCTCAAACGGTAACACAACCTCCATCCCATATACCAATGAGAACGGCGTTGCCCCAGTTGACGTTCGCACTGAAGTCCGGTAACCGTGTAACGCGAATGGGAGCATTTCGTACCAATCCTTGTATGACACGGTCATCTTTTGGATAATCTTTTTGATATTCTTATTGGCCGCTTCCACGGCTCCATTCATCTTTGGCCGGTAGGGTGTGGAATTGTGATGCTGGATTTTAAACTCCCTGCACATTTCCCCCATCATCTTGTTATTCAGGTTGGTGCCATTGTCCGTGATAATCTTCCTTGGCAAACCATATCGGCAGATGATCTCTTTCTTAATGAACCTGATCACCACATTCCTCGTGACATTGGTATATGAAGCCGCCTCGACCCACTTGGTGAAATAATCTATCGCTACGAGGATGAAGCGATGACCATTCGAGGCCTTGGGCTCAATGGCCCCGATGACATCTATTCCCCACATGGAGAAAGGCCAAGGGGCGGACATGACATTCAGAGGATGTGGTGGGGCATTAACATTATCTGAGAATGCTTGACATTAGTGGCATTTCCTCACATGGACACAACAATCACTTTCCATGGTAAGCCAGTAATAACCTGCTCTTAGGATCTTCCTGGCCATAGCATGCCCGTTGGCGTGCGTTCCAAACGAGCCCTCATGGACTTCCTCGATCATGTGATTTGCCTCCTTGGCATCCACACACCGCAGGAGTGTCATGTCGTGATTTCTTTTATACAGTATGCTTCCGCTCATGAAGAAACCGGCTGCCAACCTTCTCAATGTCCGTTTATCGTTGTCAGCAATCTCTGGCGGGTATTCTTTGCTTACGACATATCGCTTGATGTCGAAATACCAAGGCTTTCCGTCCCGTTCCTCTTCCACTTGGCAACAATGCGCGGGTTTGCCACGACACCAAAATTCAATGTAGGGTAGATCCCCGTGCGGTGTTAGCTGGAACATAGACGCCAACGTAGCAAGTGCATCCGCCATTTGATTTTCCTCGCGGGGAACATGATGGAAGGAGATCTCATCGAAGGTTTTAGCCAATTCCTTGATATAGGCTTTGTAGGGTATCAACTTGGGATCTCTAGTCTCCCATTCCCCTCTCAGCTGATGGATTACCAACGCTGAGTCGCCGTACACCTTGAGTAGTTTGACATTGGAGTCAATTGTTGCCTGGACGGCTAGGGCACATGCTTCATATTCGGCCATGTTGTTGGTGCAGTCGAATCCTAGCCTGGCTGTGAAAGGTACACATTGATTGTCTGGAGAGACCAACACTGCCCCAACGCCATGACCTAGAATGTTTGACGCTCCGTCAAACCATACAGTCCATTTGTCCCGATCTTCGTCCAATTTTTCCTCGAACAAGGCCATGATGTCCTCATCCGGGAATTCAGGATGCATGGGCTGGTAGTCGTTAAGAGGCTGTTGAGCCAAATAATCTGCTAAAGCACTTCCTTTTATCGCCTTTTGGGTGACGTAGACTATATCAAACTCAGATAGCAGGACTTGCCACCGGGCGATTCGTCCCGTGAGAGCTGGCTTTTCAAAGATGTACTTAACCGGGTCCATTTTGGATATCAACCAGGTAGTATGGCTCAGCATGTACTGCCTTAGGCGATGGCATGCCCATACTAACGCACAACACGTTCTTTCGAGCAAGGAATAATTCATCTCACAGGTCGTGAACTTCTTACTTAGGTAGTAAACAGCGCGCTCTTTCTTCCCGGATTCGTCATGTTGCCCCAGCATACACCCCATTGATTCGTCCAAGATTGTCATGTACAAAATGAGAGGCCTTCCAGGTACTGGTGGCATAAGCACGGGAGGATTCATTAAGCACTTTTTGATCCTTCCAAAAGCCTCTTGGCAATCCTCATTCCAGCGATCAGTTTGGTTTTTGCGCAAGAGCTTGAACAACGGCTCACAAATGGCGGTGAGCTGCGATATGAATCTGGCAATATAATTCAAATGCCCCAGGAAACCTCGGACTTGCCTCTCTGTACGGGGTGCTGGCATCTCAAGGATAGCCTTCACTTTTTCGGGGTCTACCTCTATCCCTTTCTGGCTTACAATGAAACCAAGCAATTTCCCTGATTTGACCCCAAAGGTACACTTAGCGGGGTTCAACCTTAATTGATATTTCTTAAGCCTTTCGAACAACTTCCGCAGGTTGACAAGGTGTTCTTCCTCGGATTTAGATTTAGCAATTATGTCGTCCACGTAGACCTCGATCTCTTGATGCATCATATCATGGAACAAAGCTACCATGGCCCATTGATAAGTTGCCCCGGCATTCTTGAGTCCAAAGGACATCACCTTGTAACAGAACGTCCCCCACAGGGTGACGAAAGTAGTCTTTTCCATATCCTCGGGCGCCATCTTTATCTGATTGTAACCAGAGAAACCGTCCATGAAGGAAAATAAAGCGAAATTGGCCGTGTTATCTACGAGGATATCGATGTGTGGTAAAGGAAAATTGTCCTTGGGACTGGCCCGATTCAGGTCCCGATAATCCACACACATTCGTACTTTCCCATCTCTCTTAGGAACTGGTACGATGTTGGCAACCCATTCTGGATACCGAGCGACGGCCAAAAATCCAGCGTCAAATTGCTTCTTCACTTCTTCTTTTATCTTCAAGGATGTTTCGGGCTTCATCCTTCTCAGTTTCTGTTTTACCGGGGAACACTCGGGATTTAGAGGTAATCGGTGCTGTACAATGTCAGAACTCAAACCGGGCATATCTTGGTATGACCAAGCAAAGATGTCTTGGTAATCTTTTAGCAGGATTATTAATTCTTCACGGATAGGTGCGGTAATACCTGTACCTATCTTTACTTCCCTCTTTCCACTGCCAATTCCTAAGTCTACTAGCTCTATTTCCTCTTGATGAGGCCCCGTTTCTTGGTCCTCATGGGCGACCATTCTTTCTAGTTCTGGGGGAAGTCCCACATCCTCATTTCCTTCATCTTCCGTTTGATTCATTTCTTGCTCGAAGTTGATAGGCGGGTCCCAGGTATTAGTACCTTCGGGGGACTCGTCATCGGATCTGCCGTTTCAGAAAAAGAAGTAAACATGCAAATGAATGAGAATGGGTAGAGACCAGGAACAGATGAAGAAAGATCCTTGTATTATAAATTCAAAAACAAAAGACACTAAGCCATAACAAAAGGAAAAACTCTAAAGCCTAGGCCCAACTATAGAGCTTTTAAAACCGTAAAGGTTTACATTATGCTCGTTGCGTAAATGCCGGGGCGTTCCTCCACTCGCCAATTTCCCAGCTGGAAATTAGGAAGGCATGGTCGTACCAAATCCAAAGTACTCGGAACATCATCTTCGCATATCGCGAACACTTGACCTTTGTCTCCCAGACCCGCGCTTATAAAGCTTCTACTTATGTGGCAGGGCGGGCTTCCTTCACTTTCTTGTCTCCAACGCGAGCTTTGACCACTGTTCTTTCTTCCCGCGATGCTTCTTTTCATGTCCGCCTGAGTGGGCTTATAGCCTAAACCATACTTCCCACGGTTTCCTTGAGTATTTATCAGGCTAGTTATGCCGCCGTTGTCTCTGCCTAAACCCATCCCGGGTTCATAACCGTTCCCCAACATAACTCGGGCCATCATTACCGCTGCATCGGACAGACAAGGCTGCCCAAAGAGGGAGTCCACGGAGGAAATGCTGACCACCTCAAAAGACTGGAAAGCAGTTTCTAACGATTCTTCTGCGGCTTCCACATAAGGCATGGAGGATGGGCAGCTTACCAAGATGTCTTCCTCGCCTGACACGATGACCAAGTGCCCCTCCACTACGAATTTCAGCTTTTGGTGGAGCGTAGAAGGCACAACTCCCACTGAGTGGATCCACGGGCGCCCCAACAGGCAGCTGTAAGGGGGGTTAATATCCATTATTTGGAAGGTGACTTGATAGGTGTGAGGGCCTATTTGTACTGGGAGATCGATCTCTCCCCTAACCTCTCGGCGAGTGTCGTCGAAGGCACGAACCACCATTGAACTCGGTTTTAAGTGGGAAGCATCGAATGGTAACTTCTCCAACGTGCTCTTAGGCATCACGTTTAAACTGGAACCATTATCGATGAGCACCTTGGCTACGATATGGTCCATACACTTGACTGATACGTGTAAAGCCTTATTATGCCCTCTCCCCTCGGCGGGGATTTCTTCTTCGGCGAAGGCAAGATAGTTGTTGGCAGTGATATTGTTGACCAGCCCTCCGAAACCTTCTACCGAGATATCTTGGGCCACATGAGCCTCGTTCAGAACTTTTACTAGCAGAGCCCGATGAGGCTCGGAGCTCATAAGTAACTCCAACAGCGAGACCCTGGCCGGGGTTTTGTTGAGCTGTTCGATAACCTTGAATTCGCTCTGCTGAATTATCCGAAGGAACTCGCTGGCTTCCTCTAGCGACACCTCCTTTTTACCATCCTTTTTCTCCGGGGGGCCCTTTGCCGGAATATCTTTATTCGAAGCGTGGGGTGCTTCGCCATCTTGTTCCTCCACCACTTTTCCTTTTCCCTTGACATCCGCGGGTTGGACTGGTAGGTCCGGAGGTGCGAACACACGACCACTACGGGTCACACCACTCAGTCCCGTGATATTTGTTACTTTAACTGACAGCGAGCTGACGTCAATGGCTTCTTCTTCCTTCTCCCTCGAAGGTGCATATCTCCACGGGACTGCGTGGCTATTTTGGTACGGGAAAGGAACAGGCTTGGCTACTAAGGGGTGCCCAGGCTTTTGCGAAGCTGCGCTTTTAGTGAAGTATATCACCAAGGGTTTGGGCTTCGCAACACCGCTCCCCTCCGTAGATTGCATGCATATATGCTGCTCTTCTTTTCCTTCAATGCCGACTTCCAGTCGACCTTGATCTATCATCTGCTGTAACAATTCCTCTACTCCCAAACACGTCTCCATGTCATGCATCTCGCCGGAGTGTAGCAGACAGGAATCCTCCTTACACCCACTATGGGGAATCACACCTCCTTTTTGTAGGGCCTCAAAGATAAACCTCCTAGGGGTTGCCACATCCCTTAAAGGTTTAGACCTGTGCGGCCTATCGGACTCAACTGCATTAACCGCTCCCCCTCCATGATTGGTGAGCGGGTTGGTTCTCACATTGGGCCAATCCTCTTGGAAAGTCAGCCATCCGGCATCCATTAAATGTTGGACCTTGTATTTAAGGGCCAAGCATTTTTCGACGGAATGCCCCGGGACACCCCCATGGTACTTGCAAGTTGCGTTAGGGTCATACCACTTCGGGAATGGGGGTTCGAGGACCCTTCCGGGAGTTACCACGGCCAAATGATTGGCGATGAGGGATGGCAGAAGATCTTCGTACGTCATTGGGAGTGGGGTGAATTCCGGAAATGGCCTCGGAGGGAAGTTCCTTGTCGTGTTGGAATTACCGACCGGTCGGGTCGTGTTCGGAGTTGGAACTTGGGGAGCTTCCCTCTGGGTGGGTGCCTTAGGCTGCACGGGTGTTGAACTAGAGGCGTTCCCAGTATGAGCCGAGAAACTTAGGTGATGTTGCGCGTACTGATGGGTACCATGAGGTGTTTGCTGGGGTTTGACCCACGCGGGTGTTGAAGAGACGGCATGGGCATCTCCCTCCTTCTTTTTTGCCCCCGTTGCCCCGATTCTTTTGGCATTCGCATTTGTGGAGGAAACGTAATCAAACTTTCCTCTTTTCAATCCTACCTCGATTCTTTCCCCGGCAAACACTAGATCCGCAAAGCTGGACGGCATGTAACCTACTAGCTTCTCATAGTAGAACACTGGCAGAGTGTCTACCATCATGGTGATCATCTCTCTCTCAACCATGGGAGGAGCTACTTGTGCCGCCAAATCCCTCCATCGCTGCGCATATTCTTTAAAGGTTTCACCCTCTTTCTTGAACATATTCTGCAGTTGAGTACGGTCAGGAGCCATATCAGAATTGTACTGATACTGCCTTAGGAAGGCGGTAATCAGATCCTTCCAAGTACGGATACGGGAAGCTTCCAAATTAGTGTACCACACTACCGCAGCTCCGGCCAAGCTATCCTGAACGAAGTGTATTAATAGCTTTTCATCTTTAGAGTGGGCGCCCATCTTACGGCAGTACATCTTGAGATGGTTTTTGGGACAAGTCGTCCCTTTATACTTGTCGAAGTCCGGCACTTTGAACTTTGGGGGAATAACAACATCGGGTACTAAGCAAAGATCCGTCATGTCTGCGAACGGATAGTCCCCAAATCCTTCCACGGCCCTCAATCTTTCCTCAAGGAGATCGAGCTTCCTCCTTTCTTCAGTTGCTGGGGGCGGCCCTTCCGTGGACAAAACTATTGGTGGTGCTGCGATGTTGGGTTGAGGCAACGTGCCTGGTGTCGGCCCTTGGGGGATCGGGGGATAGAACTCGACATCCCTTCGAGCATAATCTTGAGGGTCTTTGTGGACTTCGTCGGGCTGCTGAGAAGGCTCTCTTTGATGGACGGGAGAAGCAATGTGGCCCGCATCTTCTTGCAAAACGGGTGGTGAATAGTTGGGCGGCAATCCATAAGGGTAAGCCGCTCGGTTGTATCCCAGGTGAGGGCTGCCATCGTGCCCCAGTGTGTCCCTTCCCCGTCCTACTATGTTTGAAGGAGGATGGTGCGTAGTTGCCAAGAGAGTCGGGTCTGCTTTGGCAGCCGAACTGACAGCGGCGGCGGTGGCCGCGTTCTTCTCTATGAGCTGCTTCATACTTAACATGGCCTCCATCATGGAGGCCATTTGTTCTTTCAGAGCCGACATGTCGGCTTTCATCTGTTCCTGCGTCTCCTCTTGATCACCCATCGTTCTAGATTTGGATCTGGTGCGATAGGGATACCTTGCGGCGCGTTTAGTTATGGTGTTTTTCTCTAAAAAACCAAACGTGAGGAGTGGGTAAAGAAAGAAAATGCATGCTAGAGATGAAATGTAGGAGTGATTTGATTTGCACAAGCTTTTTGGAGTAGAAACATGGGACCAACTCATTTTATTTCAAAAAGGAAGTCATATCTAATCAAGGTCTGAGAGACCATACAAGTTTCCTAACGATTTCTAATTATGTGGGCCATTAAGTCTATCATATGCTGACAATAGCCGAGAAGCCCATGAATCTCTTCGGGGGTGGAGTAGGTGTCTGCCATCGCCTTGGCCTTGGCTAATAAGCGGGGAAGTTCTTGACTCCCGTTCAAGGTAAGAGCAAACCGGTCCATCCACATGGTTGCCTCTTGGTGTAAAGAGTCGATCACCCTTCCTCTAGCCTCTTTTTCCGCGTACACTTGAGCATACTCGTCCGCGATTCTATGCTCGTGGGCCATGGCTAGACCCCTCTCTTCTTAGTACTTAGCGATGATAGCTAGCATGTTGGTCTCCGTCTCGCATAAACGCTGAGACAAGCTTCTTTTGGACCTCGAACAAGCAATTAACTCCTCTTTCAGAACCATGCTATGTGCTCGCGACTGGTCTCTTTCTTCCCTTTGCAACTTGAGTTCACTATTGCTACCCCATAGAGCTCCGCGAAATTTGTTCCGGCCATACTCTTCCTTGCGAGCCCTCTTGGTCTCTTGTTCAAGGGCTCTTGCGGTAATTGCATTCTCTTCCCGTAACCCGGCACACTCCTTCCGAACGTGTGTAGCGGCCAACTTGAACTTCTCCTTGGCAAGTTTTGCCTTTCCTAACTCGCTTTTGAGAGCTTGGACTTCTTCGTCCTCTTCCGGTGCTTCAAAACTCTCTTCGCTGACGACTTTTAACTTGGCAAGCCAATCTAAACCTCGTATATGAACTTTCAGCCATTCGTGGTACCCACCAATGATGCCATTACGAATGCCTCTAAGCTTTTGATCTTTCCTTAACGGGGTTTCCCATGCCTTATGGATTCTTTGTATAGTCTTGGAATTTTGTGCGCCGAAATCCCTCACAAGGAAAGGAGACATGCTTTCTTCCGTCGGTGCTCCCCTCATGGCGTACCCTAGTTGTCTTATAGCGAGCGCGAGATTGTAGTTAATACAACCCCTCGTTCCTACCAGCGGAATGTTTGGGTATCTTCCACATGAGAAAAGGACTCCTTCTTTTCCTTCCTTCCATCGGGGGAACCAACTGATTGTTCTACCTCCTATCCCGACCAAGAGCTGGTCCCAATCTATTCTCCTCTTTTCAGTACACGAGCGATGGCTCAGGACCGGACATGGATGTCTTGTGTCTTGTTGGAACAAGTGCGAAACCAACCAAACACAGAGGGCGGGTAAGCAACAGATGATCCGTGCGCTACTCTTTTCGCACCTTCGGTCAAATGTGTCAAATAGAACTGCCAAGACAGCTACCACCGGACTTTCCTTGCTATAGTGGTAGGCAAGAAAAGCGTCGATTGCTGCTAGGTCCACCAAACCATCCACGTTTGGAAAGAGGACGACCCCAAAAATTAGCAAAGCTAACACATCCATAAACGGGACCCAGTCTCCTTGATTGGCCATACCCCTCGCCTTGTCTTCTAAGTACCTCTGTGGTAGGCCCGCTATGTCGTTCCGAGTCTGTTTTATGCGGTCCAAACCTCTTGCTGAATCCTTGACCACAGGTGCAATTCTGCTCAAAGAGGGGAGACACCCAGAGGAAAGATATGGTTTTCTTCCCCCGAGAGGACATCCTAGAATTTCCTCAAATTCTTCAATGGTTGGTACAAATTGGAAGTCTCCGAATGTGAAGCACCTCAAAGGCTGGTCGTAGTATTGGGTAAGTGATGCAATGGCTTCTATGGACACTTCTGCTATGGTCAACTCTAAGATCTTTCCGTAAGTCTTGCGGAAGGTTTGCATTTGGAGGGGTTCCATTAACCGCCCTAATTCCTTGATGCTGGTGGTATCTAGGCTTTTGACCTTGACTTGGTAGAACCTCTTTCCGGTTTGATTTGTTCCCATGCTTACTAAAGTGAGACAAAAGCTGGTGCAAATCAAAACTCCGATATCTCATGGGTGGGATGGATGAATGCATGATGGAATGCATATGACACAGATGCAATCTAGGAATGCGGGGGCCCGGGGAATTTGTCCCCTTCTTAGATACGACGTCTAGGGGTAGCAAAATGCCCCAACGCACGTTTTTAAGAAGGCGACACGGACCCTCCGTTGGTTTGTTTACAGTAGGGATCAAAACAGAACCCATATGCAATGCATATGCAAAAGACACAATGCGGGAATGTACACAGTATGACAATATTTACCGAACATAAGCAAAAGGGTATATGATACTCATGCATGGCAGTGTGAAAAATGGCACGTAGCGTGTTTGCTCCGTGCCCCTATTTAAGGGACCTATAAGGGAGAGAACTAACTAGGCTTTTAGCAATAACCCCCAAGGTAGTTATATCTCTCTTGATGGTTTCTAGAGGTATCATCCCCTTCGAAGAACATATTGCAGCAGTAGGGACTACTAGCAACAATAAGTTTTCAAAGAGAAAAGCTCTAGATGAGGGTTCACTGTAATCAAGCAAGTCGGAGACCTAGCATGATCACAGATTCACCTCCACTCCTTATGCTCCCATGAACCCGGGTATAGGGCCCTTTTTCACTCACAGTGTGTGCAAATAGTGTTGGTGTTTGTGTGCATCAAATGAATAAATATTTATTTCATGCATACATTTTAAAACGCACTAAAAGCAACAAAGAGTTTATATACACAAGAACATAATGAAATGAAACCAACAAAGGGGTAAGTCACGGTAAAACATTGCACAAAATTAAATGGCCTAACTCTCTAAAAACAGTCCCCAGCGGAGTCGCCAACTGTTGCAACCTACCCTTCGGCGGGAGGGCGACGCGTGACTCGCGGGATGCGTGTTCCATGAAAGGAATACGCGCGGAGTCGCCACCAACGTTTATTTGAGGAAAACGTCGGAAAAACCGGAAAAGACGCGATCTACGAACTTTTAAGTGAAAGGTTCGGGAGTTGTATTTACGCGCGGGGAAGGTATTAGCACCCCACACGTCCGTCACAAGGGACGGCAGCCTTTAATCGAATGTGCAAACATGACTTTGATTTTTACGTTCCCTTTTATGTCCTTATATCCTTTATACCCTTTTTATATTTTTTTCTCTTTTTGTGGTCGACAAGGGTGTTTCCCTTTGCTCCTACGTATTCCTCAATTGGGATGAGAAAATCAGACCTACGTAGTTCTTTCTTATGCGTGATTCTTTTTACTTAAGTGGTGATCATTTTAAGGCGTTGGACCTTAAAAATGATCCATTTTACTTAGTGAGAAATTGAAATGACAAACTTCAAAAGCCTATTTTTATAGACGAGCATGACTAGGCGAGTTGATTTTAGCCTTAGTTTCACTTTAGTTATTAATCAATTCGATTAAGAATGAGAAATCCCAAAGAGAAAACGCCCGATTGATTTTCCGCTTTATTTTACTAAAAGATTTTTTTTTTTATTATTATATTATTTTTTACCTCTTTTTGATTTCCAATGTGATTACGGCACGACCGAACGGTCGGAGTTTATTTTAACCGAAATTAACGGATAATACAATTCAAACGTTCGGTGGAAATTTATTTTATTTTTAAGTTAAGCGAGGAATGACTTAAGTAAAATGGCTTAAGCACGTCAAGAGGGGGTATAAAAAGTAAACAAAACGAGAATAAAAATGCATGAAACACAATGTGGACCACCACGGGTACATAGAATGAATCGAAAAGCTTGGTTCGAGGTACTTACCCATTGAAGATCGAAGAACGATGAAGAACGAATGAATAACGTCGAAGAACGGTCGAAGAACGGTCGAAACCTTCGCGAAATTCTTCACGGAAAACGTTACGGAAACGATTCGGAAGCGCCTCGGCTTAGATTTTCTTCACGGAAACAATTTTTCCAAGCAAATTCGAAAGAGAGAGAAGTGCCTAAGGGCTGAACCCTTTTCTTCTTCACTTCCTCCCCTATTTATAGCAAAATAGAGGAGGTGGTTGCCGCCCAGCTCGCCCAGGCGAGCCAGGTTGCTTCCTCCAGAAGCAACAGCCTTCTGGAGGGCCCAAGTGGGCCTGGGTGCTATTTGCACCCCCATTTTTACTAAGTACACCCCCTCTGCTTTTTTTGGGTGATTCTTTTTTCGTAAAGTTACGGAAACTTACGAATTTCGTAACGATACTTGTTTTCTTTCCGTAATGTTACGGAACCTTGCGGATTACATAATCATCCCCTTTTTGACTTACGGAATGTTACGGAACCTTACTTAATTATGCAACGATGCTTCCATTTGATTTCCGGTGTGTCACGGAAACTTACGGATTGTGCATCAATATTTTTTGGTTTTTCGGCATGTCCTGGAATTTCACAAATTGCCTAATGATGGGTACCAAGCACCTCACAAGGACCAAAGAAAGGTCGCATGTCATCAAGCAAAGGTCCCCGGACGAAATTAGGGTATGACAAGTATGATACAATTTTCACAAGTTTTATACACAAAAGTTAATCGTATTCACCGACTAACAACTCCCCCAAATTTACAGTTTTGCTTGTCCTCAAGCAAAAAAAAGATCATGTTTATGACTTAGGTACCCAAACTTTCTTGGGTCCTTATGTGTTAGTTTTAATAAAAGATCCTTTTGGGACCCATATCATTTTAATATTATTACTATTTTTCTTAAATTAACATGTAGATGTACCATATCCTTTCTTTCCACAGTAAAAACAAGTTAAGAAAGGAGAACTATTCTTTTGTGTGGATGCAAAGAAATTTTTATAAAATTTTTGTTGTTTATCAGGTTTATATCCTAATCCTGCTTTATCAAAAACACATCTTTGCTTTCCTAATATAATATCCAAATTATTTTTGCCAATAGAAAATTTGGCAGGAGAATTTTTCAAATCCTTGATTTCTTCTATATACTTGTTACACAATTACAAGAGTTAGATGCTTCTATATTATCATGTATTATTTTTATGGTGGAAGAATGATTTGTGTCAGTTGATCTTAAAGTTTTGACTTCAGTTTTAAAAATTTCTAATTCTTCATTTAATTTTAAAACTTCTTTTTCTATGTTTGAAATAGTTTTCTTAGAAAATGAAACTAGTTTTGCAAGTTTGACTGATTCTTTATGTAAATCAACGAATGCATCTTGTAATTCATCAAATGAAATAGATAAGTTGTTGTCAAAGATGTTACCTCTTCATCGCTTTCATAATTCTTGGCCATCAGACTCAGGTTTACAACTTCATTTTCTAAATCTTCAGATGAGTCCATATCATTGTCTTCCCAAGTAATGTAGGCCTTCTTTGCTTTCTTATCATTGAAATTTTTCTTTTTAGATCTCTCTATTCTTTTCATGAAAATTGAGCAATCAACTCTCAGATGTCCTGGTTGAATGCATTCATAACATTTTTGAAGAGAGGATGAATCTTCTGCCCTTTCCTTTGATTTGAAATTTGATCTTCTTTGATTTCCTTTGTTTCTTAGAAATTTGTTGAATCTTTTTACCAAAAGATTGAAATCATCATCTTCGTCTATTTCATTTGAATCTTCTTTATCACTTCTTTCTTGGATTGAGGATGAAGCTTTAAGTGAAATTCCTTTCTTTTTCTTATCATTCTCCTCATGTTGATTCAGTTTCATTAATTCCATTTAATGTTCTTGTAACTTTCCAAACAAAGTAGCAAGAGACATGTTAGAAAGATCCCTTGATTCTGTAATAGCCGTTACCTTAGGTTGCCATTCCTTGCTTAAACATCTCAAAACTTTATTAATAAGATCCTCATTTGGAAATTTCTTTCCTAAAGATGCAAGATGATTTACTATGTGCGTGAATCTCTTTTGCATGTCCTGTATAGTTTCATTAGGATTCATTCAAAATAATTCATATTCATGAGTTAAGGTATTTATTCTAGACATTTCACATATGTTGTTCCTTCATGGGTTACTTGTAAGGTATCCCACATATCTTTTGCACTTTTTCAATTTGACACCCTAAAGTATTCATCTATTCCTAATGCAGATGTAATTATATTTTTGGCTTTTAAATTATATTGTACTAACTTCTTTTCCTCCTCATCCCATTGTTTCCTAGGTTTTTCTATGGTTGTATTTCCTACTACCATAGTAGGGATGTAAGGTCCAATTTCTATGGCTTCCCAGATATTTAAATCTATATAGCCTCTATGAAAATTTGCAAGCGGGTTTTCCAACAATGATAACCCACACCATTTGAAAATAGGAGGCCTATTTATAGAGTTCCCTTTAGGAAATAAAAAGTTTGATGAGGCCATATTCTTGAAGTTTCTAAACCTTGTACAAGAATTAAGCTTTGATACCACTTGTTAAACAAGTGGCCTAATGCAATCCTACCCCGCAAGGGCATTGGATAGAAGACTCCAAGTAGATTGGGCCAAAGATGCAAGAAAAGGCCCTAGGGTTCTCATGAGCCTTGAGGTAGATTTCAGGCCCATGGGCTAAGTATGAGCCCACTTATCTTTGTACATATTAGATTAAGGTTTCATTATTTTTGGGCCTTGTATTTAGGGCTCCATAATGTAGGTAGGGTACCCTAGAAATGTAGGATTTCTCAACCCTTTTATTTTAGGGCACCTAGACTAATTTTTGTATTAGGGGTAGTTTTGTAATTTCACATGCATTGTGTGAATATTTGATGTGTGTGTTGGGAAATAAATTTAATTGAATTGGGAGAAGCCTAATCCAGTTAAATTTTAGAGGGGGGTGAGCATTTGCTTGCTACACCCTATTGCCACATCATATAGTCACACTTTGTGCATGCTTTACATGCCTTGTGACACCTAAGCACACTTAGTGAAGAATCTAGGACTTGATCTTGGATTAGTGGGATGAAGGATAGATAAAATTCACTAATCATAATTAGTGAAATTATGGCTCCATAATTGGGCTCCACAAATTGAATTTCAAATTCAAGTGAAATTTGAATAGAAATTCAAATTTCCCTCCAATTTTGTGTGACACTTAGGCTATAAATGGAGGTCATGTGTGTGCATTTTTTTCAACTTTGATCATTTGAGAATTACATTTTCATGCTCCTTCTCTCCTTCTCCCTCCACTCATCTTCTCCTACCTTCAAGCTCTTATCCATGGCTTCCTATGGTGGTGAGCTTCTTCTTGACTCATCTTTTTCTTGAAGTGGCATCTCGATCCAATCATCTTTCTTCCTTCTCCATTCCGCTGCCATGATCTTCAAGAAGCAAATCACTCCATTGATGAAGAAGATGCAAGGCCTACAAGCTCCAATGGAGCTACATCATGGCCTCAATAACTTAAGAGAGGGGGGGGGGGGGGTGAATTAAGTTTAAAAATTTCCCCTAATCAAATTTCAATTCTCTCTTAAAATAGAATATGCAGACTTAATATGAACAAAGTAAAGAGCAATTCAATTGATACTTCTTTAAAATAAGAAAAGCAAAAATAAAATGCAATAAATTAAAGAAGTTTAGGGAAGAGAGGAATGCAAACACAATTTTTATACTGGTTCGGCCACACCCTGTCCCTATGTCCAGTCCTCAAGTAACCCACTTTAGATTTCCACTAACTTGTAAATTCCTTTTACAAATTCTGAACTACACAGGGATACCCTTCCCTTGTGTTCAGAGATCCTTACAAATTAAGAGACCCATTGTCTCTTGAACAACAATTGTTTGCTTTAAAGTAAGAAGAATATTTCTCTCTTGTAGAGAAGAATGTTACTAGATGAAGATCTTATAAGAACCCTTAATGATATTGCAAATGTTTGGCCAAGGCTTTCTTTTGAGAGGATAGGAAAATTATTGTTCTGAAAAACTCTAAAGAGTTTCGAACCCAAGTCACATATTTATAGGCCTTTGGTGGCCTTTCAAAAAGTTGTGAACAGTTGTGACATTTCAGAGTTATTTTTAAAATTTCCTCACCAGTAATCGATTACACAACTAATTTTGAAGAGTTATGACTCTTCAGATTTAAATTTCAAAATTTCGTGACTGATAATCGATTACACAAGTGTTGTAATCGATTACAGATTTAAAATTTAAATTTAAAACTTTCTAAAAGCTGTTTAAAATAGTTTTGTCTCTAGTAATTGATTACAATCTCTTTGTAATCGATTACACATTCAAATATTCAAATTCAAGTTTTTCTAAAACTATTAAAAGCGCGTTCATTCTTTTTGGTTACTATGGTTACTTTTTTATGATGACAATGACTGCTAAAAAATGGAATGCAATGAAGAGAATATTGGTTGATGAATATCAACATATTCTCTTCTGTTGTTAAAAAACGGAATGCTAAAAAACGGAATGCAATGAGTAATATTCTCTTCTGGCGGTTCACCTTCTCCTTATATTGGTCGATGATTATCAACATATTTTCTTCTGTTTTGTTCAACTGTTCCGTCAATCTTCTCTTCGACCTCTGACAAGCCTTTAACTTACCTTTTAACACCATGCTTTCCATCCTTGATTCGTCGCCCTCTCAGCCCTTCTAAGCTTGAGCTCGTTACTGCTGCCCCACAGAGCCCCTCAGAACTTGTTCCTGCTCCATTCTTCTTTTCAGGCCCTTTTTGTTTCCCGCTCTAATGCTTCAACCATGGTCAGTGATGTGTCATTATTTTCTCCTATTTCTTAACCCTTTTTGTCACCATTTTAATTACTGATTAGCCTTAATTGTCAAATTAATTATGCAGTTTTATCATTTGGGCCTACTTGACTAATTTTGTGTCTCTAATTTAATTTCAGGAGAATAATAAGCAATTGGGCTTGAATCCGGAATTGGGCTTGGACTTGAAGAGAGCAGACAATTTTATTTTATCAAATCTTATCTTATCCAGATTTTATTTCATCTAGATTTGATTTCTTCCAGATTTTATTTCATCCAATCTTATCTTATCTTGTCCAGATTTTATTTTATTTTGTTTATGAGCTTGGACTTAAAATAGATTTGTAAGCTTTGGGGTTAGGAACCTATATAACAGCACCAGGGTTTTAGTTTTAGGAGTTTTTGGAGAGGAGAATAATTTTTAGGGTTTTGGCAATTCCAGTTTTTATTACTGTTCATGCACACTGTTCACATGGAATAAATTCGTTTTCTGCAATTTCATTTTTGCTTCAATCTACAATTTCGTTTTCTACTGATTAATGGGAGGCTATGTCTCCGGCGTTGTTTTCTCTTGTGGATCAAACACAGCTCTCTTTGAGGTTTTGTTATTATTATTGAATTCTGATCAGTTTTTTCCTCTTCACTAATTACTCTGTATTTGTTGCTATTAATCCATGCATGTTGAGTGCTTGATTAATTGTCTCTATGCTTAATTTACGTTCATGCTTAATGATCCATTTCGTTCATGATTAATTGGTGTATGTGTTGCTTAATCACATAATGACAGCATTATGTTAATTTTTGCTTAGTAATTTAATTTAGGGTTGGATTAAGTGGTTGAACTGATTAAGGATAAATTCTCATAACCTAGGATAAGAGACTTGCATGTGAATTAAGGGGAAACAACATGGTTTAATTCTGTTATTTTCTAATTCAAATTTGCTTGTTGTTTAATTTACAAAAACAAACAACCCCCCCCCCCCCCAATTCGTTACTGTTTTATTACTATCTGTTATGAACGTTTGGTTGACCATTGCTCGTTGGGAGACGACCTAGGATCACTTCCTAGATACTGCATTTTTAATGTTTATTTGATTCAAGTACGGCCTCAATCAGTCAGGTTGACATCTTTCAGCTCATCACACTATTTCTTGACCCTAGTGATTGTTGTCTTTAGCTTCTCTTTCAACACTCTTGTCTTTTCAAGCTCTACTTTCAAAACTTGTTGTCATACCCTAATTTTGTATGGGAACCTTCATTTGCTAACATTTTGATTCTTGCTAGCCGAATTGAGCTGCTTAACGCCAGTTGCCGCACAATCTATAAGGTTTTTCGACGTTTCGGAAAAGAATGCGGAAAATACTCAAAAGGGAGGACAAAAGGGTCATTTTCACAGTTTTTCAGACCCTTGGCTCGCCTGGGCCACCAAAATAACTTCCTGGTGAAGTAACCAGCTCGCCTGGGCGAGCAAGGTTGCTTCAGAATGAAGTAACAGCTCGCCTGGGCAAGCTACCCTCATCCCAAATGCCTTGTTTTGCTATAAATATGCGTGAGGGAGGCTGAAGGAAGAGGTTCTAAGGTCCAGAGGTCTAGAATTGAGAAGAAAGAAGAAAGAAGAAAGAAAAGAAAAAGAAGCTAAATAAAACCAACTCGGTGATCGCTTAGGGGTCCTTTTTATTGTTTTTTGCATCTCCATATCATTCTCCTATCATCGGTGATCGCTTTTCTTTTGTAAAGTAAGTTTTAACCGATCCATAGTTCCACAACTTATCTTTAAGGGATTGAAAATTAATAAACAAAAAAACCAAAATAAAACCAACACATAAACTTCTTCATTTCATCAAGAAAATCAAGAGATTGTTTCAAGGTCCAACACCTTAACGATTCTCTTCACTTTTCAAACTTAAGAAGATCGTTTCAAGGTACAACGCCTTAACGATTCTCTCTGCTTTTCAAAAGTTTAAAACATCATTTCAAGGTCCAACGCCTTAACGATTCTCTCCGCCTTTCAAAAGTTTAAAACATCATTTTGAGTTCCAACGCCTTAAACGACTTTTGTTCGCAGTTAAAATCAATCTTTCAAAAACGATAAAATCAATGTAACACAAAAAATTTCAGACCTAAAGAACTACGTAGGTCTGATTTCCTCATCACATCCGAGGATACGTAGGAGCAAGGGCCATGATCTTATCGACCCCCAAAAAAATAAAAAACATAAAAAGGGAAAAGATAATAAACATAAAAAGGGGAAAATACATAATTTTGAAGTCATGTTTTGCACACTCGATTAGAGGTTGCCGTCCCTTGTGACGAGCGCATGGTGTGCTGATACCTTCCCCGTGCGTAAACAACTCCCGAACCCTCATTTTGAAAATCCACAGACCTTTGTCCTTTTTGGTTTTTCTAGCGTTTTCCTCAAATAATCGTTGGTGGCGACTCCGCTCGTTTTCTCCCTTGGAGACAAATGCTTCGGCCTATCATTTTGGCCTTTCTGCACCCCCGCCGAAGGGTAGGTTGTCATAGTTAGCGACTCCACTGAGGACTGTTAGAGAGTTAGGCCATTCAATCAGTGTTTAATGCTTTTATCATGACCTTTTTTTTTATTTTCCGTTTTCTCTTTTGTTTTGTCCACATTTGTACATAACCTTTGCTATGTTGTTGTGTTTGGTGTGTGTTTGTCTATCGATTACATTCATAGTTAGAAATATCTTTTCTACGCACACAAGACACGTACACCTCGCACATACATTGAGATATTAGGCCCTATACCCAGGTTTATGTGAGCCATAAGGAGTGGAGGTCGATTTGTGGTCATGTTGGGTCTTCGACTCGCTTGATAACAGTGAAGCCTCATCTAGAGTTTTCCTCATCTGGTGATGCATTGTCACTGATAGTCCCTATCGCCACATTGTATTACCTAAGAGGATGATATCTCTATAAGCTAGTAAAGTTACTTGAAACCACCCTTTGGAGTTGTCACTAGAAGGGGACTTTTGGATCTTTTCAATTAGATTCCTGAATTAGGGGCACATAGCAAACTTACTTTGACATATTCCTTGATTGAATCATAATAGGCATATCATTCCTACATCATATTCGTGCATTGCATTTGCATAAATCACTGCATTATCATACGTCTTCATTTAGCATGCTTTTGTTCTACCCACTGCATATATTCTACTTCCATCATTCGCATGTCGTGTATGATCCTTGCATTTTCCTCTGCAAAAACAAAAACAAAAAGAAACATAAAAAAAAGAGAGAACAAGAAGAAAGTCACACCACATTCTTAGTTACATGTGTTGGGTACCATGATGATGGCTATAAACCAACCATGTTTGGATTATACACCCATTTCTCTAAAAAAAATGACGATTTAAAATCACGTGAATGTGGTACCGAATGCATGGTTAACTAGGAAAATGATGGTTCTTCGGGCATCTCAATCTCATAATTACATTTGTCATGCATATCATGAGTATGTCCTAGTCATTCATCTCTATGATAGGTCACAGAAGTATTGCCAATCAAAATTCCTTTTCCTTGGATTATGGGGTTGAAGATGAATCGAGTTACATCGCTTCTTTCTTTACTGCCGACATATGATTTACAAAATTAAGGATTGTTGATGTCCATCTTACTTCCAGTTTCACTTTGACTCTGACAAGATGTAATAAATAGTGTTGTCTGATTTGATTCGACCATGTGTTCTACTGAATGTCCTGTGTAAATTTGCAATACTTCAACAATGCATCATTCACATACATCCATGCTTTTCATTGGTTGCATTGCTCATTGCATTCTTTCCTTGAAATCAGAACTGTAATCATTGTTATCAAAAGGAAAGAACGCACTTTACGGTGCCCTCACTGAACGCATGCTAGAGCTAGAGTAATGAGTGAAGTAGAGGAGGTGCAACAACAAATGAAGGCCGACATGGAGGCCATTAAAGAGCAAATGGCCACAATGATGGAGGCCATGATGAGCATGAAGAAGATAATGGAAGTCAATGCAGCTACAATTGCCGCTACCAGCGCTGTTGCTGAGGTGGACCCGATTCCCCCATCTGTCCTCAACCAAATAAATCATCCAACCTTAGATATGGTAGGTCAGGGAGGCAAAGAGTTGGGAAGTGCGGGTGGACCCCATTTTGTGCAAGTTCAGAAAAAGCATGCCTTCCCTCCATATGGCTTGCCTCCCAACTATACACCACCTAATGTTGCGCACATTCTCGATGAGAATGTCAATAACTCCACTCCCATACTCATTGAGAGCCAACAACCTCAATCTGATCAGGCACATGTCTCTCAACCCATGGGGGAGACACATGAAATACCCCACCACAATCTAGCTGACTTTAAGCCTCACCTCGGATACGCCAATGAGGGGCAAGCAGGTTGGTGGTGTACCCCTGCCAAACACTTGAGTCCTATGAAAATCCTTTAAATGTTTCTCATCCTTGAAAATTCCTTTTTGAGAAATCTGCACATTTTCTTTCATCTTGCCTTTGCACAAGGTCATAACAAAAGACAACAATAGATGCCTTCGAGCCCTACACTAGGGCAATGATAGGCACATTGCATGAGCCTCAAGCGAACCTAGGGGCAAATCAAAAGTTTTCACCCGGTAGGCTAAAAACCCGAAAGGGCGGCCTAAGCAAAAATTAGGGTTGAAAAATAATAATAATAAAGAAAAAGAAAGAAAAAACAATCGGGGGCGTGTTATTAAGGTTTTGTCCCAAAATCCAAACTACAAAAAGGATCTAGTCAAGATTTGAAATGACACATGGCCATGTTTCAATATCCCAAACACTAGTTTATCCTTTGCTACCCCCTCCGAGCCAAAGCATGTTGTTTTCGAAAAACAACAACAAAGAAAAAATAGCAAAAGCAAAATAGAAACCCTAAGTGGGAACCACTGCTAAACCAGCAGGAAGTTGGGCAACAATGAAAAAAGGAAAATAAGCTCAACTCAAAAGTTGAAGTAAGCAAAAGGTACAAGCAAGACGCTGTTGAGGTTCTTACTCAATATAACCCTCGAACACTCTTTGAGTCTGTCTAATCCTTTCTTTCATAAGCCCTCTTACCCCTGACCATGTTACAAGCCTAATAAAGCCCACGTGGATCAAGGAATGACTAATTTGCTTTTAAGTTGGGATTTTGGAATGAAACCCGCGCATGCTTGTGATCGTTAAAGAAAAATATATATTTATCTAAAAAAAAGAGAAACCCCTGAGGTTCACACTTGCACATTTGAGAAGAAATCTCATTCAACCAGGAGCTCACTGAAAATGTCCGAAGCCAATAATGACAGTAGGGTACGTTTGACGTTAGTCTCTCATGCAAGCTCTTGGGGATTCTTTTTGAATCCAAGGGTAGCTTTGTCATATAAATTCTTTAGTGATTAGCCCATGGTATCAAACTCCCAACGGGATCAACAGACTCGGGGCACCACTCTATGACCTTAAAACAAGAAAGTTTCACTTGGTCATATACCAAAGTGCAATGATCCATTGCCATCCTTCAATGGTGCATGCGATTGGTCCCAAGGCCTTATATTTCTCTTGCTATGCAGAGTAGTCGATGTTTTAAACAAAAAAAGGGGGAAAACCCTAGGACCTTTATTTTAGTTGATTGACTAAGTGTCTACCGTCATCCAAAATTGTCAAGTGACTGAATCAAACAAAATATACACTCTTAGGGAGTCCCCGAAGAGGTTTGCAAACTATAGGACGGGGTTGCATGAGTTATCACATCTTTCAAAAAAATAGAAACAACCAATTTGTGTTTTCCACAAAAAGAAAAAAAATCAAAATCACAAAAATAGGAAAGAATGTCATGAACATTGTACAAATTTCCATTGCTTGCATTGTTGCATACAAAGCCTGCATTTACTACATTCCAAGATGAAGGTTGCATGCATCTGCTTCCCAAAAAAAAATCATGTTCATATTAGGCAATAATTGCATAGATGAGAAGTCCTCTAAAGGAGTCAACATCTTGCTTTCTCACAAGGTTAAAGCCCTTTGGTACTTGTACCTATTGGCTCGTTTCATAGGACTCAAAGTCCTCACCTTCATAGGACTCAAAGTCCTCACCTTTATCTTTCATAGGACTCAAAGTCCTCACCTTTATCTTTCATTGGACTCAAAGTCCTCGCCTTCAGAGGACTCAAAGTCCTCGCCTTCATAGGGCTCAAAGTCCTCTGCCATTTATGCTTAACCGAGACTATTGAAGTCTCCCTTCACCATCTAGAGACAAGGGAGTCCGATGGCACACAGAGACAAATATGGTCATCTGCCCCCTTTATCGAAGACTCAGATGTCTTTTGACCGAGACTATTGAAGTCTCCCTTCGCCATCCAAAGACAATCGAGTCTGATGGCACGCAGAGACAAATTATGGTCATCCGCGCACCTTTGCTATCTAGAGACAATCAAGTCCGATGGCACGCAAAGACCATTATGGTCATCCACACCCTTTTTGCTATCCGGAGACAATCAAGTCCAATGGCATGTGGAGACCATCACGGTCATTCGCTCTTGTTGTTTTCAAGACTATTTTCCTTTGCCATCCAAAGACGATCAAGTCCAATGGCACATAGAGACAAAAATGGTCATCTGCCCCCTTTGTCAAAGACTCAGATGTCTTTCGATCGAGACTATTGAAGTCTCCCTTCACCATCTAGAGACAACCAATTCTGATGGCACACGGAGAGAAATTATGGTCATCTGTGCACCTATGCTTATCCAGAGACAATCAAGTCCAATGGTACGTGGAGACAAATTATGGTCATCTGCACACCTTTTCCATCCAGAGACAAGCGAGTCCGATGACACGCGGAGACACATTATGGTCATCCGCCACCTGTCAACCAGAGGCAAGCGAGCCCGTTGACACGCAGAGACAAATATGGTCATCTGTTGTTTTGTCGAAGACTCAATGTCTATCAACTAAGACTGCTTTAGTCTCCCATTCGTCAACAAGAGGAAAGTGAGCCCGTTGACACACAGAGACAAATATGGTCATCTGCTCTTTTATTGAAGACTCAATGTCTATTGACCGAGACTACTTTAGTCTCCCCTTCGTCAACCAGAGGCAAGCGAGCCCGTTAACACGCAGAGCCAAATATGGTCATCTGCTCTTTTGTCGAAGACTCAATGTCTATCGACCGAGACTACTTTAGTCTCCCCTTCATCAACCAGAGGCAAGCGAGCCCATTGACATGCAGAGACAAATATGGTCATTTGCTCTTTTGTCGAAGACTCAATGTCTATCGATCGAGACTACTTTAGTCTCCCCTTTGCCAACCAGATGCGAGCGAGCCTATTGACACGTAGAGACAAATATTGCCATCTGCTCTTTTGTCGAAGACTCAATGTCTATCGACCGAGATTACTTTAGTCTCCCCTTAGGCGAGCAAGCCCGTTGACACGCAGAGACAAATATGGTCATCTGCCTCTTATTGAAGACTTCAATGTCTTTCAACCGAGACTATTAAAGTCTCCTTTGCCATCCAGAGACAATCAATTCCAATGGCATGCGGAGACCATCATGGCCATTCACTTTATTGTTTTTCGAGACAACTGCAGTCTCCCTTTGCCATCCTAAGATAAGTGAGTCCAATGGCACACAGAGACAAATTATGGTCATCTGCCCCTTTTACATTTTGAAGATGACAATGTCTTCAGTCATTGCATGACTTCAAAGGCGACAATGATCTTCATCTACATTTCAAAGACAACAATGTCTTTAGTCATTGCATGCCTTCAAAAGGCGACAATGTCCTCATTTTCATTTTCAAAGACGACAATGTCTTCAGTCCTTGCATGCCTTCAAAGGCAATAGTGATCCTCATTTACATTTCGAAGACGACAATGGCCATCTTTTGCATTTCAAAGACGACAATGTCTTTAGTCATTGCATGCCTTCAAAAGGCAACAATGCCATCATTTACACTCTCGAAGACGACAATGTCTTCATCTCAAAAACTTCAATATCCTTTGTCCCTATCCTTCATAGGACTCAACATCCTCTGTTTCTATGCTTTTTAAATAAAAAATATATATAGAAAATAAAAATGAAAAAAAGAATAAAACGAGAAAAGGAAGAACTTCAATGTCTTCATGCTTTCACAGATTTTACTGCTTGGAATTTCGCTAGTGGTCGGTGGGGTGGAAAGTTAGCTCGAACAAAATTAGTGTCTTATCTTTACTTCCCTTTTATATCCAATAAAAGATAAGTAAAGAGGGGTAACTGTCATACCCTAATTTTGTCTGGGGACAATTGTTTGTCAACATGCTGATTTTCGCGGATCAAGTTGAGCTGTTTAACATCAATCGCTACACAATCCGTATGGTTTCACGATGTTACAGAAAGAAATGAGCAAGATACTCTGAATGGGGGCATTTTTTGTCAACATGGGGTTTTTTTCCAGCTGAGTTGAGCTGCATGATAGCAATCACAGTGCAATCCATAGGGTTTCGTGACGTTTCAGAAGGAAATGGGCAAGAAACTCAAGATAGGGGCAAAATGGTCCATTCTGGAACATTCCTCAGTCCTTAGGCCCACTAGATGACTTAGGAGGGAAGCAACCAGCTCGCCTGGGCAAGCTGAGCTTGCTTGGGCAAGCAAGTTGCTTCTAGAGTAAGCCACCAACTCGCCTGGGCGAGCTGGGCGGCAAGCTCCTCCCCCTATTTGGCTATAAATAGGCGTGGGAGGCTAAGGGGAAGGGGTTCATCACCCTTAGCAAGCACATTTCACTTAAAATTAGTGAAAAGAAGGAGAAAAAAAAAGAAAATCAAGGCCGAAGCGCTTCCGTTACGTTTCCGTGATCAATTTCGTGAATGTTCTTCGCCGTTCTTCGTTCGTTCTTCGTTCTTCATCCGGTTAGTGCTTGATTTTAAGGATTTGAATTTGATTTATGGGCCCTTAGGGGTCCCCTTTATTGTTTGTGTATCTTCATCTCCTTCTTCGATCATCGGTGATCTTTTTCTTTGTTTAAAGCGAGTTTGGACCAATCATTCATACCGTAATCTCGTTTCATCACTGTTAAAATAAAATTCAACCAATCGTTTATGTTGTAATCTCACTTAATCACTGTTTAAATGAATTTCAACCGATCATTTGTGTTGTGATCTCACTTAACTGTTGTTTAAATAAGTTTCGACCAATTATTTGTGTCGTAAACTCTTTTCATCAATGTAAAATAAGTTTTAATTTGTCATTAACGTTGCAAGTTATCTTAAAAAAGGGATTAGAGATTAATGAGTCAAAACCAAATAAAACCAACTCATAAACTTCTTCATTTCATCAAAAAAATCAAGATATCGTTCAAAGGTCCAATGCCTTAATGACTCTTTCTCCTATTTTCAAAAATCAAAAGATTGTTTCAAAGGTCCAACGCCTTAAAAGACTTTTGTTCACAATTAAAATCAATCTTTCAAAAAAAGATAAAAAAAAATTAACCAACGTTCATTTCTTAAAGAACTACGTAGGTTTGATTTCCTCATCGTACCCGAGGATACGTAGGAGCGAGGGTAATACCCTTGTTGTCCCCAAAAAGTAAAAAATATATAAAAAGGTAAAATACATAATTTTGAAGTCATTTTGCACACTTGATCAGAGGTTGTCGTCCCGTGTGACGGGCGCGTGAGGTGCTAATACCTTTCCCGTGCATAAGAAACTCCCAAACCCTCATTTTCAAAATACGCAGACTATTGTCTTTTTTTGGTTTTTCTAGAGTTTTCCGCTAGAGGGTAGGTTGCGATAGTCACCTGGTATACTCACTTGGAACCTTCTCGAGTCCATTCTTGGAAGGACCTAATGGTTGCCTTCGTTAGGCAGTATCAGTACAATTCTGATATGGCTCCAGATAGAACGCAACTACAGAACATGTGTAAAAAAGAGCATGAGTCGTTCAAGGAATATGCCCAGAGGTGGAGGGACTTGGCAGCTCAAGTGGCACCTCCAATGACGAAGAAAGAGATGATCACAATGATAGTAAACACGTTACTGGTGTTCTACTATGATAAAATGGTGGGTTACACACCCTCAAGCTTTGTTGATTTAGTTTTCGCTGGTGACACGATCGAAGTGGGCCTGAAAGGAGGCAAATTTGATTATCCTACTTGGACAACTAAAATGCCTGGGGCAAATAGAGAGAATGAGAAGGAGGGAGGAACCTAGGTTGTGACTGTCGTTCCTACATGGCCAAATTTCCCACCAGCCCAACAATGTCATTACTCAGCCAATATTGGCCTTTCTCATTACCCACCACCCTATCAGCCAAAGAACACCCAATCATCCACAAAGGACACCCCTATATTAGCCACAAGGCCCGTGTTAGTTGGTTAATACGACTAACTTTTGTGTAAAAAAGCTGTATAAATTGTATTTGACTCCTTCCATTTACTATTCTTTTTTAGTATTGTAAGTACTTTTTGGTAAATTTAGGTAATAAGTACTTAGTATCCCACTTTTGTGTATTTAATAGCCTTTTCATTTCAATTTTAGGTAAAATAAGCAAGTTTGGTGAAGTTTGATTTTTGCAGTTCGCTGAGCCATCCTCCTCTGGCTGAGCGCATGATCCCCTGGGTGCAACATGATTGGCTGAGCGCATAGAAGAACCTGGAAGAAGATGACCTGTATAGGTGCATTGAGTGAGAGTCAAACTCGCTAAGCGCACCGCTTGCACCTCTAGGCTGAGCAAAGAAGAGGCGCGCTAAGCCAAATGTCACTTAATTTGGCTAAGCAAACGACCAAAAATCAGCAACACTATTTAAAGCCTGAAATCAGAAATGGAAGGGAGTTCTCAATTTTTGGTGTTTTCTCTATTCTTGGAAGCATTCATTTGAGTGGTTGTGTGGTGGAGAGAACTTCTGGTGTGAAGATCCTGAGGGACAACAGAGATTGAAGAGGAAGTTATCATCGAGAGTATTGGATGAGAGTTTGAGTGATTGTGAGGTTTCTAGAGGTGAAGGAGACATCCTCACCACTTGTACTTCCCAATCTTTCATTTTCTCTTTTTCATCTTTGTAAGAGAAGCTTCCCAACTATGGAGAGCTAAATCCTCATTTGGTTCTTCCTATGGGGTACTTGATGTAAATACTCTTATATCTATATAACGATGTTGCGTGTGCTCTTTGTGCTATCAGAACTTCATTTTAGTATGCTTTTGCCTTGATCACATAAATGCATGCTTAGTTAGGCCCATTCAACATTGGGAAATGGTTTGATCCTTAGAACTTGATAGAATGGGGCTAGTTTATCGTATTTTCACAAGGGATCGGGGTACGGTAACCTAGTTGTTGGTATGTATGTCTTAATGCAGTTCTGGTCAAGTTTAGTCCAACAAGAGGGGTCTGAGGATGACGCTTGATTAGGATTAGGCTAAGCATGCACGAGACATCAGGGTTTAGCAGTCCAGGAGACAACATAGAACACAGGAACATTGTTAGGTAGAGAACATCTTTAGTAGCATCAATCGCCCAGTAGGAAGACCAACACGTTGACCATCTGCCTTCGCACCCACCACTACTCACCTTTTTATTTACCTTTGATTAGTTAGTTTACACAAGTGTCCATACTACACACAAAACTTTTAAAACAAGACGCTTATTTACTGAACCACAACTTTACCAAGTAAAACAAGACGTTTTATACTACTTGAGCGATCCGGTGCACTTGCTGGCCGTCAAATAAGTTTTTGGTGCCGTTGCCGGGGAACTTCTTTCTATTTTGAAAGTTTAGTTCAGTTCTTTAAGTGTCTATTTATTTTTCTTTGATTATTTGTGAATACTTGTTCTGTCTATATTTGTTTTCTTCTTAAATTGGATAACCACTATTGTCGTCAGTATTTTGTATGCATAGATCTTCTGCAGGTAGTTTAGCTCATCTGGAAGAATAAGCTCGATCTTTGAATTCAACATCATGGAGATTATTATTTCTGTTCCACCAAAAACTTGTGATTTTTGCCGAAGGGAGCATTACTAGGATAATTGTTATATGCACTCCACGAATAACTATTGGTGGAGACAGGAGTTAACTCCCTATAATCAGTATGAAGAGGAAAGAGCCCCCGATCTTGACATTTTCTTTATAGAATTCATGGCATACCATGCTAGTTCTAAAGCTAATCATAATGCAATACAAAAGCAGGAGATTCAATGTGCCAAAGTTTTTTTTGAAGATTATCAAGTGGAACCAGAGTCACAATTCTACTATCAAAATGAAGCAAAAAGGAGTTTCAATCTGGACATTTTGTTAATGCAATTCAAGGATACAATTGGATCTATTTAACGGGCATTTAAAAGTGCAGAAATTCAGGTTGGTAAGCTGGTAGAAGAAGTGACTCAAGTTATGAGTAGAAAAGAAGAAGAGATTGTAGAGGTTGACACTTAAGAGGAGAGCCCTATGAATGAGCATGATTTAGAAGAAGAAGATGAGGAGAAAGTGCAACAACGGGAACAATGCTTACAAACACACACTCAACAAGAAGATAATTTCCAAGTTAACACATGTTCTCATCAACTGACTATCAAAGAAGAAAGGCATGAAGATCATGAGGGTTCAATCATTCTAAGACAACTCTATTTGCCATTTGCTAGTTGTGTTTTCGACATGGGTAAAGGTAAATTGGAACTGAATCTAGAGGATCAAAAGATTGCCTTTGACTTAATTGAATCAATAAAACACCCAGATGATGGTGAAGATTGGTTTGAAGCAAAAATATCAGAGCATGAGATGGAATTAACAGCCTCAGCCATGATATTACAGACGCCTGGGGAGAAAGAATTTGAATATGTGACAAAATGTCTAGTCAATGAAGAAGGAGGAAGAATGCTAGCTTGTATTGAAAGCCTGGGGGATCCAGACGATGAATCTATTAGTCATGTGATGTTTGAAGAATTGGAAAACAATAGACCAAAAGAAAAGCCCAAAGTGGAACTAAAGACCCTTCCAGCGCATCTAAAGTATGTATTCTTGGAGGACAATGAGACCAAACCTGTTATAATTAGCATCTCCTTGCAGAAGAAAGAAGAGGATCAACTAGTACAGATTCTAAAAAGTCACAAAGCCGCTATTGGTTGACACATCTCTGATTTAAAAGGAATCAGTCCCTCATATTGTATGCACAAAATTAATTTGGAAACTGATTACAAGCTAGTGAGACAACCTCAAAGAAGGCTGAATCCAATAATGAAAGAAGAAGAAAGAAAGGAAGTGCTCAAATTGCTAGAGGCAGGGCTCATTTACCCAATCTCAGATAGTTCATGGGTTAGTCCTGTTCAAGTTGTTCCAAAAAAGGAAGGTATGACAGTGATAAAGAAGGATAGAGATGAGCTAATTCCTACAAGAACAGTTACTGGGTGGAGGATGTGTATTGAATACCGGAAGCTAAATGAAGCCACCAGGAAAGACCATTACTCGCTTCCCTTCATGGATCAAATGCTTGAGAGACTTGTAGGGCAATGTTAGTCGATGAATACGACTAACTTTCATGTATGAAACATGTGTATTTTGTATCAAACTTTCCCAATTTATGGTTGTTTTGTTATATTATAAGTAATTTTTGTTAAATATAAGTAATAGATAATTTATACTTTTGTTTTGTGTGTTTAATAATCAATTTCTCTCAATTTCAGGTTAATTAGGAAAATTGGAAAAAGTGTTGTTTTCACCTTCTCGCTAAGCCAATATGTTGGCTTAGCGAGCATTCGCTAAGCGCGACATTCAGTGGCTAAGTGCGAGGAAGAATCCAGAAGAAGATGAGTTGTCAAGTTCGCTAAGTGCACCGCTCTAGGTCATCAAGTGCACCGCTTTAGCTCATCTGCTAAGCGAAACAAGCACGCTAAACCAAAATCTACTAACGTGCGCTAAGCGCACAAGCACGAACAAGGCCACCTATTTAAGCCTGAAATCAGATTTGCAAATAGAGTTTGGAGTTTTTCTTGAAGAAGCCTCTGCATGCATGAGAATCTGGCCCTGGCTTGAAGCTTTTGCATGTTTAGGAAGTTCAAGAGAGAGAAAGGTCCAAGTTCCAAAGAGTTCTAAGAGATTTTGCTGTGTGAAGATCTACAGAGATGCGAGTTCGAAGCGGAAGCCATTCTGAGAACTGGAGATGAGTTTGTGAGTGATTGTGAGATCCTAGAGGTGAAGGAGACATCCTTACCACTTGTGTTTTTGCAATCTTTCATCTTGTTATTCTCTTTGTTGTAAAGGAGGTTTTCGGACTATGGAAAGCTAAATCCTCTATTGGATCTTCCCTGTAGGTACCTGATGTAAATATATTTATATCTATGTAATGATGTTTTGTGTGTTCTCAGTGCTATCTGCTTTTCATTCCAGTGTGTTTTTACCTTGATTACGTAGATGCATGCTTTGTTAGGGTCATTGAACAATGGAAACTGGTCTGATTCTAAAGTCCTTGGTAGTACGGGACTAAGTTGTTGTGCTATCACGAGGGATCAGGGTACAAGAACTTAGTTGTGTATATGTGTCTTAATACGGTCTTGGTTGAGTTTAGTCTTACAAGAAGGATCTACGGACGAGGCTCGATCAGGACTAGGCTAGGCTATCATGAGGAGTCAGGGTCTAGCAGTCCAGGAGACAACATAGGAATGCATGAGCATTGTTAAATAGAGAACATCCTTTTTAGCATTAGGAACCTATGAGGAAGACTTGTCCATAACTACAGTATTCCTCTTGCGTTATTTTCTTTCTTTTTTCCTAGATAGTTTAAATACTTGTCCATAACTACAGTTATATTTTCATACCAGACGCCTATTTATCAAAATAGCTTGCCAGATAACACAAGTTCCCCGAGAGTTCGATACTCGGCTCTTACCGTTTTATACTACTGGCCGCGAACAAGTTTTTGGCACCGTTGCCGGGGAAATTCTTTTTATTTGGGAAGTTAGCTCATTTTTAGGTGTCTATTCTTTATTTGTTATTCTTTGATTGTTTCTGTGAATATTTGTTCTTTAATTTATATTTATCTTCTCTAATTGAACTGGATAACCACTGCTCTGTTAGTACTGTTTATGCATAGATCTCCTACAAGTACTCTAGTTCCTTTTGGACTTAGAAATAAAAGCTACACTAAGAAGGAACAGGGCTGAGAGGAGAAGGAAACTATTGCAAGACAAAACAATTGCGTCCATTCTTGAGGAGGAGACTCATTTTTTTGATTCATTATCACCTGATTCATCATCATCAAGGGAATCCACTAATCAACATTCTGAAACTGCTACCATGGCAGATGAGCATGATCAGAGGACTACCCTTGAGGACTATTCAAGAGGCTCTGTACCAAAATTTTTCACTAGAATTGCACGTTCGGAAGTGCAAGTGCACAACATTACCTACCCACATTCTTTGATCCATCTGATACAAGGGAATTTATTTCAAGGATTACCTAATGAAGATCCCTATGCACTTGGCAACATTTATTGAGATTTGCAATATTGTTAAGATTATCGGTGTACCAGATGAAGCTATCAGACTCAGCCTTTTCTCATTTTCACTGGCAGGAGAGGCCAAGAGGTGGCTCCACTCATTCAAAGGCAATAGTCTTAAAACCTGGGAAGAAGTGGTGGAAAATTTTCTAAAGAAGTACTTTCTAGAATCTAAGACTGCTGAAGGGAAGACAACAATATCTTCGTTTCATCAGTTCCCTAATGAATCCTTGAGTGAGGCACTAGAGAGATTCAAAGGCTTACTGAGAAGAACTCCCACCCATGGATTCTCCGAGCCAATCCAACTGAATATGTTCATAGATGGGCTAAGACCACAAACCTAGCAATTACTAGATGCTTTTCCTGGGGGGAAAATAAAGTTGAAAACCCTAGAAGAAGCAACTGAGCTCATAGAGGACATGTTGGCCAATGATCGTGCCATTCTGAGTGTCGCAACCTACCCTTCGGCGGAAGGGCGACGCGTGACTCGCGGGATGCGTGTTCCACGAAAGGAATACGCGCGGAGTCGCCACCAACGTTTATTTGAGGAAAACGTCGGAAAAACCGGAAAAGACGCGATCTACGAACTTTTAAGTGAAAGGTTCGGGAGTTGTATTTACGTGCGGGGAAGGTATTAGCACCCTACACGTCCGCCCCAAGGGACGGCAGCCTTTAATCGAATGTGCAAACATGACTTTGATTTTTTATGTTCCCTTTTTGTGTCTCTATATCCTTTATACCCTTTTTATATTTTCTCTTTTTGTGGTCGACAAGGGTGTTTCCCTTTGCTCCTACGTATTCCTCAATTTGGGATGAGAAAATCAGACCTACGTAGTTCTTTTTTATCAAGTGATTCTTTTTTACTTTAAGAGGTGATCATTTTAAGGCGTTGGACCTTAAAAATGATCCATTTTACTTAGTGAGAAAATGAAATGACAAACTTCAAAAGCCTATTTTTATGGACGAGCTTGACTAGGCGAATTGATTTTAGCCTTTAGTTTCACTTTAGTTATTAATCAATTCGATTAAAAATGAGAAATCCCAAAGAGAAAACGTCCGATTGATTTTCCGCTTTATTTTACTAAAAGATGTCTTTTTTATTATTATATTATTTTTTACCTCTTTTTTGATTTCCAACGTGGTTACGGCACGACCGAACGGTCGGAATTTATTTTAACCGAAGTTAATGGATAATACAATTCAAACGTTCGGTGGAAATTTATTTTATTTTTAAGTTAAGCGAGAAATGACTTAAGTAAAATGGCTTAAGCACGTCAACAGGGGGTATAAAAAGTAAACAAAACGAGAATAAAAATGCACGAAACACAGTGTGGACCACTACAGGTACATAGAATGAATCGAAAAGCTTGGTTCGAGGTACTTACCCGTTGAAGATCGAAGAACGATGAAGAACGAATGAAGAACGTCGAAGAACGGTTGAAACCTTTGCGAAATTCTTCACGGAAAACGTTACGGAAACGTTTCGGAAGCGCCTCGGCTTAGATTTTCTTCACGGAAACGATTTTTCCAAGCAAATTCGAAAGAGAGAGAAGTGCCAAAGGGGCTGAACCCCTTCCTTCTTCACTTCCTCCCCTATTTATAGCAAAATAGGGGAGGTGGTTGCCGCCCAGCTCGCCCAGGCGAGCTCAGCTTGCCCAGGCGAGCCAGGTTGCTTCCTCCAGAAGCAACAGCCTTCTGGAGGAATATTCTAGAGGGCCCAAGTGGGCCTGGGTGCTATTTGCACCCCCATTTTTACTAAGTACACCCCCTCTGCTGTTTTTTTGGTGATTCTTTTTTCGTAAAGTTACGGAAACTTACGAATTTTGTAACGATACTTGTTTTCTTTCCGTAATGTTACGGAACCTTGCGGATTACATAATCATCCCCCTTTTGACTTACGGAATGTTACGGAACCTCACTTAATTATGCAACGATGCTTCCATTTGATTTCCGGTGTGTCACGGAAACTTACGGATTGTGCATCAATATTTTTTTGGTTTTTCGGCATGTCCTGGAATTTCATAAATTGCCTAATGATGGGTGCCAAGCACCTCACGAGGACCAAAGAATGGTCGCATGTCATCAAGAAAAGGTCCCCGGACGAAATTAGGGTATGACAGTTGCCCCTCTTTACTTGTCTTTTATTGGAGATAAAAGGAAAGTAAAGATAAGACACTAATTTCGTTCCTCTCGGTTGACGAGAGTCGCGGGTGACCATAAAATCTCCACATGCAAATGACTTGTTGTTCCCGGATTTCACAAATTCCCTAATGATGGGTGCCAAGCACCTCACAAGGACCAAAGAATGGTCGCATGTCATCAAGCAAAGGTCCCTGGACGAAAATCAGTGTATAACACTAATTTCGCTCCTCTCGGTTGACGAGAGTCGCGGGTGACCATAAAATTTCCGCATGTAAATGACTTGTTGTTCCCGGAGGAACAAAAGGTGCAGAAGACTATGTCAGCCTCTGCATGCTATCAAGCGTTCTGTCTTACAGATAGCAAAAGAATGTTTATACGGATAACCACTCGGGTATTTCCGCGTATCATCGGGCCCGCCGCCTCTGGATGATACAAGGGTGCAGAATGACCAAACTTGGTCTCTGCTTGTCATCGGGCCCGCCGCCTCTGGATGACAAAAGGGTGCGGATAACCGTAAGGTATCTCCGCGTATCATCGGGCCCGCCGCCTATGGATGATACAAGGGTGCAGAATGACCAAACTTGGTCTCTGCTTGTCATCGGGCCCGCCGCCTCTGGATGACAAAAGGGTGCGGATAACCGTAAGGTATCTCCGCGTATCATCGGGCCCGCCGCCTCTGGATGATACAAGGGTGCAGAATGACCAAACTTGGTCTCTGCTTGTCATCGGGCCCGCCGCCTCTGGATGACAAAAGGGTGCGAATAACCGTAAGGTATCTCCGCGTATCATCGGGCCCGCCGCCTCTGGATGATACAAGGGTGCAGAATGACCAAACTTGGTCTCTGCTTGTCATCGGGCCCGCCGCCTCTGGATGACAAAAGGGTGCGGATAACCGTAAGGTATCTCCGCGTATCATCGGGCCCGCCGCCTCTGGATGATACAAGGGTGCACGTCACATGACCTCAGGGTTAGTATGGCAAAGATTATGGGGCGGCCGACAAAAGCAAGGCTCTTGCTCCTACGTATCCTCCAATAAGGAATTCAGACCTACGTAGTTCTTGATAACTTGTGAGACTTGAAAAGTCTCCATCGGAAAATGCTGACATCTCCGGAAAGGGCGCAGATGACCATATTGGTCTCTGCTCGTCAATCACACTTGGGATCACTGAATGACGAGGTGCGGATAACCGTAAGGTGTCTCCGCGGGCTACCAGCTCTTGAGTCATGGCAACAAAAGGCGGTGTGGTCGACAAAAGCGAGGCTCTTGCTCCTACATATCCCCCAATGAGGAACTCAAACCTACGTAGTTCTGGATAACTTGTGAGATTTGAAAAAGTCTCGGTGTTTTCTCCACTAAAATGCAAACATGCTTTAGCAAGGAGACAAATATTCCAACTGATTTAGAGCAGCATATGCTTTTTTTTTGAGTGAAAAACAATGCGTCTACCGGGGAAGGAGAGTCTGCTGATGAAATCTCCCATAACCATAAATGAGATTTTGGATGTTAGCATTTCGTTTCTAAATGATCATTTAGAGGAAACACTGGGTTCGACAAAAATAGAAGAAATCCACTCAAAGTGTATCAATCTCGCACAGGTAAGTGTTTCATCCTAATTCCGAACCATAGATATGTCATGACTTGACTTTGCAAATTATTTCCTATCAAATCAAAAACTACACGCGTGATCATGGATCAAATAGGACTTCCCTTGGGAATGGGTTCTTTTGGGGAGTTTTTCGGCTTTTATGTGTTTTTGGCTTTTGATTTTTCTGGCTTTTTTTCTTTTTCTGTTTTTGTTTAGTGCGGGGCGAAAAAGTCGTCAGCGCACGGGATTTCGGTTGGTAACCAAAAGGAGAAGACCATTTTAGGTCGTGGTTTCCTTTCCTTCTTTTTATTCATTTGGTGACAATTCTGTATTGTTCAGATATTGTCTGGTCAAAAGACCTTTCTGCACATTTCTTCTAGTTTCTTTGATCAAGAACTTTCTTTCCTTCCTTTTTACTTTCTCCCATTCTTTGGTTGGGAATTTTCTTTCTTTTCTTTTTTGCTTTCTCTTTGATTGGGAATTTCCTTTCTTTCCTTTTTGCTTTCTCCCACTCTTTGATTGGGAATTTCCTTTCCTTCCTTTGTTGCTTTCTCTTTGATTGGGAATTTCCTTTCTTTTCTTTTTTGCTTCCGAGGGTAAAGATTGATATTCTCACCCTAGGTCAAGGTTTATGGTGAGTCAGGATTTTGGCTCAAGGTTTGTAGAATGGCTAGACATGATACATGTCGGGGTTTGGTTTGGTTCAAGGATAAAAGGGATGCCCCACACTATTTCCATGACACAAATGCAAAAATGATGATTTGGAAATTTTATGCAAAACTGGTTATGCATGCACCTATGTGGACACTCAAGTGTCAAACTTTTATGGTCATGTGATGCTAGGGCTCAGGATTCATTTCCTCTATTTTAAATCAACCCAATGTTTCCAAAATATGTTCTTTTATCAATTTGTGCATTCATCCGGGTCCATTTCGGGCGTCCGGGGAAATTTCACAGCATTCACCCTTCAGGTGTAGACACGTTTTTTCTCTTCAAAAATCGGTTATGATCAATGAATTTTTTCCGAAGAAGAGTTGGAAATCATCTCTTTTCAAAAGCATGTCGGTTTTTAGCTAGACAACTTTATTTTTTCTTTTTCCACCTTTTTCCTTACTTGCCTTCTTCTTTTTTCTTATTTGCTCTCTTTTTCTTTACTTGCCCTCTTCTTTTTTCTTACTTGCTCTCTTTTTCTTTACTTGCCCTCTTCTTTTTCTTTTGTTCTCTTTTCCATTTCATTTTCTTTTCTTTTCTATTTTTATTTTTATCATGATTTTTCTGTTTATTTTACATATATACTTTGGACGATGTTCCTAAACGAAGAACTCTACACGGTTCCAGAATTTCAAACATCATCGATAGTAATGATATATAAATACTAACGCAACAATCTAAACAAAAATGCATGCGCTGTACAAATGACAATCGAAACAACAAAAACAAACATTAGTCTCTCAAGTCAAAACAATAACATAGAATAAAAATGACAAAAGAAATATGAAAGAAAACATGAATCTGGGGATCTCCCAGTCACGTATCTCCACTCCCTCCCAAGAAGTCAAGCAAATCGGCCATCTCCTCATCCTCGTGGGCTTCTTCTCCATCGCCGGGAGCTTCTGGGGGTGCCTCTCCTGCTTAGGCCTCGGGCCAATCTCCGGGCCATGCAACCTCTGCCCTGAACTGGTCTGGAGTAGGGCATGAAAAAGAAGCGAAGCCCTGGCTCTACATGCTAAGGCTCATCTGGTACAGACAATCATGGGTCCGTACATGTGCTCGGTGGTTGGCCGCCTGCTGGCGAACCAAATGCCGTAAATACTGCTCCATGTCAAATGCCCCAGCCTGGCCAGCCTGATGAGGTGGTGGGGGCGCGCCTGCGGCCTGTGGAGCATCACCCTGAGCCTGTCTCTGGGTACAGTACTTCTCAATAAAAGCCCGGGTGATGGGCGGCCGAATCACCTTGGTAGGTGCAACGGGGACTCCGAACGACTGGCAGAGTCCCGTGATCAGTGCGGGGAATCCCAGGGCCCTGTTGGACTTATCTGGGTCCAAAGGGTGCCTAGTGGGCGCCATACCTGCAAAAATATAGATGGCATCAGCGATCAGCTGAGCCACATGGATGCTCATCCGTGTCAGGATGGCGTACACCAGCTGGCACTTCGGCATGGGGAGGTCGGAATTATGATCGGTGGGCAGGATGTTGCTGAGGAGCAACGTCATCCATATCTGGGTCAGGGTGGTCATGTTGGTGCGCATGATTCGCACTCGCCTCCCTGCAGCAGTCCGGGCAAAATCCTGTCCCGGTATACATAGCAGCTGGGCGATGGCCTCCTCATCGAACCCGTCAGACCGGTTCCTCCTCTGGCCATACTCACATTCCTGGCCCTCTTCCAACACCAACGGATATCCTAGGAGTTGGCCGATAGCGTCGGCATCAAACGGGATCCACTGACCCCTTACCCAGGATCTCATGTCACGCACGCCCTCCTCTGTTGGCCAAGCATTGGCATAAAACTCAAGGACTACTTCTGGATCAAACTTGGCCATGGGAGTGACCAGTGATGCCCACCGCCGGCGTCCTATTTCCTCCTGGAAATCAGTATACTCGTCGTCCCTGAGCTGGACGCGTCGCTCCCGGAGAAACGACCATCCCTTGATGGCCTCGAAGCGCTGCTGGTGTACAGCACTCCTAAAGCGGTGACTATCATACTCCGGAGCGGAACTAGTTCCTTCGGCTGCCTTGTCCTTCCTGGACCTCTTTGAGGCAAGCTTCCTCAGGGCCATTTCCTGCGAAGGCAAACATTTGGAAAGTTAGTTTTACAAGTGGGACACTACTCTTAAAACAAAAATGACATACAACCTCCTCCCATAAATACAAACATCAATGTAAATTTAGAGCAAGCTTATGCGCATATTTCCCTACGAACGTTCACTTGCACAAGACATCCTATTAACTAAGAAATATGCACCCATATACAATCAAGGTAGCTTCATTACCTAGATTATTTACATGTACTCCCAAGGTGTATTTGTTATTTACATCACACACGCCTCCTTGGCTGAATTTACACATATGCATACTCAAAGCATTTTGGGGTACCAAAAATTGCACATGCGCACACCTTGGTATTTCTAATACCTATACATATACAAACTTCACGATGAATCTTGACTACCTATTCTACACCTACACATTCATGACGAGCAAAATTCCTAATCATCTAGGCGTAGGGAAAATATTGTAGTGTGGCCCATAGCTGATTGCTGGCCAAAAAGGGTAACTTTACCCAATATGCACTTCCTTTTGTGTTCTCTTTGCATAAAATTTTAGTTTCTAGGCCTAGGATATATGCGGGGCAATTACTCTAGCCTTTTTCGGGAATGAATACATATCCCAAAAATAGAAAATATGTACAAACCAAGATGCCCCATGGGTTGTTTCCTTACAAAAGTCACGCGCTAATGCCATTGAGGCATTTCACCGAACACTTGGTGGGCGCGCGTTTAGGCGTCAATAGCAAGAGAACGGGGACAATGTGGCATGTCCCATTGTTTCAAAATGCATTATAGGCCTAGGGCCATCCAATACAAACCCCCAATTCAACCTAATCAAGCAAGAAAACAAACCAAAATTGCCCCACATATTCAAACACATTCCCACAATTTAGAGCACCAAAAGGAGATCAAAATACACCAATGAAAAGCTAGAAAGCTTAGGGATGGAACACTTACTTGTTGGTGATGAACAAAAGCGCAAAACGGAATCAAAAAACGCGAAAAATGATGACCCTGGGGCTGCAAACTCGTCAATCCCGTGGGTATGGCTTTTGAAAGGGGGGAAAAGAAGTTTTTGAATGTTAAAACGCCCCCCCTTTCGTCATTCTTATAATTTGGTGCAGGGGTGGCTCGCCCAGGCGAGCTAACCTGCACATTTTTTTTTTTTTTTTTTGAGGGGAATATTAACCATGTCCCCTCCCTTCTCATGGATTAGCATCTTGCCTAACTTGAACCTACTTAGGTTAGAATTAGGCGTTGATTACTTATTTTTTTACTTTTTAAAACAAACAAAAAGTAAAAGAAAGCTGCAAAATACAAAGGATACGGGGCTGCCTTGCAGCGACATTCTCTGCTTGTTTCGCACAGAGAAGGGCAACGATCGGTCGGTCATGACCCCATCCCCACTTGCGTTCGTCCTTAAGTACCTGCAAGTAATAAACAACCAGGTATGGCCAATCTTGACCGCGTCATTACCCTACCTTGATTGGTTTCTGCCGTTCATGTTTCGTCTCTACTCCAGAAGGTAGCCCAAGGTGATCCTGCCCCTGTTTTACCACAACAATATACATGCGTATGCGTATGCGTATGCATGAATGTTTTCAAACGCAGAAAATTTAGGGAAAGTTGGTTCAGGTTCAATTCTAATTAAGCGCTTGGGGGATCCCATGAACTGAGCGGAAGGGCTCAGGTGATCACAGATTAACGCAAGGTGTGAAACTAACGTGAGGACTAAAAGCCTCGAATCCACGTTCATTTCTTTGAAAGATTGTAACGAGAGATACAACAGACAGGAAATCCCTGGGGGAAATCCAGAAAACGCATAAAGATAAAGAACATGCAGCGACATCCTTAATTGCCCCAGCTTCTAAGCATAATATTGTTTGACGACATCAGAGTTCACGGGTGAAGGTAGCTCTTCGCCATCCATGTTGGTAAGCACCAGGGCTCCTCCGGAAAAAGCCCTCTTCACAACAAAAGGCCCTTCGTAGTTCGGGGCCCATTTCCCTCTATGGTCCTTGACAGCATGGGACATTTTCTTTAGCACAAGGTCTCCCTCATGGAACTTGCGTAAGCGTACTTTCTTGTCGAATGCACTCTTCATTCTTTGCTGGTATAAGCGCCCATGACTCATGGCCGTTAAGCGCTTACCCTCAATGAGGTTGAGCTGATCGTAGCGTGTTTGAGCCCACTCTGATTCCTTTAATCCGGATTCTGCCAAGATCCTTAATGACAGGACTTCTACCTCAAACGGTAACACAGCCTCCATCCCATATACCAATGAGAACGGCGTTGCCCCAGTTGACGTTCGCACTGAAGTCCGGTATCCGTGTAATGCGAATGGGAGCATCTCGTGCCAATCTTTGTATGACACGGTCATCTTTTGGATAATCTTTTTGATATTCTTATTGGCCGCTTCCACGGCTCCATTCATCTTTGGCCGGTAGGGCGTGGAATTGTGATGCTGGATTTTAAACTCCTTGCACATTTCTGCCATCATCTTATTATTCAGGTTGGTGCCGTTGTCCGTGATAATCTTCCTTGGCAAGCCATATCGGCAGATGATCTCTTTCTTAATAAACCTGACCACCACATTCCTCGTGACATTGGTATATGAAGCCGCCTCGACCCACTTGGTGAAATAATCTATCGCTACGAGGATGAAGCGATGACCATTCGAGGCCTTGGGCTCAATGGCCCCGATGACATCTATTCCCCACATGGAGAAAGGCCAAGGGGCGGACATGACATTCAGAGGATGTGGTGGGGCATTGACATTATCTGCGAATGCTTGACATTTGTGGCACTTCCTCACATGGACACAACAATCACTTTCCATGGTAAGCCAGTAATAACCTGCTCTTAGGATCTTCCTGGCCATAGCATGTCCGTTGGCGTGCGTTCCAAACGAGCCCTCATGGACTTCTTCGATCATGTGATTTGCCTCCTTGGCATCCACACACCGCAGGAGTGTCATGTCGTGATTTCTTTTATACAGTATGCTTCCGCTCATGAAGAAACCGGCTGCCAACCTCCTCAATGTCCTTTTATCGTTGTCGGCAATCTCTGGCGGGTATTCTTTGCTTACGACATATCGCTTGATGTCGTAATACCAAGGCTTTCCGTCCCGTTCCTCTTCCACTTGGCAACAATGTGCGGGTTTGCCACGACACCAAAATTCAATGTAGGGTAGATCCCCGTGCGGTGTTAGCTGGAACATAGACGCCAACGTAGCAAGTGCATCCGCCATTTGATTTTCCTCGCGGGGAACATGATGGAAGGAGATCTCATCGAAAGTCTTAGCCAATTCCTTGATATAGGCTCTGTAGGGTATCAGCTTGGGATCTCTAGTTTCCCATTCCCCTCTCAGCTGATGGATTACCAACGCTGAGTCGCCGTACACCTTGAGTAGTTTGACATTGGAGTCAATTGCTGCCTGGACGGCTAGGGCACATGCTTCGTATTCGGCCATGTTGTTGGTGCAGTCGAATCCTAACCTGGCTGTGAAAGGTACACATTGATTGTCCGGAGAGACCAACACTGCCCCAACGCCATGACCTAGAATGTTTGACGCTCCGTCAAACCATACAGTCCATTTGTCCCGATCTTCGTCCGACTTTTCCTCGAACAAGGCCATGATGTCCTCATCCGGGAATTCTGGATGCATGGGCTGGTAGTCGTTAAGAGGCTGTTGAGCCAAATAATCTGCCAAAGCGCTTCCTTTTATCGCCTTTTGGGTGACGTAGACTATATCAAACTCAGATAGCAAGACTTGCCACCGGGCGATTCGTCCTGTGAGAGCTGGCTTTTCAAAGATGTACTTAACCGGGTCCATTTTGGATATCAACCAGGTAGTATGGCTCAGCATGTACTGCCTTAGGCGATGGGATGCCCATACTAAAGCACAACACGTTCTTTCGAGCAAGGAGTAATTCATCTCACAGGTCGTGAACTTCTTACTTAGGTAGTAAACAGCGCGCTCTTTCTTCCCGGATTCGTCATGTTGCCCCAGCATACACCCCATTGACTCGTCCAAGATTGTCATGTACAAAATGAGAGGCCTTCCAGGTACTGGTGGCATAAGCACGGGAGGATTCATTAGGCACTTTTTGATCCTTCTAAAAGCCTCTTGGCAATCCTCATTCCACCGATCAGTTTGGTTTTTGCGCAAGAGTTTAAACAACGGCTCACAAATGGCGGTGAGCTGCGATATGAATCTGGCAATATAATTCAAGCGCCCCAGGAAACCTCGGACTTGCCTCTCTGTACGGGGTTCTGGCATCTCAAGGATAGCCTTCACTTTTTCGGGGTCTACCTCTATCCCTTTCTAGCTTACAATGAAACCAAGCAATTTCCCTGATTTGACCCCAAAGGTACACTTAGCGGGGTTCAACCTTAATTGATATTTCTTAAGCCTTTCGAACAATTTTCGCAGGTTGACAAGGTGTTCTTCCTCGGATTTAGATTTAGCAATTATGTCGTCCACGTAGACCTCGATCTCTTGATGCATCATATCATGGAACAAAGCTACCATGGCCCGTTGATAAGTTGCCCCGGCATTCTTGAGTCCAAAGGACATCACCTTGTAACAGAACGTCCCCCACAGGGTGACGAAAGTAGTCTTTTCCATATCCTCGGGCGCCATCTTTATCTGATTGTAACCAGAGAAACCGTCCATGAAGGAAAATAAAGCGAAATTGGCCGTGTTATCTACGAGGATATCGATGTGTGGTAAAGGAAAATTGTCCTTGGGACTGGCCCGATTCAGGTCCCGATAATCTACACACATTCGTACTTTCCCATCTTTTTTAGGAACTGGTACGATGTTGGCAACCCATTCTGGATACCGAGCGACGGCCAGAAATGCAGCGTCAAATTGCTTCTTCACTTCTTCTTTTATCTTCAAGGATGTTTCGGGCTTCATCCTCCTCAGTTTCTGTTTTACCGGGGAACACTCGGGATTTAGAGGTAATCGGTGCTGTACAATGTCAGAACTCAAACCGGGCATATCTTGGTATGACCAAGCAAAGATGTCTTGGTAGTCTTTTAGCAGGATTATTAATTCTTCACAGATAGGTGCGGTAATACCTGTACCTATCTTTACTTCCCTCTTTCCACTGCCAATTCCTAAGTCTACTAGCTCTGTTTCTTCTTGATGAGGCCCCATTTCTTGGTCCTCATGGGCGACCATTCTTTCTAGTTCTTGGGGAAGTCCCACATCCTCATTTCCTTCATCTTCCGTTTGATTCATTTCTTGCTCGAAGTCGATAGACGGGTCCCAGGTATTAGTACCTTCGGGGGACTCGTCATCGGATCTGCCGTTTCAGAAAAAGAAGTAAACATGCAAATGAATGAGAATGGGTAGAGACCAGGAACAGATGAAGAAAGATCCTTGTATTATAAATTAAAAGACACAAAGCCTTAACAAAAGGAAAAACTCTAAAGCCTAGGCCCAACTATAGAGCTTTTAAAACTGTAAAGGTTTACATTATGCTTGTTGCGTAAATGCCGGGGCGTTCCTCCACTCGCCAATTTCCCAGCTGGAAATCAGGAGGGCAGGGTCGTACCAAATCCAAAGTACTCGGAATATCATCTTCGCATATCGCGAACGCTTGACCTTTGTCTCCCGAACCCGCGCTTATAAAGCTTCTACTTATGTGGCAGGGCGGGCTTCCTTCACCTTCTTGCCTCCAACGCGAACTTTGACCATTGTTCTTCCTTCCCGCGATGCTTCTTTTCATGTCCGCCTGAGTGGGCTTATAGCCTAAACCATACTTCCCACGATTTCCTTGGGTATTTATCAGGCTAGTTATGCCGCCGTTGTTTTTTCCTAAACCCATCCCGGGTTCATAACCGTTCCCCAACATAACTCGGGCCATCATTACCGCTACATCGGACAGACAAGGCTGCCCAAAGAGGGAGTCCACGGAGGAAATGCTGACCACCTCAAAAGACTGGAAAGCAGTTTCTAACGATTCTTCTGCGGCTTCCACATAAGGCATGGAGGATGGGCAGCTTACCAAGATATCTTCCTCGCCTGACACGATGACCAAGTGCCCCTCTACTACGAATTTCAGCTTTTGGTGGAGTGTAGAAGGCACAACTCCCACTGAGTGGATCCACGGGCGCCCCAACAGGCAGCTGTAGGGGGGGTTAATATCCATTATTTGGAAGGTGACTTGACAGGTGTGGGGGCTTATTTGTACTGGGAGATCGATCTCTCCCCTAACCTCTCGGCGAGTGCCGTCGAAGGCCCGAACCACCATTGAACTTGGTTTTAAGTGGGAAGCATTGAATGGTAACTTCTCCAAAGTGCTCTTAGGCATCACGTTTAAACTGGAACCATTATCGATGAGCACCTTGGCTACGATATGGTCCATACACTTGACTGATACGTGTAAAGCCTTATTATGCCCTCTCCCCTCGGCGGGGATTTCTTCTTCGGCGAAGGCAAGATAGTTGTTGGCAGTGATATTGTTGACCAGCCCCCCGAAACCTTCTACCGAGATATCTTGGGCCACATGAGCCTCGTTCAGCACTTTTACTAGCAGGGCCCGATGAGGCTCGGAGCTCATAAGTAACTCCAACAGCGAGACCCTAGCCGGGGTTTTGTTGAGCTGTTCGATAACCTTGAATTCGCTCTGCTGAATTATCCGAAGGAACTCGCTGGCTTCCTCTAGCGACACCTCCTTTCTACCATCCTTTTTCTCCGGGGGCCCCTTTGCTGGAATATCTTTATCCGAAGCGTGGGGTGCTTCGCCATCTTGTTCCTCCACCACTTTTCCTTTTCCCTTGACGTCGGCGGGTTGGACTGGTAGGTCCGGAGGTGCGAACACACGACCACTACGGGTCACACCACTCAGTCCCGTGATATTTGTTACTTTAGCTGACAGCGAGCTGACGTCAGTGACTTCTTCTTCCTTCTTCCCCGGAGGTGTATATCTCCACGGGACCGCGTGACTATTTTGGTACGGGAAAGGAACAGGTTTGGCCATTAAGGGGTGTCCGGGCTTTTGTGAAGCTGCGCTTTTAGTGAAGTATATCACCAAGGGTTTGGGCTTCGCGACACCGCTCCCCTCCGTAGATTGCATGCATATATGCTGCTCCTCTTTTCCTTCAATGCCGACTTCCAGTCGACCTTGATCTATCATCCGCTGTAACAATTCCTCTACTTCCAAACACGTCTCCATGTCATGCATCTTGCCGGAATGTAGCAGACAGGAATCCTCCTTACACCCACTATGGGGAATCACACCTCCCTTTTGTAGGGCCTCAAAGATAAACCTCCTAGGGGTTGCCACATCCCTTAAAGGTTTAGACCTGTGCGGCCTATCGGATTCAACTGCATTAACTGCTCCCCCTCCATGATTGGCGAGCGGGTTGGTTCTCACATTGGGCCGATCCTCTTGGAAAGTCAGCCATCCGGCATCCATTAAATGTTGGACCTTGTATTTAAGGGCCAAGCATTTTCGACGGAATGCCCCGGGACACCCCCATGATACTTGCAAGTTGCGTTAGGGTCATACCACTTCGGGAAAGGGGGTTCGAGGACCCTTCCGGGAGTTACCACGGCCAAATGATTGGTGATGAGGGATGGTAGAAGATCTTCGTACGTCATTGGGAGCGGGGTGAATTCCGGCAATGGCCTCGGAGGGAAGTTCCTTGTCGTGTTGGAATTACCGACCGGTCGAGTCGTGTTCGGAGTTGGAACTTGGGGAGCTTCCCTCTGGGTGGGTGCCTTAGGCTGCACGGGTGTTGAACTAGAGGCGTTCCCAGCATGAGCCGAGAAGCTTGGGTGATGTTGCGCGTACTGATGGATACGATGAGGTGTTTGCTGGGGTTTGACCCACGCGGGTGTTGAAGAGACGGCATGGGCATCTCCTTCCTTCCTTTTTGCCCCTGTTGCCCCGATTCTTTTGGCACTCACGTTTGTGGAGGAAACGTAATCAAACTTTCCTCTTTTCAATCCAACCTCGATTCTTTCCCCGGCAAACACCAGATCCGCAAAGCTGGACGGCATGTAACCCACTAGCTTCTCATAGTAGAACACTGGCAGAGTGTCTACCATCATGGTGATCATCTCTCTCTCAACCATGGGAGGAGCTACTTGTGCCGCCAAATCCCTCCATCGCTGCGCATATTCTTTAAAGGTTTCACCCTCTTTCTTGAACATATTCTGCAGTTGAGTACGGTCAGGAGCCATATCAGAATTGTACTGATACTGCCTTAGAAAGGCGGTAATCAGATCCTTCCAAGTACGGATACGGGAAGCTTCCAAATTAGTGTACCACACTACCGCAGCTCCGGCCAAGCTATCCTGAAAGAAGTGTATCAACAGCTTTTCATCTTTAGAGTGGGCGCCCATCTTACGGCAGTATATTTTGAGATGGTTTTTGGGACAAGTCGTCCCTTTATACTTGTCGAAGTCCGGCACTTTGAACTTCGAGGGAATAACAACATCGGGTACTAAGCAAAGATCCGTCATGTCTGCGAACGGATAGTCCCCAAATCCTTCTACGGCCCTCAATCTTTCCTCAAGGAGATCGAGCTTCCTCCTTTCTTCAGTTGCTGGGGGCGGCCCTTCCGTGGACAGAACTATTGGTGGTACTGCGATGTTGGGTTGAGGCAACGTGCCGGGTGCCGGCCCTTCGGGGATCGGGGGATAGAACTCGACATCCCTCCGAGCATAATCTTGAGGGTCTTTGTGGACTTCGTCGGGCTGCTGAGGAGGCTCTCTTTCATGGACGGGAGAAGCAATGTGGCCCGCATCTTCTTGCAAGACGGGTGGTGAATAGTTGGGCGGCAATCCATAAGGGTAAGCCGCTCGGTTGTATCCCAGGTGAGGGCTGCCATCGTGCCCCAGTGTGTCCCTTCCCCGTCCTACTATGTTTGAGGGAGGATGGTGCGTAGTTGCCAAGAGAGTCGGGTCTGCTTCGGCAGCCGAACTGGCAGCGGCGGCGGTGGCCGCGTTCTTCTCTATGAGCTGCTTCATACTTAACATGACCTCCATCATGGAGGCCATTTGTTCTTTCAGAGCCGACATGTCGGCTTTCATCTGTTCCTACGTCTCCTCTTGATCACCCATCGTTCTAGATTTGGATCTGGTGCGATAGGGATCCCTTGCGGCGCGTTTAGTTATGGTGTTTTTCCCTAAAAAAACCAAACGTGAGGAGTGGGTAAAGAAAGAAAAATGCATGCTAGAGATGAAATGTAGGAGTGATTTGATTTGCACAAGCTTTTTGGAGTAGAAACATGGGACCAACTCATTTTATTTCAAAAAGGAAGTCGTATCTAGTCAAGGTCTGAGAGACCATACAAGTTTCCTAACGATTTCTAATTATGTGGGCCATTAAGTCTATCATATGCTGACAATAGCCGAGAAGCCCATGAATCTCTTCGGGGGCGGAGTAGGTGTCTGCCATCGCCTTGGCCTTGGCTAACAATCGGGGAAGTTCTTGACTCCCGTTCAAGGTAAGAGCAAACCGATCCATCCACATGGTTGCCTCTTGGTGTAAAGAGTCGATCACCCTTCCTCTAGCCTCTTTTTCCGTGTATACTTGGGCATATTCGTCCGCAATCCTATGCTCGTGGGCCACGGCTAAACCTAACTCTTCTTGGTACTTGGCGATGATAGCTAGCATGTTGGTCTCCGTCTCGCATAAACGCTGAGACAAGCTTCTTTTGGACCTTGAACAGGCAACTAACTCCTCTTTCAAAACCATGCTATGTGCTCGCGACTAGTCCCTTTCTTCCTTTCGCAACTTGAGTTCACTATTGCTACCCCATAGAGCTCCGCGAAATTTGTTCCGGCCATACTCTTCCTTGCGAGCCCTCTTGGTCTCTTGTTCAAGGGCTCTTGCGGTAATTGCATTCTCTTCCCGTAACCCGGCACACTCCTTCCGAACGTGTGTAGCGGCCAACTTGAACTTCTCCTTGGCAAGTTTTGCCTTTCCTAACTCGCTTTTGAGAGCTTGGACTTCTTCGTCCTCTTCCGGTGCTTCAAAACTCTCTTTGCTGACGACTTTCAACTTGGCGAGCCAATCTAAACCTCGTATATGAACTTTCAGCCATTCGTGGTACCCACCAATGATGCCATTACGAATGCCTCTAAGCTCTTGATCTTTCTTTAACAGGGTTTCCCACGCCTTATGGATTCTTTGTATAGTCTTGGAATTTTGTGCGCCGAAATCCCTCACAAGGAAAGGAGACATGCTTTCTTCCGTCGGTGCTCCCCTCATGGGGTACCCTAGTTGTCTTATAGCGAGCGCGGGATTGTAGTTAATACAACCCCTCGTTCCTACCAGCGGAATGTTTGGGTATCTTCCACATGAGAAAAGGACTCCTTCTTTTCCTTCCTTCCATCGGGGGAACCAACTGATTGTTCTACCTCCTATCCCGGCCAAGAGCTGGTCCCAATCTATTCTCCTCTTTTCAGTACACGAGCGATGGCTCAGGAGCGGACATGGATGTCTTGTGTCTTGTTGGAACAAGTGTGAAACCAACCAAACACAGAGGGCGGGTAAGCAACAGATGATCCGTGCGCTACTCTTTTCGCACCTTCGGTCAAATGTGTCAAATAGATCTGCCAAGACAGCTACCACCGGACTTTCCTTGCTATGGTGGTAGGCAAGGAAAGCGTCGATTGCTGCTAGGTCTACCAAACCATCCACGTTTGGAAAGAGGACGACCCCAAAAATTAGCAAAGCTAACACATCCATAAATGGGACCCAGTCTCCTTGATTGGCCATACCCCTCACCTTGTCTTCTAGGTACTTCTGTAGTAGGCCCGCTATGCCGTTCCGAGTCTGTTTTATGCGGTCCAAACCTCTTGCTGAATCCTTGACCACAGTTGCAATTCTGCTCAAAGAGGGGAGATACCCGGAGGAAAGATATGGTTTTCTTCCCCCGAGAGGACATCCTAGAATTTCCTCAAATTCTTCAATGGTTGGTACTAATTGGAAGTCTGCGAATGTGAAGCACCTCAAAGGCTGGTCGTAGTATTGGGTAAGTGATGCAATGGCTTCTATGGACACCTCTGCTATGGTCAACTCTAAGATCTTTCCGTAAGTCTTGCGGAAGGCTTGCATTTGGAGGGGTTCCATCAACCGCCCTAATTCCTTGATGCTGGTCGTATCTAGGCTTTTGACCTTGACTTGGTAGAACCTCTTGCCGGTTTGATTTGTTCCCATGCTTACTAAAGTGAGACAAAAGCTGGCGCAAATCAAAACTCCGATATCTCATGGGTGGGATGGATGAATGCATGATGGAATGCATATGACACAGATGCAATCTAGGAATGCGGGGGTCCGGGGAATTTGTCCCCTTCTTAGATACGACGTCTAGGGGTAGCAAAATGCCCCAACGCACGTTTTTAAGAAGGCGACACGGACCCTCGGTTGGTTTGTTTACAGTAGGGATCAAGACAGAACCCATATGCAATGCCTATGCAAAAGACACAATGCGGGAATGTGCACAGTATGAAAATATTTACCAAACATAAGCAAAAGGGTATATGATACTTATGCATGGCAGTGTGAAAAATGGCACGCAGCGTGTTTGCTTCGTGCCCCTATTTAAGGGACCTATAAGGGAGAGAACTAACTAGGCTTTTAGCAATAATCCCCAAGGTAGTTATATCTCTCTTGATGGTTTCTAGAGGTATCATCCCCTTTGAAGAACATATTGTAGCAGTAGGGACTACTAGCAACAATAGGTTTTCAAAGAGAAAAAGCTCTAGATGAGGGTTCACTGTAATCAAGCAAGTCGGAGACCTAGCATGATCACAGATTCACCTCCACTCCTTATGCTCCCATGAACCCGGGTATAGGGCCCTTTTTCACTCACAGTGTGTGCAAATAGTGTTGGTGTTTGTGTGCATCAAATGAATAAATATTTACTTCATGCATACATTTAAAACGCACTAAAAGCAACAAAGAGTTTATATACACAAGAATATGATGAAAGGAAACCAACAAAGGGGTAAGTCACGGTAAAACATTGCACAAAATTAAATGGCCTAACTCTCTAAAAACAGTCCCCAGTGGAGTCGCCAACTGTCGCAACCTACCCTTCGGCGGGAGGGCGACGCGTGACTCGCGGGATGCGTGTTCCACGAAAGGAATACGCGCGGAGTCGCCACCAACGTTTATTTGAGGAAAACGTCGGAAAAACCGGAAAAGACGCGATCTACGAACTTTTAAGTGAAAGGTTCGGGAGTTGTATTTACGTGCGGGGAAGGTATTAGCACCCTACACGTCCGCCCCAAGGGACGGCAGCCTTTAATCGAATGTGCAAACATGACTTTGATTTTTTATGTTCCCTTTTTGTGTCTCTATATCCTTTATACCCTTTTTATATTTTCTCTTTTTGTGGTCGACAAGGGACGGCAGACCTACGTAGTTCTTTTTTATCAAGTGATTCTTTTTTACTTTAAGAGGTGATCATTTTAAGGCGTTGGACCTTAAAAATGATCCATTTTACTTAGTGAGAAAATGAAATGACAAACTTCAAAAGCCTATTTTTATGGACGAGCTTGACTAGGCGAATTGATTTTAGCCTTTAGTTTCACTTTAGTTATTAATCAATTCGATTAAGAATGAGAAATCCCAAAGAGAAAACGTCCGATTGATTTTCCGCTTTATTTTACTAAAAGATGTCTTTTTGATTATTATATTATTTTTTACCTCTTTTTTGATTTCCAACGTGGCTACGGCACGACCGAACGGTCGGAATTTATGTTAACCGAAGTTAATGGATAATACAATTCAAACGTTCGGTGGAAATTTATTTTATTTTTAAGTTAAGCGAGAAATGACTTAAGTAAAATGGCTTAAGCACGTCAACAGGGGGTATAAAAAGTAAACAAAACGAGAATAAAAATGCACGAAACACAGTGTGGACCACTACGGGTACATAGAATGAATCGAAAAGCTTGGCTCGAGGTACTTACCCGTTGAAGATCGAAGAACGAATGAAGAACGTCGAAGAACGGTTGAAACCTTTGCGAAATTCTTCACGGAAAACGTTACGGAAACGTTTCGGAAGCGCCTCGGCTTAGATTTTCTTCACGGAAACAATTTTTCCAAGCAAATTCGAAAGAGAGAGAAGTGCCAAAGGGGCTGAACCCCTTCCTTCTTCACTTCCTCCCCTATTTATAGCAAAATAGGGGAGGTGGTTGCCGCCCAGCTCGCCCAGGCGAGCCAGGTTGCTTCCTCCAGAAGCAACATCCTTCTGGAGGAATATTCTAGAGGGCCCAAGTGGGCCTGGGTGCTATTTGCACCCCCATTTTTACTAAGTACACCCCCTTTGCTGTTTTTTTGGTGATTCTTTTTTCGTAAAGTTACGGAAACTTACGAATTTTGTAACGATACTTGTTTTCTTTCCGTAATGTTACGGAACCTTGCGGATTACATAATCATCCCCCTTTTGACTTACGGAATGTTACGGAACCTCACTTAATTATGCAACGATGCTTCCATTTGATTTCCGGTGTGTCACGGAAACTTACGGATTGTGCATCAATACTTTTTTGGTTTTTCGGCATGTCCTGGAATTTCATAAATTGCCTAATGATGGGTGCCAAGCACCTCACGAGGACCAAAGAATGGTCGCATGTCATCAAGCAAAGGTCCCCGGACGAAATTAGGGTATGACACTGAGAGACAGTTGCTATCTAAGCAACTTGAGATCCTAACAAAAACACTTGGTAAGCTGCCAACTAAACTGTCGATTGGATAACCTACACATTCTTCTGTTTTGCAGGTCACAGGTTGTACCTTGTGTGGTGAAGCTCATGAGACAGGCTAATGCATTCCCACTAACGATAACACTCAAGAAATTCATTTCATGGGGAATCAGCAGAGGCAAGGGTACACTCAAGGAGGATTTTCAGGCTTCCAGCAAGGTCCTTATAATTAGCATGGACAGTGGAGGACACACCCTGGCAACCAGTTCAATAAAGACCAAGGTGGATCCTCAAATAGGCCAATTCAGCAAGGGCCTAACATCTTTCAGAGGACAACTAAGTTGGAAGAAACCTTGATTCAGTTTATGCAGGTAACAATGTCGAATCATAAGAGTACTGAGTTAGCACTAAAGAACCTTGAAGTATAGATGGGACAACTGGCCAAGTAGATAGCTGACAAGTCATCAAACAACTTTGGAGCAAATACGGAAAATAATCCTAAGGAGGAATGCAAGGCTGTGATGACCAGGAGTAAAAGGTTTGTAGAAGCTGAGGATGAAGAAAATATGGTAGACAAGGAGCAAAGGGGTGAAAAGAAAGGTGCTGAGGTTAAGAAAAATGATGTGAAGGGTAAAGAGAATCAGGAAAAAGGGAAGAAAATAATGGTCCAGAATAAAGAGATGGAGGACCAAGAAAAAGAAAAAAAAAAGAGAAAAAGAAATAGAAAATAAGAAAAATGAAAATGAAAAAAATAAGGTTTCAGAGGAGAGTAGAAGTGGAAAGGTTGTGGAAGAGAGTGTGGAAGTCCCATATCCTATGGTGGCGTCCAAGAAAGAAAAAGATCGTCATTTGGCAATATTTTTGGATATTTTCAGGAAACTGGAAATAACCATGCCCTTTGGCAAAGCTCTGTAGCAGATGCCACTCTACTCTAAATTTTTTAAAGATATGTTGGCAAGGAAGCATAGGTACATTCATAGAAAAAACATCATAGTGGAAGGAAATTGCAGTGCTGTAATCCAAAAGATCCTTTCACCTAAGCACAAAGATCCTGGGAGTGTAACCATTCCTTGTTCACTAGGAGAAGTCAATATGGGAAAGGCTGTGATTGATCAGGGAGCCAGCATTAATTTGATGCCACTCTCCATGTGCAGAAGACTAGGAGAGTTGGAGATTATGCCCACTCGAATGACTTTGCAATTAGCTGACTACTCCATTACTAGGCCCTATGGAGTGATTGAAGATGTGTTGGTTAGAGTAAAGCATTTTATCTTCCCAGCAGACTTTGGGGTCATGGATATCTCTGAAGATATTGACATCCCTGTAATCTTGGGAAGGCCATTCATGTTGACTACAAGCTGCATAGTTGACATGGGGAAGAGAAAGCTAGAGTTAGGTTTTGAAGACCAGAAAATTGATTTCGACTTGCTTGTGGAAGACAAGCCTGCTCCATAACACAATGTTTGCTTGCAGGTAATGGGAGAAGGTCAAGAGGTTCTGAATGTGAGAACCAAAACAAGAGATTTCCCAGAGAGGTAAAAGAGTCAAGTTAATGACATTAAAGAAGTGCTTCCTGGGAGGCAACCCAGTTTTAATTTTTGTTGTGTTTGTTTTTCATGCATTTGATCATTTGGAACTTGCTATATAACCTATACATAGGAGTATATCAGCCAATCTTTTAATGTTTAACATAAGGGTTTCAATTTCTTGGAAAAAGGACTGAAAAATAACTTAGAAAATCTTTTTGAAAAATAGTCCTTTCGCTAAGCGCAAGCCTCGCGCTAAGCGCATCTCTGTTCATGTGCTAAGCCACGAGTCTTGAGCGCTTAGCACCCAACCCTTGCATCTGAGGCTGATTTGGTCCGCTAAGCTGGCCAAGGTTGAGCTAAGCTAACTTCGATTCGATCTGAATTCAGCTAAGCTTCAGCCTGATCGCTAAGCGACTGCTTATCAGTGGCTAAGCGGGACCTATTGTCGCCAACCGCAATTCTTTACGGCCATAACTGAGGTTGATAAAGCTAAGTGCCAGTCATGGCAGCTAAGCGAGATTCTTTGCGGCAATATGAGTGCTAAGCAAGAACCTCTCAAGTAAGCGCATTCTCTTCTATACTTAAGATGCATCATTTTAGCTAAGCCGACCAGAGCCAGGCTTAGCGAGAGTTGTAGCTTTTCTAATCTGCAGACCTCGCTAAGCGGACTTACTTGCACGCTAAGCCGAGTTTCTGTTAAAAAAGATTGTTTTCGAATTTGAAACGTCGGCTAAGCGCATGTTCGCTAAGCGAGCTTGGTTTAGAAACCAAACATCTCTCTTGCTTGCTTAGCGCAACGGTCCGTTAAGCAAAAGTATCAAAACTGCTTAAGAGAGTGTAACAACAGTTACACTCACATTTGCCAGATTACAGAAACCCCGCCTCTGCATTCTCTCTCTCCAAAAATTTGCACATTTTGCATTTGTACTCTCTTTGTGCATTTTCGACTTTGAAGCATCAATCATACACCGTCCAAGTAAATTCCTTGATCCTTTTTCTCTTTTTCTTGTCTTAACTTTAGGGTAGAAGATTTTAACTGTAGCTTTATATTTTTTGGGTTTTTGTGTTTTGTTAGAATTAGTTTAAGATGAGGACTATGTAAGCTTGTATACTGAATTGAGTATGGCACACACATTGCATGTCTGATATGCCTTTTACAGGCTTGAAAAGTGCGAGAAAACGAGCTGTGTTTTCTGGAAAACGTGATGATATTGTATATAAGCTTTATCTGAAGAACTCGCCAAGCGCACTCATTGCGCTAAGCGAGTTCATCCTTTGAGGATGAACATTCATCCTCTTGCTGAACTACCTGTGGCTAAGCGAGGCTGAATCGCTAAGCCCAGGTAACTTAACCATTTTTTTTTTGTGATAGCTGCGTGCTAAGCTAAGCATTCCTGAGCCAAGCGCAATTGGTTGCGGCATCCGCTGAGCTAAGCAAGCTTCACTCGTTAGGCTCCCATCACTTAATGAATTTTTTGCTCAGTTTAGTGCCGCTAAGCGCAGCTTATTCTTGGCTAAGCTCAAATCCATGCGGCTAACCTTAGGCTTAGCGAGCTCCTCGCCAGCTAATCCAATTTTGAAAAATTTGGACCGTAGCAATTTCCGCTAAGCGGCACTCCTGTGACGCTAAGCCTAGTGTCGTTTTTGTGAAGGCCAGCTAAGTGGACCATGTCTCACTAAGCGGCCAGTGTCTTTTTTAGTTTTATTTTCCAGTTTTTGATTTTGAATAACTTATGTCCTGATTAATTTTTTGGTTCCTCTATCTACAGATGGCTTCTAGAAAAAGAAAGAGCATTGGTACAAGGCCCACATCTCTGTATGACACAAGGAGATTCTCTTCATTAGATGCTTGGACCAGATACACAGACAATGTTCTAGGGAGAAACATTTTACCTGAGAGGAAGGTAGAGCTCTATCACACTGAGCTAAATGACTTTAAGGCTGAATTGGAAAGGCGTAATTTCCATAAACGCCTCACCAATTTAGCCGATGGGAGCATAGACCTAGCTTTGGTGAAAGAGTTCTATGCAAATTTATATAGTTCTGAGGACCGTCAACCAAAGCAATCCAGAGTCAGAGGTCATTTGGTGACGATTGATGCTGACAGTCTCAACGCATTCCTGGAGACACCTGTGGTATTAGCTGAGGGAGAAACTCTACCCGCATACTCCAGATACTGGAGGTTGCCTACAAACTTTAGAGAGATAGAGGCTGCCTTATGCATACCTGGTCGAGGGTTCATCTTGAACTCTGAGGGCCATCCTGGGAAGATTCTCAAGAAGGACTTGACTACACTGGCTCAGGTGTGGAGTGTCCTCTCATACTCCAACTTGGCCCCCACATCACATACCTCTAATCTGACAGTGGATAGAGCTAGGCTGATCTTTGGCTTAGTCTCTCACTTGGATATGAACATAGGAGCACTGATCTTTGGCCAGATGACCTCTATAGCCCAGTCTAACACTTCTAGACTTGGGTTCCCTGCTCTGATCACCACATTATGTAGGGAGAGGGGTTGTCTCTGATAGCCTTACTTTTGAGCGCTTGAGCCCGGTTATTAACCTGGCCTACATCAGAAAGAACTGTTGGAACCCCGAGGATCTAATAGTCTCTATCCGAGGGGCCAGGAGGGTGAGGGCAAGGCCAGCCGAGCTTCCTTCTACTTCTGCAGCTCCTACTCCAGCATCCACTTTAGCAGCCCCCTCTGCTCCAGCTCAGACAAATTCTCAGTGCTTTGAATCCATGCTCAAAATCATTCATCAGGGACAAATCATTTTACTACAGACTTTTCAGATAACAGCACCTCCAGACTCTATTCCTTCTGATGAACAGTGATGTGCCATCATTTTCTCCTATTTCTTAAACCTTTTTGCACTATTTTAATTACTGATTAGTCTTAATTGTCAAATTAATTAGGCAATTTTATTATTTGGGCTCATTCAGTTAAGTTGATGTTTTTAATCTAATTTCAAGAATTAATGAAGCATTGAGCTTAATCCGGATTTTGGTTGTGGACTTAAAGAGGGCAAATAAAGCAAAGTTTACCTTAGTTAATTTCTAATTAGGAGATTGCAATTTTATTTTATGTTGTTCAGTGTTTATTTCGTTTTGGGCCAGAATAATGTAATAGGGCCCAGGACTTTGAGTGACCCTTAAATAGTAGCCTTGGGATTCGTGTAAGGGGAATTCCATTATTCAGAGCATAGGGTTTTAAGGTTTTACGTTTTTAGCTTTGGATTACTGTTCACGTTAAGGCATTTTTGCATTTTTTTGCTTTCAATTGCAATTTCATTTTTTCTCTGTTCCTTCTTCTACTTTCATTTACGTTTACGCTTTTAGTTTCATTTATGTTTTATGCTTTTAGTTTCATTTACGTTTTCTGCTTTTATTGAAATTATGGAAGGCTAAATTTCTGATGTTGTCTCCTTCTGAGGACGAAGCTAAACTCTCTTCGAGGTTTTGTTTATAATGTAGCTTTCTGGTAGTTTTCCCTTCACCAATTAACTCACATTCGTTAATGTTAATCTATGCACGCTTTGTGTCGATTAATTGCCTCTGAGCTTAACTTACGTTCATGCTTAATGAACGAAGGGTTATTTGGTGTATGTGTTGCTTAATCATATATTGACAACCCTAAATTGATTTTCTCTTATTAAATTAAAATAGGGTTGGATAAAGTGGTTAACTGTTAGGGACAAATTCTTCATAACCTAGGACAAGAGAATGGCTTCTGAATCAGAGGAAACAACACATTTTTAATACTATTAATTTTGTATTCCAGTTCGCTTGTTCTTTAATTCACAAAACAAACAACCCCCCCCCCCCAATTGTTACTGTTATTACGAAGCCTATTATGAACATTTGGTTAGTCATTGCTCATTGGGAAACGACCTAGGATCACTTCCTAGTTACTGCATTCTAATGTTTATTTGATTTGGGTACGGCCTCGATCAAACACTTTAATGAGATGGTAGCTTGGCCCGGGACCCAACCTTCTATTCATAAGGAAGACGAAGGTCCCACAGCCCAGGTACCTCAGCATATGGAGGACGAGTCATCTGAGGCCATCATCCCAGAGCCATTTGATATAGGAGAAGAGGCAGAGGAGACATAGGTGAGACAGATAGCTGCTACCACTCCTGGGCAATCCCTTGAGGCTACTTCAGAGCCTTCTGCACCAGTGGTAAACCTACCCTCACCTCAGCCAGCATCACACCTCTCCACTCCTCCTCTACAGATTCCAGAGGATCCAACTACACCAGTCCTAGCTGTGAACACTTCTCCTCCCACTACTCCAGTTCTTCAGCTGACAGATGAGGAGGATGGTCAGACACAGGAGACACAGGACCAGTCACGGGAATTTTAATTCCTGATGACACTTATCGCTTTTTGATTTATTGTTATTATAATTTTGGTTTTTGTATAATGATTCCTTTATGTCTATATATACTGCTAGTTCTATATATAAATAGTTAGTATGCTTATCCTGAAGCATTTTGAACAGTTTAACTTAATTTTTGATGACATGGTAGTGAAACACTTTTATCTTTTTGTGAAAAATGGGTGTATGACTTTGTTTTAAATTGAATGCGTGATTTTGATGGAATTTGTGTTTCCTTTCATGAATTTGAGCAAATGTGCATGTCGAACAAAGAAAGAACAAGAATGTGAACTTGCATTTAGAATTGTTAGTTAGTAGACAGATTGATTGTGAAAGAAAAGCTTGAACCAAAAACCGGTGAGAGTGTGACCTTAAACTATGAGTGAACGACTAGTTGTAAGTAATAATCTTTGCATGAATCTCTGAATTTTAGAATGAAATGTATAAATGAGGACATGATGAAGGCCATGATTATACATACACAAGCCTTTTGACCAAAAAGCTTACCTTGAATGATAACTGCATCCTTTGCTCCCTGTATAGGATGAATGATTTTGTCATGAATTGAACCTTGAACTTAAATAATTATCTCCTGATACCTTGTTTAGATTCTAGGAGAGCATATGGTTCAAGACAAATTTAATCTAAATTTGGGGGAGAAAAGTTGAAAAGAATGAAAAGAAAAAGGTTAAGCATCAACACACACAACAAATAAGTTGTATGTTAAAAAAAAAGAGAAGAAAGAAAAGAATAAATTGTGCTATTACAATAAGGTCAAAAGCAACTTGAGAGGAAAAGATAGTGAGAAAGCTATTGGTATAGTACAAGACCCTTGGGATAAGTCAAGGATTTGTGCTCTCTTAGAATCTAAACCTTTGAATCCTAGAAAAACCAATGAATTTTTATAGTCAATCCTCACTACAAGCCTGAGAAAGTCCTTCTGATTCTGTTTATACATTTCTGACTTGATGGCATGAGATGAAATGCAAAGATCGCACCTCCTGTTAGTCGTTATCAATGAATAGCTTAAACACTTGTGCTTGAGTGAAACAGTAGCCGTTAAATTGTGGTTTGAGCTACTTTCCTTGATATCTATCTTATGATTAACTTCATCCAACTGTATAGTTCACATTTTGTTCTCCTATTTGTCTAGCTGCATATTCTGTGAAAAACAAGTGATAGGTACACATTGCTTCATCTTTCTCATCATGCAATCAATAAATTTTGATGCATACACCTTTGTACATAAACACTGCATGTTTTACCACTTGAGGACAAGTGAGTTGTTCTCTTTTGCTTGAGGACAAGCAAAACTGTAAATTTGGGGGAGTTGTTAGTCTATGAATATGACTAAATTTTGTGTATAAAACCTGTGTATTTTGTATCAAACTTTCCCAATTTATGGTTTTTTTGTAATATTCTAAGTACTTTTTGTTAAATATAGGTAAGTGTATCAATCTCACACAGGTAAGTGTTTTATCCTAATTCTGAACCATAGATATGTCATGACTTGATTTTGCTAATCCTTTCCAATCAAATCAAAGATTACATGCGTGATCATGGATCAATAGGACTTTTTCAGGAATGGTGTTTTAGTGAGGAATTTGGCTTTGAGTGTTTGGGCCTTTTCCTTCTCTATTTTTGTTTAGTGCGGGGTGAGAAAGTCGCTAAGGCACAGGATTTTGGTTGGCGATCAAAAGGAGAGGACCACTTCAAGTCGTGGTTTCCTTTCTTTTCTTGTTTACTTGTGACAATTTTGTATTGTTCAGATATTGTTCTGGTCTAAGGACCTTTCTGTATATTTCTTTTGTTTTCTTCCGATCTTCGATCGGGAACTTTTCTTTTTCTTTTGTTTTCTTCTGATCTTTGATCGGGAACTTTCTTTGTTCTGGAAGCGTGTTAGCAGCTCAATAGTGAATGACCTTTTTTTTTTGGGAGACCCTATTGTTCCTTCTTCCAAGGACAGGGATGGAAATTCTCATCCTGGGTCAAGGTTTATGGTGGTTTAAGGTCTTGGGTCAAAAGGCTTGCAGAACGGCCAGACATGATGTATGTCAAGGTGTTGGTTTGGCCAGCGGTTCAGGGATAAAGGGGATAAAGCGTGTTAGCAGCTCTCTCAAGGTGAGGAGGTGTAGTCATCTAAAGGCGAGGACGTGCAGCCTTCTAAAGGTGAGGACGTGTAGTGCTCTGAATGCGAGGGTGTGTAGCCATCTGAAGGCGATGACATGTTGTCCTCTGAAGGGGAGGGCGCGTAGCCCTCTGAAGAGGAGGACGTGAAGTCCTCTGAAGGCGAGGGCATGTAGCCCTTTGAAGAGGAGGACGTGTAGTCATCTAAAGGTGAGGGTGTGTAGCCTTCTGAAGGGGAGGATGTGTAGTCCTCTAATGGTGAGGACGTGTAGCCCTCTAAAGGCAAAGGCATGCAGCCCTCAGAAGGCAAGGACGTGTAGTCCTCTGATGGCGAAGACGTGCAACCCTATGAAGGCAAGGACGTGTAGTCCTCTGAAGGGGAGGACCTGTAGTCCTCTCAAGGTGAGGGCGTGAAGCCCTCTGAAGGCGAGGACGTGCAGTCCTCTGAAGGCGAGGGTGTGTAGCCATCTGAAGGCGCGGACGTGTAGTCCCCTGTAGGGGAGGGTGCGTAGCCCTTTGAAGAGGAGGACATGTAGTCCTCTAAAGGTGAGGGCATGTAGCCCTCTAAAGGGGAGGATGTGTAGTCCTCTATTGGTAAGGACGTGAAGCCCTCTGAAGGCGAAGGCGTGCAGCCCTCAGAAGGCAAGGATGAGTAGTCCTCTGAAGGCAAGGACGTGCAACCCTCTGAAGGCAAGGACGTGTAGTCCTCTAAAAGCGAGGATGTGTAGTCCTCTCAAGGTGAGGGCGTGAAGCCCTCTGAAGGAGAGGGCGTTCAACCTTTTGAAGGCGAGGGCGTGCAGCCCTTTGAAGGTGAGGACGTGTAGTCCTATGAAGGCGAGGGCATGTAGCCTTCTGAAGAGGAGGACATGTAGTCCTTTGAAGACGAGGGTGTGTAGCCCTTTGAAGAGGAGGACATGTAGTCCTCAAAATGCGAGGGCGTGTAGCCATCCAAAGGGGAGGATATGTAGTCTTGTAATGGTGAGGACGTGTAGCCCTCTTATGGCGAAGGCGTGAAGCCCTCTAAAGGCAAGGACGTGTAGTCCTCTAAAGACGAGGACATGCAACTCTCTGAAGGCGAGGACGTGTAGTCCTTTAAAGGCGAGGACGTATAGTACTCTGAAAGTGAAGGCGTGTAGCCCTCTGAAGGTGAGGGCATGTAGTCCTCTGAAGGCAAGGATGTGTAGTCCTCAGAAGGTGAGGACATGCAGCCCTCTGAATGTGAGGACGTGTAGTCCTCTGAAGGCGAGGATGTGTAGTCCTCTTAACGTTAGGGCGTGAAGCCGACTCACGGAGAGGGCATGCAGCACTATGAAGGCGAGGACATGTAGTCCTCTAAAGGTGAGGGCATGTGGCCCTCTGAAGGCAAAGGCGTGCAGCCCTCTGAAGGTAAGGACGTGTAATCCACTAAAGGCGAGGGTGTGCAGCCCTCTGAAGGCGACAACGTGTAGTCCTCTGAAGGTGAGGGCGTGTAGCCTTCTGAAGGCAAGGTCGTGCAGGCCTCTCAAGGCGAGGACGTGTACTCCTCTTATGGTGAGGGCATGTAGCCCTTTGAAGGCGAGGGCGTGCAACCATCTGAAGGTGAGGATGCGTAGTCCACAAAAGGCAAGGGCATGCATCCCTCTGAAGTCGAGGGCATGTAGCCCTCTAAAGGCGATGGAATGCAGCCCTCTAAAGGCGAGGACATGTATTCCTCTAAAGGCGAGGACGTGTAGTCTTCTAAAGGTGGCGTGTAGCCCTCATAAGGTAAGGGCGTGTAGCCTTCTGAAGGCAAGGGCGTCCAGCTCTCTCAAGGCGAGGACGTGTAGTCCTCTTGTAGTGAGGGCATGTAACCCTCTGAAGGAGAGGCCGTGCAGCCCTCTGAAAGGTGAGGACGTGTAGTCCACTAAAGGCGTGGGCATGCAGCCCTCTGAAGGCGAGGGCATGTAGTCCTCTGAAGGCGAGCATGTGTAGTCCTCAAAAGGTGGCGTGTAGCCCTCTGAAGGTGAGGACATGTAGCCTTCTGAAGTCGAGGACGTGTAGTACTCTTAGGTCAAGACCTGCAACCCTCTGAAGGCAAGGACGTCTAGTCCTCTGAAGGCGAGGACGTGTAGTCCTCTCAAGGTGAGAGCGTGTAGCCTTTTGTAGAGGAGGGCGTGTAGCCTTCTGAAGGTGAGGACGTGTAGTCCTCTGAAGGCGAGGGCGTGCAGCCCTCTGAAGGCGAGGACGTGTAGTCCTTTGAAGGCGAGGGCGTGTAGCCATCTGAAGGCGAGGACGTGTAGTCCTCTAAAGGGGAGGGCGCGTAGCCCTTTGAAGAGTAGGACGTGTAGTCCTCTGAATTCGAGGGCGTGTAGTCCTTTGAAGTGGAGGACATGTAGTCCTCCATAGGTGAGGGCGTGTAGCCTTCTGAAGGCGAGGACATGCAAAGCTCTGAAGGCGAGGACATGTAGTCCTCTGAAGGCGAGGACGTGTAGTCTTGTCAAGGTGAGGGCGTGAAGTCCTCTTAAGGAGAGGGCGTGCAGCCTTCTGAAGGCGAGGGCGTGCAGCCCTTTGAAGGTGAGGACGTGTAGTCCTCTGAAGGCGAGGGTGTGCAGCCCTCTGAAGAGGAGGACGTGTAGTCCTATGAAGGCAAGGGTGTATAGCCCTTTGAAGAGAAGGACATGTAGTCCTCTAAAGGCGAGGGCATGCAGCCCTCTAAAGGCGAGGACATATAGTCCTCTGAAGGCGAGGACGTGTAGTCCTCTAAAGGTGGCGTGTAGCCCTCTGAAGGTGAGGGCGTGTTGCCCTCTGAAGGTGAGTGCGTGTAGCCTTCTGAAGGCATGGGCGTGCAGCCCTCTCAAGGCGAGGACGTGTAGTCCTCTTATGGTAAGGGCATGTAGGCCTCTGAAGGCAAGGGCATGCAGCCCTCTCAAGGCGAGGGCATGCAGCCCTCTCAAGGCGAGGACATGTAGTCCTCTGAAGGCGAGGACGTGTAGTCCTCTAAAGGTGACAGCGTGTAGCCTTCTGAAGGCGAGGACGTGTAGTACTCTTAGGTCGAGGACGTGTAGTCATTTAAAGGGGAGGGCGAGAAGCCTTCTGAAGGCGAGGACGTGTAGTCCTCTGAAGGCGAGGACGTGTAGTCCTCATATGGTGAGGGCGTGAAGCCCTCTGAAGAAGAGGGCATGCAGGCCCTCTGAAGGCGAGGGCGTGTAGTCCTCAAATGGCGAGGACGTGTAGTCCTCTAAAGGTGAAGGCCTCAAGCCTTCTAAAGGGGAGGACGTGTAGTCCTCTGAAGGTGATGACGTTTAGTCTTCTAAAGCGAGGGCGTGCAGCCTTTTGAAGTCGAGGGCGTGCAGCCATCTAAAGGCGAGGACATGTAGTCCTCTAAGGTGAGGACGTCTATTCCTCAGAATGCAATTCCATGCAGCCCCCTGAAGGCGAGGGCGTGTAGTCCTCTGAAGGGGAGTGCGCGAAGCCCTCTAATGGCGAGGACGTGAAGTCCTCTAAATGCGAGGACGTGTAGTCCTCTAAAGGTGAGGGCATGAAGCCCTCTGAAGGAGAGGGCGTGCAGCCTTCTGAAGGTGAGGACGTACAGTCCTCTGAAGGTGAGGACGAGTAGTCCTTTGAAGGCGAAGGCATGTGATGTGCCATCATTTTCTTCTTTTTTCTAAACCCTTTTTGCACCATTTTAATTACTGCTTGGTCTTAATTGTCAATTAATTAGGCAGTTTTATCATTTGGGCTCATTTAGCTAATTTGATGTTTTTAATCTAATTTCAGGAATTAATGAAACATTGGGCTTAGTCTGGATTTTGGTTGTGGACTTGAAGAGGGCAAATAAAGCAGCGCTTACCTTAGTCAATTTCTAATTAGGAAATTTCGCAATTTTATTTTATGTGGTTCAATGTTTATTTCGTTTCGGGCCAGAGTATTGTAATAGGGCCCAATGACTTTGAGTGACTCTTTTTAAATAGCAGCCTTGGGATTCGTGCAAGGCATTCTGTTAGACTATTATTCAGAGCTTAGGGTTTATGGTTTTGGAGGTTTTTCTGTTCTAATGCTACTGTTTCGTTCTTAATGCAATTTTCCATTTTCTGCTTCTAATTACAATTTCGTTCTTGTTTCTTCTTCTACTTTCATTTATGTTTCTATTTTCATTTTGGTTTCTGTCTCATTTACGTTTTTGTTTATTTACGTTTCTGCTTCATGTTTCATTTACGTTTTTTGTTTGAATCTATGGAAGGCTAAATATTCTGGTGTTGTTTCCTTCTGAGGACGAAGCCCAACTCTCTTTGAGGTTTCGTTTATAATGTGGTTCCCTAGTAGTTTTCCCTTCACCAGTTAACCCAAATTCGTGAACATTAATCAGTGCACGCTTCGTGTTCGATTAATTGCCTCTGAGCCTAACTTGCGTTCATGCTTAATGGACGTAGGGCTAACTGGTGTATATGGTGCCTAATCACGCATTGACAACCCTAAGTTGATTTTCGCTTAGTAAATTGAAATAGGGTTGGATTAAGTGGTTAACTGTTAGGGACGAATTCTCCATAACCCAGGATAAGAGAATGGCTTCTGAATCAGAGGAAACAACCCATTTTTAATATTATTAGTTTCGTATTCCAGTTTACTTGTTCTGCTCCTTAAATCACAAAACAAACAACCCCCCCCCCCCCAAACGTTACTGCTACTGCAAGTATATTATGAACATTTGGTTTATCATTGCTCCTTAGAGGGAGTGGCAAAGGACTGGTCGTATTACCTTGCTCCACGGTCCATCACGAGCTGGGATGACCTTAAGAGAGTATTCTTAGAAAAAAATTTCCCTGCTTCTAGGACCACAGCAATCAGGAAGGATATCTCAGGTATTAAACAACTCAGTGGAGAGAGCCTGTATGAATACTGGGAGAGATTTAAAAAACTATGTGCCAGTTGCCCTCACCATCAGATTTCAGAGCAGCTGCTTCTCCAATATTTTTATGAAGGACTCAGTAATATGGAGAGAAGTATGATAGATGCTGCGAGTGGTGGAGGCCTTGGAGATATGACTCCTGCTGAAGCCAGAAATTTAATTGAGAAGATGGCTTCCAACTCCCAGCAGTTTAGCGCCAAAAATGATGCGATAGTCATTAGAGGAGTGCATGAGGTAGCTACAAACTCAGCTGCATCATCTGAAACTAAGAATCTTGAAGGCAAACTGGACGCATTGGTTAACTTGGTAACCCAGCTGGCCTTGAACAAAAAATCTGTACCTGTCGCAAGGGTCTGTGGTTTGTGCTCCTCTACTGACCACCATACAGACCTTTGCCCTTCCATGCAGCAACCTGGAGCAATTGAGCAGCCCGAAGCTTATGCTGCAAATATTTATAATAGACCTGCTCAACCTCAGCAGCAAAATCAACCACAGCAGAACAATTATGACCTCTCCAGCAACAGATACAACCCTGGATGGAGGAATCACCCTAATCTCAAATGGTCTAGCCCTCAGCAACAACAACAGCAGCCTACTCCTTCCTTCCAAAATATTGTTGGCCCAAGCTGACCATACCTTCCTCCACCAATCCAACAACAGCAACAGCCCCAGAAACAGCCAACAGTTGAGGCTCCTCCACAACCTTCCCTCGAAGAACTTGTGAGGCAAATGATTATGTAGAACATGCAGTTTCAACAAGAGACCAGAGCCTCCATTCAGAGCTTAACCAATCAGATGGGACAATTGGCTACACAATTGAATCAACAACAGTCCCAGAATTCTGACAAGCTACCTTCTCAAGCTGTCCAAAATCCCAAAAATGTTAGTGCCATTTCATTGAGGTCGGGAAAGCAGTGTCAGGGACCTCAACCCATAGCACCTTCCTCATCTGCAAATGAACCTGCCAAACTTCACTCTACTCCAGAAAAAGGTGATGACAAAAATTTACCTAACAATTTCTGTGCAGGTGAATCTTCTTCCACTGGTAATTCTGATTTGCAGAAGCAGCACATTCCCCCTCTTCCATTCCCTCCAAGAGCAGTTTCCAACAAAAAAATGGAAGAGGCGGAGAAAGAGATCTTGGAAACATTTAGAAAAGTAGAGGTAAATATACCTCTGCTGGATGCAATTAAGCAAATTCCAAGATACGCTAAATTCTTGAAGGAGTTGTGCACTAATAAGCGGAAGCTTAAAGGAAGTGAACGAATTAGCATGGGCAGAAATGTCTCCGCATTGATTGGTAAATCTGTTCCCCGAATTCCTGAAAAATGTATAGATCCAGGTACATTCAGCATACCTTGTATTGTAGGGAATAGTAAGTTTGACAATGCCATGCTAGATTTAGGAGCTTCTGTTAGTGTTATGCCTCTATCTATTTTTAATTCTCTATCTCTAGGTCCCTTGCAGTCAACTGATGTGGTAATTCATTTAGCTAATAGAAGTGTTGCCTACCCTGTTGGTTTCATAGAAGATGTCTTAGTTAGAGTTGGTGAACTGATTTTCCCTGTTGATTTTTATATTTTGAATATGGAAGACGGATTTTCTCAAGGATCAGTTCCCATCATTCTAGGCAGACCCTTTATGAAAACTGCTAGAACTAAGATAGATGTTTATGCAGGCACACTATCCATGGAGTTTGGTGATATAACTGTTCATTTTAATATTCTGGATGCTATGAAATACCCATCTGAAGATCTTTCTGTATTTCGTGCTGAAATAATTGACCATGTTGTTGATGAATACATGACTGATCTTTACTCTAATCTGCATGCCTCTCACTCTTCATGCATTGAGTCTGAAATTGTACTTGATCATATGTCTGAATTTGATGCTGAGAGTGAATCTGAAAGTGATATTGATTGCATGTCTGGTGGTGGTGTTTTACCTCTCGAGATTGATTTTATAGAGTCAGATAGGACTAACCATGTTTCAGGAAGTACACATACCCCTGACTTTCTTTATGAGGTACAGGCTGAGAAACCATCTCCTTCTACCACTATCCAGCTGACCACACCAGAATTGAAGCCTCTGCCATCAAATTTGAAATACGCTTACTTGGATGATAGCAAAAGTTTTCCAGTGATTATATCTGCCTCCCTTGCTGATGAGCAAGAGGAGAAGTTGTTGTCTATTCTCAAGAAGCATAAGAAGGCTATAGGCTGGACCCTGGCGGACATTCCTGGTATTAGCCGATCCACATGTATGCATCGAATAAATTTAGAGGATGGAGCTAAACCAGTAAGACAGCCACAGAGAAGACTCAACCCGGTGATTCTTAATGTAGTGAAGAAGGAGATAACCAAGATTTTACAAGCTGGAATCATTTATCCTATCTTCGACAGCCAATGGGTGAGTCCCGTCCAGGTAGTCCCGAAGAAGACCGGCCTCACAGTGATAAAAAATGAGATGGAGGAGCTGATTCCTACTCGGGTGCAGAACAGTTGGAGAGTCTGCATTGACTATAGGAGGTTGAACCAAGTTACCAAAAAGGACCATTTTCCCCTGCCATTCATTGACCAGATGCTTGAGCGCCTGGCAGGTAAATCTCACTACTGTTTCCTTGATGGTTTTCCTGGTTATATGCAAATTACTATTGCTCCTGAGGATCAAGAAAAGACCACATTCACCTGCCCCTTCGGCACTTTTGCCTATAGGAGGATGCCTTTTGGCCTTTGCAATGCCCCTGGTACCTTCCAGCGGTGCATGATTAGTATTTTCAGTGATTTCTTAGAAAATTGCATAGAGGTGTTCATGGATGATTTCACTGTGTATGGATCCTCTTTTGATGGTTATTTGGAAAGTTTGGAAAAAGTTTTGAATAGATGCATTCAAACTAATCTTGTTCTAAATTTTGAAAAATGTCATTTTATGGTTGAGCAAGGTATAGTTTTAGGCCACATTATTTCCAATAAGGGTATTGAAGTAGATCCTGCAAAAATTTCTGTTATTTCACAATTGCCTTACCCCTCTTTTGTGCGAGAGGTGCGATCTTTTCTTGGTCATGCAGGATTCTACAGGCGCTTTATAAGGGATTTTAGCAAAGTTGCCCTTCCACTATCCAACTTGTTGCAAAAAGAGGTGGAGTTTGACTTTAATGACAGATGCAGAGAGGCTTTTGATTGCCTCAAAAGAGCGCTGACTACCACCCCCATCATCCAGGCACCCGATTGGACAGCCCCTTTTGAGCTTATGTGTGATGCATCAAATTATGCATTGGGGGCTGTCCTTGCTCAGAAAATTGATAAATTGCCCAGGGTGATATACTATGCTTCTAGGACTTTAGATGCCGCCCAAGCAAATTATACTACTACTGAGAAGGAGCTTCTAGCCATAGTTTTTGCTCTTGAAAAATTTCGATCTTATTTGCTTGGTACCCGCATTATTGTTTATACTAACCATGCAGCTCTAAAGTACTTGTTGAAGAAGGCTGATTCTAAGCCTAGGTTGATCCGATGGATGCTCTGGCTTCAAGAGTTTGACTTGGAGATTCGTGATAGGAGCGGAGCACAAAATTTAGTTACTGATCATTTGAGTCAGGTCGAACGTGTATCGGATGCGAATTCACCCATTCGGGATGATTTCCAGAATGATCATTTGTATATACTGTATAGTATTTCTGACTCTCTTTCTACTCCCTGGTTTGCTAACATTGTCAATTATATGGTTGCTTCTGTTTTTCCTCCATATGCATCTAAGGCCCAAAAAGATAAAATTAAAAGTGATGCTAAGCATTTTAATTGGGATGACCCCTACTTGTGGAAATTGTGCAGTGATCAGGTCATTAGACGATGCATTCCAGATCATGAGACTGACTCAGTCCTGCAGTTCTGTCATTCTTCCGCACCGGGAGGTCATCTGGGTGTTCAAAGGACAGCTCGCAAAGTGCTTGATTGTGGTTTTTATTGGCCCACCATCTTTAAAGATGCGTGGAAGATCTGCAGCACTTGTGAGCAGTGCCAGAGAGCAGGAAATACACTTACGTGGCGACAACAAATGCCTCAGCAACCTATGCTATTCTGTGAGGTGTTTGATGTCTGGGGTATAGATTTCATGGGCCCTTTTCCCGTCTCTTTTGGTTATGTTTGCATTCTCCTTGCAGTTGACTATGTTTCAAAATGGGTGGAAGCCAAACCTACTAGAACTAATGACGCTAAGGTTGTTGCAGATTTTGTCAGATCTAATCTGTTTTGCAGGTTTGGAGTACCTAAAGCAATTGTTAGTGATCAAGGAACCCATTTTTGCGATAGAACAATGCATGCCTTGCTTAAAAAGTACGGGGTGGTACACGGGGTATCCACACCATACCACCCCCAGACCAATGGACAGGCAGAAATTTCTAACAGGGAAATCAAGAGAATTTTAGAGAAGATTGTGCAACCAAGCAGGAAAGATTGGAGTACCAGGCTTGATGATGCTCTTTGGGCACATCGGACTGCCTACAAAGCACCCATAGGAATGTCTCCTTATCGGGTTCTCTTTGGAAAGGCATGTCATCTTCCAGTGGAAATTGAGCACAAAGCATACTGGGCAGTGAAGACTTGCAACTTCTCTATGGATCAAGCTGGTGAGGAAAGAAAGTTGCAACTGAATGAGTTAGATGAAATCCACCTAGAAGCCTACGATAATGCCAAGTTCTACAAAGAAAAGACCAAGAAGTTCCATGATAGCATGATAGTTAAGAAGGACTTCATGGTTGGGCAAAAAGTGTTATTGTATAATTCTAGGCTTGGACTCCTGAGTGGTAAGTTGAGGTCTAAGTGGATTGGTCCTTTTGTTGTTACTAATGTTTTTCCTTATGGTACAGTTGAGATCAAAAGCGACTCCACAAACAAGAGCTTCAAGGTCAACAGACATCGACTTAAGCCATTCCTCACGAACCCTTCTTTAGTGGACGTAGTGGTGGAAGAGACTTGACATGTTTTTCTTTGAATTATAGGATATGTTCAAGAAATGGGTAATTGTTTTGAAAATAAAAGTTCTTGACATTTTGTGACTTGAAATCTTTGATTCTCCTCTACATGTCATGATAGTTTTGAAAGCTCAATTTGAAAGTGATGAGTTTACCTTCGTGAGAATTTGAGCCATCCATCATCATAATCATTTGTTGTGTTTTACCCCATTGATTGCTTGCACAATAGCCTTGGCTTGATTCTTGTTGATGCTTCCTAATTCACATGCATATTTGGATATGATTGAGGCAATTTTGTTCTTATAAGCTTCTAGCCAAATGGACTTACCTTGACTTAATTCCTTTGATAGCCCTTTTGAGCCTTGTTTTCCTTTCCTTGTTTTGAAGGTCACTACAAGCCTTAAGTGAAAAACCATGATATCACCATATCCTTAAGGAATTTTGGAGCTTTGGAATTGTTTTGGGAATAAGTGTGGGGTTTTTGTTTCATTGGATAACATGTTTTGTTGGGCATGCTTCATGATATATTTTGAGTCATACTTGATGTACATTGCATATTGGTTAAATGTTGGACATGCTGAATGAGATGCTGTTTCTCAAAGGCTACATAGTAAAAAAAAAAATTATTAAAAAAAAATTGAAAAAGAAAAAGAAAAGCAGTAAAGTTGAGTCAATAAGATCTTAAATGAAAAAAGAATGATGAGACTCTTGGTTCTACTCTTTATGTTTAAATTTTATCTTTATTTCTTTTTATTTTCTTATGTTTTCTTAATATGCACTTATTCCCCATTGCTCCTCTATTCATTTGGGATTCAGCCACTTATTCCATATTTTTCCATACCTTGTCCTTGGCCCCATTACAACCTTAAAAGAACTTTTGATCCTCATGTGCTTGTGTTTATGGGTTGATTGTCAATTTTAGAATCTTGCCAAGTTTATGTGGTGTTTGTTTTCATTGGTGCTTTGAGGGTAAGTAGTAGCCTAAACACTTGAGAGATAGAGTGTATATCTTGTGAGGCTTTATCACTTTTCATTCTTGAGCTGAATAACTATTTTTCCATGATTGGGTTGCTTGGATGATTTTCATGAATGTCTTGACTTTTCGGATCTCCTTATGTTAGATGTTACCCATTCCTTTCATTCCTTGATGTTCATTGAGAAATATGTGAATGTTTTCGTTTGTCTCTCTTTGATATCCTTGGATTCTGTTCTTTGTTTCATTTTGCCCAGGAGTGCAAAAGGCTAAGTATGGGGGGTTTTGATGTGCCATCATTTTCTTCTATTTTCTAAACCCTTTTTGCACCATTTTAATTACTGATTGGTCTTAATTTTCAATTAATTAGGCAGTTTTATTATTTGGGCTCATTTAGCTAATTTGATGTTTTTAATCTAATTTCAGGAATTAATGAAACATTGGGCTTAATCTGGATTTTGGTTGTGGACTTGAAGAGGGCAAATAAAGCAGCACTTACCTTAGTTAATTTCTAATTACGAAATTTCGCAATTTTATTTTATGTGGTTCAGTGTTTATTTCGTTTTGGGCCAGAGTATTGTAATAGGGCCCAGTGACTTTGAGTGACTCTTTTTAAATAGCAGCCTTGGGATTTGTGCAAGGCATTCTGTTAGACTATTATTCAGAGCTTAGGGTTTATGGTTTTGGATGTTTTTCTGTTCTAATGCTACGGTTTCTTTCTTAATGCAATTTTCCATTTTCTGCTTCTAATTACAATTTCATTTTTGTTTTTTCTTCTATTTTCATTTACGTTTCTGTTTTCATTTTCGTTTCTGTCTCATTTACGTTTTTGTTTATTTACGTTTCTGCTTCATGTTTCATTTGCGTTTTCTGTTTGAATCTATGGAAGGCTAAATATTCTGGTGTTGTTTCCTTCTGAGGACGAAGCCCAATTCTCTTTGAGGTTTCGTTTATAATGTGGTTCCCTGACAGTTTTCCCTTCACCAGTTAACCCAAATTCGTGAACATTAATCAGTGCACGCTTCGTGTTCGATTAATTGCCTCTAAGCCTAACTTGCGTTCATGCTTAATGGACGAAGGGCTAACTGGTGTATGTGGTGCCTAATCACATATTGACAATCCTAAGTTGATTTTCGCTTAGTAAATTGAAATAAGGTTGGATTAAGTGGTTAACTGTTAAGGACGAATTCTCCAGGATAAGAGAATGGCTTCTGAATCAAAGGAAACAACCCATTTTTAATATTATTAGTTTCGTATTCCAGTTTACTTGTTCTGCTCCTTAAATCAAAACACAAACAACCCCCCCCCCCAATCGTTACTGTTAATGCAAGTATATTATGAACATTTGGTTTATCATTGCTCGTTGGGAAACGACCTAGGATCACTTCCTAGTTACTGCATTTTCATGTTTATTTGATTCGGGTACGGCCTCGATCAGCGTGCAGCCCTCTGAAGGCATGAGGGTGTTGTCCTATGAAGGGGAGGACTTGTAGTCCTCTGAAGGTGAGGGCGTGTAGCCCTCTGAAGGTTAGGCCATGTAGCCCTCTAAGGGTGAGGGCGTGCAGGCCTCTAAAGGTGAGGACGTATAGTCCTCTAAAGGCAAAGGCGTGTATCCCTCTGATGGCGGCGACGTGTAGTCCTTTGAAGGAGAGTGCGTAATGCCCTCTATAGGAGAAGAAGTGAAGTCCTCTAAAAGGGAGGACGTGTAGTCCTCTAAAGGCGAGGGCGTGTAGCCCTCTGAAGACGAGGGCGTGTAGCCCTCTGAAGGCGAGGACGTGTAGTCCAATAAAGGCGAGGGCATGCAGCCCTCAAAAGGCGAGGACATGTAGTCCTCTGAAGGAGAGGATGTATAGTCCTCTAAAGATTGCGTGTATCCCTCTGAAGGTGACGGCGTGTAGCCTTCTGAAGGCGACGACGTGTAGTCCTCTGAAGGTGAGGTCATGCAGCCTTCTATAGAGGAGGGCGTGTAGCCCTCTGAAGGTGAGGACGGGGAGTCTTCTGAATGCGAGGGCGTGCAGACCTCTGAAGGCAACGACGTGTAGTCCTTTGAAGGCGAGGGCGTGTAGCCATCTGAAGGCGAGGACGTGTACTCCTCTGAAGGAAAGGGCGCATAGCCCTCTGAAGAGGAGGACGTGTAGTCCTCTGAATGGGAGGGCGTGAAGCCCTTTGAAGTGGAGGACATTTAGTCCTCTAAAGGTGAGGGCGTATAGCCCTCTGAAGGGGAGGATGCGTAGTCCTCTAATGGTAAGGACGTGAAGCCCTCTGAAGGCGAAGGCGTGCAGCCCTCAAAAGGCGAGGACGTGTATTCCTCTAAAGGCAAGGACGTGCAACCATCTGAAGGCGAGGACATGTAGTCCTCTTAAGGTGAGGGCGTGAGGCCCTCTGAAGGAGAGGGCCCACAACCTTCTGAAGGTGAGGGCATGCAGCCCTTTGAAGGTGAGGACGTGTAGTCCTCTGAAGGCGAGGGCGTGCAGCCCTCTGAAGAGGAGGACGTGAAGTCCTTTGAAGGCGAGGGTGTATAGCCATTTGAAGAGAAGGACATGTAGTCCTCTAAAGGCGAGGGCATGCAGCCCTCTGAAGGCGAGGACATGCAGTCCTCTGAAGGCGAGGACGTGTAGTCCTCTAAAGGTGGCGTGTAGCCCTCTAAAGGTGAGGGCGTGTAGCCTTCTAAAGGTGAGGGCGTGTAGTCTTCTAAAGGCATGGGCGTGCAGCCCTCTCAAGGCCAGGAGGTGTAGTCCTCTTATGGTGAGGGCATGTAGCCCTCTGAAGGCAAGGACATGTAGTCCTCTGAAGGCGAGGACGTGTAGTCCTCTAAGGGTGGCATGTAGCCCTTTTAAGGTGAGGGTGCGTAGCCTTCTGAAGGCGAGGACATGTAGTACTCTTCGGTCGAGGACGTGTAGTCCTCTGAAGGGGAGTGCGAGAAGCCCTCTGAAGGCGAGGCCGTGTAGTCCTCTGACGGCGAGGACCCGTAGTCCTCTGAAGGCGAGGACGTGTAGTCCTCTAAAGGTGAGGGCGTGCAGCCCTCTGAAGTCGAGGGCATGTAGTCCTCTAAAGGCGAGGACGTGTAGTCCTCTAAAGGTGAGGGCATGAAGCCTTCTCAAGGGGAGGACGTGTAGTCCTCTGAAGGCGATGATGTGTAGTGCTCTAAAGCGAGGGCGTGTAGCCCTTTGAAGTCAAGGGCGTGTAGCCCTCAAAAGGCAAGGCCATGTAGTCCTCTAAGCTGAGGACGTGTAGTCCTCAAAACGCAAGGGCATGCAACCCCCTAAATGCGAGGGCGTGCAGCCCTCTGAAGAGGAGGACGTGAAGTCCTTTGAAGGCAAGGGTGTATAGCCATTTGAAGAGAAGGACATGTAGTCCTCTAAAGGCGAGGGCATGCAGCCCTCTGAAGGCGAGGACATGTAGTCCTCTGAAGGCGAGGACGTGTAGTCCTCTAAAGGTGGCGTGTAGCCCTCTAAAGGTGAGGGCGTGTAGCCTTCTAAAGGTGAGGGCGTGTAGTCTTCTAAAGGCATGGGCGTGCAGCCCTCTCAAGGCCAGGAGGTGTAGTCCTCTTATGGTGAGGTCATGTAGCCCTCTGAAGGCGAGGGCATGCAGCCCTCTGAAGGCGAGGACATGTAGTCCTCTGAAGGCGAGGACGTTTAGTCCTATAAGGGTGGCATGTATCCCTCTTAAGGTGAGGGTGTGTAGCCTTCTGAAGGTGAGGACATGTAGTACTCTTAGGTCGAGGACGTGTAGTCCTCTGAAGGGGAGTGCGAGAAGCCCTCTGAAGGCGAGGCCGTGTAGTCCTCTGATGGCGAGGACCCGTAGTCCTCTGAAGGCGAGGACGTGTAGTCCTCTAAAGGTGAGGGCGTGCAGCCCTCTGAAGAAGAGGGCATGCAGCCCTCTGAAGTCCAGGGCGTGTAGTCCTCTACAGGCGAGGACCTGTAGTCCTCTAAAGGTGAGGGCATGAAGCCTTCTAAAGGGGAGGACGTGTAGTCCTCTGAAGGCGATGATGTGTAGTCCTCTAAAGCGAGGGCGTGTAGCCCTTTGAAGTCAAGGGCGTGTAGCCCTCAAAAGGCAAGGACATGTAGTCCTCTAAGCTGAGGATGTGTAGTCCTCAAAACGCAAGGGCATGCAACCCCCTGAATGCGAGGGCGTGTAGCCCTCTAAAGGCGAGGACGAGTAGCCCTCGAAAGACGAGGACGTGTAGTCCTCTGAAGGCGACGGCGTGTAGCCCTCTAAAGGGGAGGACGTGTAGTCCTCTAAAGCTGAGGATGTGTACTCCTCTCAAGGCGAGGATATGCAGTCCTTTAAACGTGAGAGAGTGTAGTCCTCTAAAGGCGAGGACGTGTAGTTCTCTGAAGGCCAGGACGTGCAACCGTCTAAAGGCCAGGATGTGTAGTCCTCTAAAGGGGAGGGCGAGAAGCCTTCTGAAGGCGAGGACGTGTAGTCCTCTGATGGTGAGGACGTGTAATCCTTTGAAGGCGAGGACATGAAGTCCTCTAAAGGTAAGGGCGTGTAGCATGAGGGTTTTTACCCGCTGTGGAATGCAAGGGGTGTGGATGTGGGTGATACTGAGGACCCTCCAAAGGGCATTTCGTGTGTCTCCCCTATGGGTTGAGAGACATGTGCATGATCAGATTAAGGTTGTTGGCTCTCAATGAGTATAGGAGTAGAGTTATTGACATTCTCATTGGGAGTGTACGCCACATTGGGTGGTGTATAGTTGGGAGGCAAGCCATATGGCGAGAAGGTGTGCTTGTTTTGAATTTGCACATAATGGGGGCCACCCGTACTTCCCAAATCTTTGCCTACCATATTTTAGGTTGGATGATTCATTTGGTTGAGGCCAGATGGGGGTGTCGGGTTCACCTTAGCAACAACGCTGGTAGCGATAACTGCAACCGCATTGGCTTCCATTATCTTCTTCATGCTCATCATGGCCTCCATCATTGTGGCCATTTGCTCTTTCATGGCCTCCATGTCGGTCTTCATCTGCTCTTTCACCTCCTCTACTTCACCCATTACTCTAGCTCTAGCACGGGTTTGGTAAGGGCACCGTAAAGTGTGTTCTTTTCTTTTTGATAACAATGATTAAGTTCATTTTTTTTTCAAGGAATGAATGCAATGAGCAATGCAACCAATGAAAAGCATGGATGTATGCGAATGATGCACAGTTGAAGTATTGCGAAATTTTACGCAGGACATGGGGTTGAATCTATTTAGATTTTCAACATGGTCCATGACATCTTTGTCAAGGTGAAACTGGAAGTAACAAACATCAACAGTCCTAAATGTGTTTGGCAGTAGACGAAGCAGAGATGTAACTCGATCCATCTTTTTGCCCCAATTTCTTGCAAGATGGTTACTTCCATACTTCAACTTGACTTGATGAACTGGTTTGTAAAAGCATGAGCTTGGTTCAACCCCATAACCTAAGGAATGGAAATTTTGATCGCTAATACTCGACAACATTTCATAGAGATGAAAGACTTGGGAATACGTATGCTATGCATGGAAAATGTAATTATGAGATTGAGATGCCCGAAGAAACATCATTTCCTAGTTAACCATGCATTAGGTACCATGCTCAATCATTTTGTTTTGTTGTTTATTTTAGAGATGGGTTTATAATCCCAACATGGTTGGCTCATGGTACCTAAGAATGCAATGTGAATTTTCATGCTTCCTTTTTTTGTTTTTGTTTTGCAGAGGAAAACGCAAGGATCATGCATAAGTAAACATGAAAATAAAAGGTATGCAAAAAGCATGCTAGATGAGATGCATGGTGATGAAATGACTTATGCAAAATGCAATGCATGAAATGATAAGTGACAAATGCAAGAATGATACGTCCATTACAATGCAATGAAGAGATGCTTATGCGATGCATGATATGAATGCATTTGTGGACATGAGAGCCCAGAAAATCATCTCTTCTTACTTGTGCATTCAGGGGCATAGTGCCTCATGTGTGCAATTAAGAAGGTGATATGGACTTTCCGGCTTCCCGTGACAAAAGATGAGACCAACATACAATGTATGCGTGACGACATGATGCAGATGCGCAACAGTGCAATAGGGGGATGTACACAGCATGGCAATATCCTCAAATAATCACACAGCAAAGGTGCACATGACATTTAGGTTATATGCATGGCAGTGTTTAAAAGGCACGTAGCGTGTTCGCTTCGTGCCCCTATTTTAGGGACCTAAACGGGAGGAACTAAAAGGCTTTAGGTGATAATTCCCAAGGTGGTCATATCTCTCTTGATGGTTTCTAGAGGTATCATCCCCTTCGAAAAACATATTGCGACAGTAGGGACTACTAGCAACAATATGTTATCAAAGAGAAAAACTCTAGATGAAGGTTCACTGTTATCAAGCAAGTCGGAGACCCAACATGACCACAGATTCACCTCCACTCCTTATGTTCCCATGGACCCGGGTATAGGGCCCCTTTTCAACTCACCGTGTGTACAAATAATGTTGGTGTTTATGTGCATCAAATGAATAAATATCTATCTCATGCATACATTTCAAAAACACACTAAAAGCATCAAAGAGGTATATACAAGAACGTAAGAGAAATAAAAGGAAACCGAAAAAAGAGGAAGTCATGATATTGCATGAGATTAGAAGGCCTAACTCTCTAAAAACAGTCCCCAGTGGAGTCGCTAACTATCGCAACCTACCCTTCGGCGGGAGGGTTACAACGTTCCAAATATTTTCAAAAGGCTGTAATCGATTACAATGTTTTGGTAATCGATTACCAGTGTCCTTGAACGTTAAAATTCAAATTTAAAAGTGAAGAGTCACATGATTTCACTCAAAAGCTTTGTGTAATCGATTACACTTATTTGGTAATCGATTACCAGTGTTTGTTTCTGAAAAATCTAAAGATGTAACTCTTCAAAAAGGTTTTGACTTTTTCAAATGGGTTTTAAGTTTTTCTAAAAGTTATAACTCTTTTGAATGGCCTTCTTGACCAGACATGAAGATTCTATAAAAGCAAGGCTTTGTTTTGTATTCTAAATCAATCTTTCTAACAACAATCTTGAATACTTTTCCAATTAATCTCTTAAAATCCTTTACAAGCCTTGAATGTCTTTGAACTTCTTCTTCTTCTTTGTACCAAACGCTTTCTGAAGTTTTCTGGTTTTCCAAACCTTGAAAACTTGTGCTATTCATCTTTTCATTCTCTTCTCCCTTTGCCAAAAAGAATTCGCCAAGGACTAACCGCCTGAATTCTTTTTGTGTCTCTCTTCTCTCTTTTCCAAAATAACAAGGGACTAACTGCCTGAATTCTTTTGTGTGTCCCTTCTCCCTTGTCAAAGAATTCAAAATGACACAGTTTGAGAATTCTTTTGATTCTTCCCATTCCCTAATACAAAAGCGTTCAAACGTTTAACCGCCTGAGAATTCTTTTGTATCCCCATTCACAAAGTATCAAAGGTGTAACAGCCTGAGATCTTTGTCTTAACACATTGGAGGGTACATCCTTTGTGACACAAGTAGAGGGTACATCTACTTGGGTTTGACTGAGAACAAGAGAGGGTACATCTCTTGTGGATAAGTTCTAGTGGAGGGTACATCCATTAGGTTCAAAGAGAACAAGGGTGGGTACATCCCTTGTGGATCTTTGCTTGTAAAAGGTTTTTTACAAGGTTGAAAGAAATCTCAAGGACCGCAGGTCGCTTGGGGACTGGAGGTAGGCACGGGTTGTTGCCGAACTAGTATAAAAACTCTTGTGTGTTTGTTTCCTTCTTCCCTACTCTTTTACTTTCCGCTGTGCATTTAATTTCCGCTTTTACTTTCTGTTAAGTTTTCTCTTCTACTCCTCATTCTCTTAACAATTTATTAAAAGCCTTAAAAGAGTAATTTTTTAATTAGTAAAGGTTTAGGAATAATTAATTCAACCCCCCTTCTTAATTATTCTGAGGCCACTCGATCCAACAGGCCTTGGATCTTCTTCATTAATGGATTCCTTTGCTTCCTGAAGATCATGGCAGCAGAATGGAGAAGGAGGAAAGATGATTGGAGATGCCACTTCAAGGAGAAGATGAATCAAGAAGAAGCTCACCACCATAGGAAGCCATGGATAAGAGCTTGAAGGAAGAAGAAGATGAGTGGAGGGAGAGGAAGAGAAGGAGCACGAAATTTTGTGCCTCAATTGAGGTCTGAAATTTGAAGTGTAATTATCAAATGATCAAAGTTCAAAAAATGCACACACATGGCCTTTATTTATAGCCTAAGAGTCACACAAAATTGGAGGGAAATTTGAATTTCTATTCAAATTTCACTTGAATTTGAAATTGAATTTATGGAGCCAAAATTTCACTAATTATGATTAGTGAATTTTAGCTATGGCTCAGCCCACTAATCCAAGATCAAGTCCAAGATTCTCCACTAGGTGTGCTTAGGTGTAAAACATGAAGGACATGCACAAAGTGTGACTATATGTTGTGGCCATGGGGTGTAGCAAGCAAATGCTCACCTCCCCCTCTAAAATTTAATTGGATTGAGCTTTTCCCAATTCAATTAAATTTTTTTCCAACACACACTTCAAATATTCACTTAATGCATGTGAAATTACAAAACTATCCCTAATACAAAAAACTAGTCAAGGTGCCCTAAATTACAAGGGCTAAAAAATCCTACATTTCTAGGGTACCCTACCTACATTATGGAGCCCTAAATATAAGGCCCAAAAATAATGAAACCTTAATCTAATGTTTACAAAGATAAGTGGGCTCATACTTAGCCCATGGGCCCGAAATCTACCCTAAAGCTCATAAGAACCCTAGGGCCTTCTTTTGCATCTCTGGCCCAATCTTCTTGGAGTCTTCTATCCAATGCCCTTGGGGGGTAGGATTGCATCACACCATACCTCAACTCATTTTTGGGGCCTTTTATTTAGGGCTCCATAGTGTAGGGAGGTTACCCCACAAGTTTAGAGTACCCTAGTAATGTAGGATTTTGGCCCTTGTATTTTAAAGCACCTTGCTCTTGACTCATCTGCTCCTTGAAGTGGCATCTCCAATCACCTTTCCTCCTTCTCCAATCCACTGCCATTGATCTTCAAGAAGCAAAGGACTCCATTGATGAAGAAGATCCAAGTCCTACAAGCTCTACATGGAGCTACATTAGTTATTGTATGATTTGTCTCTTCAATTGGGATAGTTTTTTGGTTTTATGGTTTTTGCTATAAGTTTTTTTTGTATGCCTTGTTGTTGATGGGGAGAGAACAATGTGGCTGGTTATCTATAGTTTAAATTAGATTCATAGGGCCTTAATGCCCTTAATTTCATTTTATGTGATTTTGAACAAAAATAATGATTAAAAAAAACTCCTAATGCTTCCTTGGGTTAAGAATTTTATAAAGAACAGAGATTGAAGGGTTTGTTTGATGATTCCCCACCTCAAATCACAATTCCCTCCAGACCTACTTTCTTGTTGTCGGCGAAGAGTTTTTGCCTGTCAAAGAAAGGCAATTCTAATTTTTAATTCTCTTTTGGATTATTTTCACTTATTATTATAAAAATATATTATATTATATATATGTATGTTTGGAGCTTTGTGGATTTGGTTGTTAGTTTCTTGGGACTTCACTGGACTAATGATCTTCTTGGAGCAATGAGACAGGTCTGTTACTGCCTTCTTTCTTTTCTAATGCTTTTTATTATTATCTCATTTTTTATTTTTATGTTTTGTAGTCTAGTTGGCGTTGAAGCCCGAAGGCTTATTTTTGGCGGCTATTCTTAGGGTAGAAACATTGAAGTGACAATCCTTGTAATCGATTATAGACATATGGTAATCGATTACATGTTCAAAATTCAAATTCAAAACCCTTTCCAACAGCTCTTCTTCATTCTTCCCTTCTGGTAATCGATTACACTTCCTGGTAATCGATTACCAAAGCCTTGCATGACTTTGAAACCCTTTGTTTTGAGGCAAGGCTTGATCTTCAGTGAATCTTGAAATAAGGCTTTGTTTGTTGAAGCAATCTTGAATTAATCTTGAAGCAAATGTTTATCCTTTGAAGCGGCCTTGTTTGATTCTTCTTTGGCATCATCAAAATTCATGTATTCATACATTCACAACCGTATCCTGGTGAGAGTGTGATCCTTAAATTTTGAGAGAAACGACTATCATTTAGTACTGATTTTTGCATGAATCTTTGAAGTATGGACTGAATGCATGAAATTGAGGATGATGAAGGCCATGTTGATTATGATAGCCACTTAGCCAAAAAGCTGACCATGTGCTTGAATGAATTATCCCTTGTACCCAGTTTGAGCTGAATGAATTATTGATTGATTGAACCCTGAGCCTATTGTTAGTCGGTGAATATGACTAACTTTTGTGTATAAAACTTGTGTAAATTGTATCAAACTCTTCCAATTTATGGTTATTTTGTAGTGTTATAAGTATTTTCTGTTAAGTATAGGTAATAAATACTTAGTACTTCTATTTTGTGTGTTTAATAATCATTTTCTCTCAATTTTAGGTTAATTAGGAAAGCTTTGAAAAGTGTCGTTTTTCACCTTCTCGCTAAGTCAATTTGTTGGCTTAGCGAGCGTCCGCTAAGCACAACACTCACCAACAAAGCGCGAGAAAGACTCTGGAAGAAGATGAGTTGTACAGGTTTGATCGGAGTCGTACCCAAATCAAATAAACATTAAAATGCAGTATCTAGGAAGTGATCCTAGGTCGTCTCCCAGTGAGCAATGATCAAACAAACGTTCATAACATATAATAATAAAACAGTAACGAAATGCGGGGTTTGTTTGTTTTGTAATTTAAATAGCAAGCAAACTTGAATTAAAAAAAAATAACAGAACTAAAACATGTTGTTTCCCCTTGATTCAAAAGCAAGTCTCTTATCCTAGGTTACGAGAATTTATCCCTAATTAGTTCAACCCCTTAATCCAACCCGAAATTAATTTACTAAGCGAAAATTAACACAAGGCTGTCATCATGTGATTAAGCAGCACATACACCAATTAATTCCTCTCACATGTCCATTAAGCATGAACGTTAATTAAGCAGAGATAATTAATCAAGCATTAAGCATGCATGGATTAATATCAGCAACAAATACAGAATAATTGGTGAAGGGGAAAAACTAATCAAAATTAAATATTAATAACAAAACCTAAAAGAGAGCTATGCTTAATCCTCAAGAGAAAACAACATTAGAGATTCAGCCTTCCATTAACAGCAGAACAAAAACAAAAACCGAAATACAAACAGAACAGAAAAAAACAACAACAATATGAAATGGAACCCAACTAACCAGAACGAAACTGGAAACAACAAATGAAATACAGCAACTGGAAACTAATTGCAACACATAAACAAAAATGAATCTACAAACAGAAACCGAAAACGAAATTGCAATTGGAAACAATGCAGAAAAAGAATAGGAAATCAAAGGTAGAAAACACACTGAAATTAGAAGATAGAAATGAAAACGAAATTGGAATTAAAAGCAGAAAACGAAACTGGAATTTGAAGCAGAAAACGAAAATGGAGTTGCTACGTGAACAGTACCATGCGCGTGAACAGTAACACCAAAAAAACTGAAAATGAAACCCTACAATATCTCTACGTGAACAGTAACCGGCCCATCCCTAAAACCCTAGCAGCTGGGCTCACTAAAGGTCACTAGGCCCCAAAGCATACAAATCTGTTTTTTGGGCCCAATAAGGTCTGGTGGCCCAATTACAAAAATACAGCCCAAAAATGAAATAAAATATAACTGGACGACAAATAAAATTGTCTGCTCTCTTCAAGTCCAAGCCGGTTCAGCCCAATTCTGGATCCAAGCCCAATTGCTTATAATTCTCCTGAAATTAAATTAAAACACATAATTAGTCAAGTAGGCCCAAATGATAAACCTGCATAATTAATTTGGCAATTAAGGCTAATCAGTAATTAAAATGGTGACAGAAAGGGGTAAGAAATAGGAGAAAATAATAACACATCAAGGTTTGCTAAGCGCATCACTTCATCTCACTAAGCGAACCGCTTCAGTCCATCCACTAAGCGAGAAAGGCACGCGCTAAGCCAAAATTCACTAATATGCGCTAAGCGGTCCATAATTGCGCTAAGCGCACGAGCACGAACAAGGCCACATATTTAAGCCAGAAATAAGATTTTGTGAAGGGAGTTTGGGCTGGGATTCAGAGCTTTGCATGTCTAGAGATTCTAGAGAGAGAAAGGTCCAAGTTCTAGAGAGTTTTGAGAGATTTTGCTATGTGAAGATCTGCAGAGACTAGAGCTTGAAGCAGGAGCCAGTTTGTGAGCTTGAGATGAATTTGTGAGTGATTGTGAGATCCTAGAGGTGAAGGAGACATCCTCACCACTTGTATTTTTTGCAATCTTTCATCTTGTTCTTCTCTTTGTTGTAAAGAAGGCTTCCTGGTTATGGAAAGCTAAATCCAATGTTGGATCTTCCCTGTAGGTACTTGATGTAAATATATTTCTATCTATTTAATGATGTTTTGTGTGTTCTCTGTGCTATATGCTTTTCACTCCAATATGCTTTTACCTTGATCACATAGATGCATGCTTTGTTAGGGTCATTCAATAGTGGAAACTGGTTTGATTCTAAAGTCATTGATAGTACAGGGCTAACTTGTCGTACTATCACGAGGAATCGGGGTGCGATAATTTAGTTGTGTATGTGTGTCTTAATGAGGTCCTGGTTGAGTTTAGTGCAACAAGAGGAATCTGCGGATGATGCTTGATCAAGATTAGGCTAAACTATCATGAGGAATCGGGGTTTAGTATCTCAGGAGACACCATAGGAACACATGAGCATTGTTAGATAGAGAATATCTTTTTAGCATCAAGCAGCTATTAGGAAGGCCAATGTGTTTTCTACTTGTTTTTACACATCATTTCTCTCGCGTGATTTTCCTTTTTGCACAGATAGTTTACACACCTGTTCATATTCACAGATTCCAGAGCTTTAAGGCAGATGATTTGCACAGATTCCAGAGCACACCACAGTGCCTATTTCGGGAAAACAGCTCTGGAGGCAGCAAGAGGAGCAACTTTTGTAGAGATACCTAGGTTTTGTAATCTCATTATTGTTAGGGTTTCTTCTATAATGGTTGGCTAAACACCCTTGTGTGGATCATGCATTGTTTTGATGATGTTAAAAAGAAATCACTTGATTTTCATCATCAAAAAGAGGGAGAATGTGAATGTATGAATACATGAATTTTGATGATGCCAAAGAAGAATCAAACAAGGCCGCTTCAAAGGATAAGCATTTGCTTCAAGATTAATTCAAGATTGCTTCAACAAACAAAGCCTTATTTCAAGATTCACTAAAGATCAAGTCTTGCCTCATAACAAAGGGTTTAAAATTCATGCAAGGCTCTGGTAATCGATTACAAGGAAGTGTAATCGATTACCAGAAGGGAAGAATGAAAAAGAGCTGTTGAAAAGGGTTTTGAATTTGAATTTTGAACATGTAATCGATTACCATATGTCTCTAATTGATTACAAGCAACGAAACTCCTGAAATTCAAATACAAAATTCATGACCCTTCAAATTATAACTGTGTAATCGATTGCACAAACATTGTAATCGATTACTAGTGGAGAGTTTTCAGAAAATCTGCCAACAATCACATCTTTTGATTGGATTTGTGAATTTCCATCAAATGCCTATAAATAGGTGACTTGGGCATGAATTTTGATGAAAGATTTTTGCTTGTTCAAAATGTCTTATCCTCTCAAAAGGAAATGAGAGAGATTCCAAGAGAACTTCATTCCCAAATGCTCTGTCAAAAGAAACTCTTGGGCAAACACTTGCAAATCCATTAAGAGTTTCTCCATTGACTTCAATTGTAATATCCTTCTCTTCAAGAGAGAATTCTTATTTCTTTCTTCTCATTCAAATAGATTGATTAAGGGACTGAGGGTCTCTTAAGTTGTAAGGATTCCTGAGCACAAGGGATGGGTTGTCCTTGTGTGGTTCAGACTTTGTAAACGGATTTTTACAAAGGGAGTGGAAAATCTCAAGTGAGTTGCTTGAGTAGTGGACGTAGGCACGGACTTTGCCGAACCATTATAAAACTGTGTTTGCATTCTCTCTTCCCTTATCTCATTTATTTTGTTGCAATCAATTTTGTCTTTCATGTTTAAAGAACATTATTAAATTTATTGCTGCTTCTTCTGCATTTTGAGCCTATCTCTTTTAGAAGTGGGTTAAAAGTTTGTTAGTGGGAAATTAATTCACCCCTTCTTAAGATTTTTTAGGTCGCTGGTCTAGCAAAGGTCAATGCATTCTGTTCACTGGTTCCGGCAAGTGCACCGGATCCCACAAGTAGTATAAAATGGTAAGAACCGAGTGTCGAACACTCGGGGAACTTGTGTTATTTGGTAAGCTATTTCAGCAAATAGGTGTCTGGTGTGTAAAAGTAAGTGTGAATATGAACAAGTGTATAAACTATATGTTCAAAAAGAAAGAAAATCACGCGAGAGAAATGATGTGTAAAAACAAGTAGAGAACACGTTGGTCTTCCTAATAGGTGCCTGATGCTAAAAAGATATTCTCTATCTAACAATGCTCATGTGTTCTTATGGTGTCTCCTGAATTACTAAACCCCTGTCGCAACCTACCCTTCGGTGGGAGGGCGACGCGAGACTCGCGGGATGCGCGTTCCACGAAAGGAATACGCGCGGAGTCGCCACCAACGTTTATTTGAGGAAAACGTCGGAAAAACCGGAAAAGACGCGATCTACGAACTTTTAAGTGAAAGGTTCGGGAGTTGTATTTACGCACGGGGAAGGTATTAGCACCCCACACATCCGTCCCCAAGGGACGGCAGCCTTTAATCGAATGTGCAAACATGACTTTGATTTTTATGTTCCCTTTTATGTTCTTATATCCTTTATACCCTTTTTATATTTTTCCTTTTTTGTGGTCGACAAGGGTGTTTCCCTTTGCTCCTACGTATTCCTCAATTTGGGATGAGAAAATCAGACCTACGTAGTTCTTTCTTATCAAGCGATTCTTTACTTAAGTGGTGATCATTTTAAGGCGTTGGACCTTAAAAATGATCCATTTTGCTTAGTGAGAAATTGAAATGACAAACTTCAAAAGCCTATTTTTATGGACGAGCTTGACTAGGCGAATTGATTTTAGCCTTTAGTTTCACTTTAGTTATTAATCAATTCGATTAAGAATGAGAAATCCCAAAGAGAAAACGTCCGATTGATTTTCCGCTTTATTTTACTAAAAGATGTCTTTTTGATTATTATATTATTTTTTACCTCTTTTTGATTTCCAACGTGGTTACGGCACGACCGAACGGTCGGAATTTATTTTGACCGAAGTTAATGGATAATACAATTCAAACGTTCGGTGGAAATTTATTTTATTTTTAAGTTAAGCGAGAAATGACTTAAGTAAAATGGCTTAAGCACGTCAACAGGGGGTATAAAAAGTAAACAAACTAGAATAAAAATGCACGAAACACAATGTGGACCACTACGGGTACATAGAATGAATCGAAAAGCTTGGTTCGAGGTACTTACCCGTTGAAGATCGAAGAACGATGAAGAACGAATGAAGAACGTCGAAGAACGGTTGAAAGCTTTGCGAGATTCCTCACGGAAAACGTTACGGAAACGTTTCGGAAGCGCCTCGGCTTAGATTTTCTTCACGGAAACAATTTTTCCAAGCAAATTCGAAAGAGAGAGAAGTGCCTAAGGGGCTGGACCCTTCCTTCTTGCTTTCCTCCCCTATTTATAGCAAAATAGGGGAGGTGGTTGCCGCCCAGCTCGCCCAGGCGAGCTCAGCTCGCCCAGGCGAGCAGGGTTGCTTCCTCCAGAAGCAACCGCCTTCTGGAGGAATCTTCTGGAGGGCCCAAATGGGCCTGGGTGCTATTTGCACCCCCATTTTTACTAAGTACACCCCCCTCTGCTATTTTTTGGTGATTCTTTTTTCGTAAAGTTACGGAAACTTACGAATTTCGTAACGATACTTGTTTTCTTTCCGTAATGTTATGGAACCTTGCGGATTACATAATCATCCCCTTTTTGACTTACGGAATGTTACGGAACCTCACTTAATTATGCAACGATGCTTCCATTTGATTTCCGGTGTGTCACGGAAACTTACGGATTGTGCATCAATATTTTTTGGTTTTTCGACATGTCCTGAAATTTCACAAATTGCCTAATGATCGATGCCAAGCACCTCACGAGGACCAAAGAATGGTCGCACGTCATCGAGCAAAGGTCCCCGGACGAAATTAGGGTATGACAGTTGCCCCTCTTTACTTGTCTTTTATTGGAGATAAAAGGAAAGTAAAGATAAGACACTAATTTCGTTCCTCTCGATTTGACGAGAGTTGCAGGTGACCATAAAATCTCCACATGCAAATGACTCGTTGTTCCCAAAATTTCACAAATTGCCTAATGATGGGTGCCAAGCACCTCACAAGGACCAAAGAATGGTCGCTTGTCATCAAGCAAAGGTCCCAAAAATCAGTGTATGACACTAATTTCGTTCCTCCCGGTTGACGAGAGTCGCGGGTGACCGTGACTTGTCGCTCCTAGAATTTCACAAATTGCCTAATGATGGATGCCAAGCACCTCACAAGGACCAAAGAATGGTCGTATGTCATCAAGCAAAGGTCCCCGAAAATTAGTGTATGACACTAATTTCGCTCCTCTCGATTGACGAGAGTCGCGGGCGATCATGAAATTTCCGCATGTAAATGAGTTGTTGTTCCCGGAGGAACAAAAGGTGCAGAAGACTATGTCAGTCTCTGCATGCTATCAAGCGTTCTGTCTTACAGATAGCAAAAGAATGTTTATACGGATAACCACTCGGGTATTTCCGCGTATCATCGGGCCCGCCGCCTCTGGATGATACAAGGGTGCAGAATGACCAAACTTGGTCTCTGCTTGTCATCGGGCCCGCCGCCTCTGGATGACAAAAGGGTGCGAATAACCGTAAGGTATCTCCGCGTATCATCGGGCCCGCCGCCTCTGGATGACAAAAGGGTGCGAATAACCATAAGGTATCTCCGCGTATCATGGGTGCAGAATGACCAAACTTGGTCTCTGCTTGTCATCGGGCCCGCCGCATCTGGATGACAAAAGGGTGCGAATAACCGTAAGGTATCTCCGCGTATCATGGGTGCAGAATGACCAAACTTGGTCTCTGCTTGTCATCGGGCCCGCCGCCTCTGGATGACAAAAGGGTGCGAATAACCATAAGGTATCTCCGCGTATCATGGGTGCAGAATGACCAAACTTGCTCTCTGCTTGTCATCGGGCCCGCCGCCTCTGGATGACAAAAGGGTGCGAATAACCATAAGGTATCTCCGCGTATCATGGGTGCTGAATGACCAAACTTGGTCTCTGCTTGTCATCGGGCCCGCCGCCTCTGGATGACAAAAAAGGTGCGGATAACCATAAGGTATCTCCGCGTATCATGGGTGCAGAATGACCAAACTTGGTCTCTGCTTGTCATCGGGCCCGCCGCCTCTGGATGACAAAAAGGTGCGAATAACCATAAGGTATCTCCGCGTATCATGGGTGCAGAATGACCAAACTTGGTCTCTGCTTGTCATCGGGCCCGCCGCCTCTGGATGACAAAAAGGTGCGGATAACCGTAAGGTATCTCCGCGTATCATGGGTGCAGAATGACCAAACTTGGTCTCTGCTTGTCATCGGGCCCGCCGCCTCTGGATGACAAAAGGGTGCGAATAACCATAAGGTATCTCCGCATATCATGGGTGCAGAATGACCAAACTTGGTCTCTGCTTGTCATCGGGCCCGCCGCCTCTGGATGACAAAAGGGTGCGAATAACCATAAGGTATCTCCGCGTATCATGGGTGCAGAATGACCAAACTTGGTCTCTGCTTGTCATCGGGCCCGCCGCCTCTGGATGACAAAAGGGTGCGAATAACCATAAGGTATCTCCGCGTATCATGGGTGCAGAATGACCAAACTTGGTCTCTGCTTGTCATCGGGCCCGCCGCCTCTGGATGACAAAAGGGTGCGAATAACCATAAGGTATCTCCGCGTATCATGGGTGCAGAATGACCAAACTTGGTCTCTGCTTGTCATCGGGCCCGCCGCCTCTGGATGACAAAAGGGTGCGAATAACCATAAGGTATCTCCGCGTATCATGGGTGCAGAATGACCAAACTTGGTCTCTGCTTGTCATCGGGCCCGCCGCCTCTGGATGACAAAAGGGTGCATGTCACATGACCTCAGGGTCAGTATGACAAAGATTATGGGGCGGCCGACAAAAGCAAGGCTCTTGCTCCTACGTATCCTCTAATGAGGAACTCAGACCTACGTAGTTCTGGATAACTTGTGAGACTTGAAAAGTCTCCATCGGAAAATGCTGACATCTCCGAAAAAGGCGCAGATGACCACATTGGCCTCTGCTCATCAATCACACTTGGGGTCACTGAATGACGAGGTGCGGATAACCGTAAGGTGTCTCCGCGGGCTACCAGCTCTTGAGTCATGGCAACAAAAGGCGGTGTGGTCGACAAAAGCGAGGCTCTTGCTCCTACGTATCCTCCAATGAGGAACTCAGACCTACGTAGTTCTGGATAACTTGTGAGACTTGAAAAAGTCTCGTTGTTTTCTCCACTAAAATGCAAACATGCTTTAGCAAAGAGACAAATATTCCAACTGACTTAGAGCAGCATATGCCTTTTTGAGTGAAAAACAATGCGTCTACCGGGGAAGGAGAGTCTGCTGCTGAAATCTCCCATAACCATAAATGAGATTTTGGATGTTAGCATTTCGTTTCTAAATGATCATTTCGAGGAAACACTGGGTTCGAAAAAAATAGAAGAAATCTACTCAAAGTGTATCAATCTCGCACAGGTAAGTGTTTCATCCTAATTCCGAACCATAGATATGTCATGACTTGACTTTGCAAATTATTTCCTATCAAATCAAAAATTACACGCGTGATCATGGATCAATAGGGCTTCCCTTGGGAATGGGTTCTTTTGGTGGTTTCTTCTTTCGGCTTTTGTGTGTTTTTTGGCTTTTGATTTTTCTGGCTTTTTTCTTTTTCTGTTTTTGTTTAGTGCGGGGCGAGAAAAAAAAGTCGCTAGCGCACGGGATTCTGGTTGGTAATCAAAGGGAGAAGACTATTTTAGGTTGTGGTTCTCTTTCCTTCTTTTTTCGTTCATTTGGTGACAATTCTGTATTGTTCAGATATTGTCTGGTCAAAAGACCTTTCTGCACATTTCTTCTAGTTCTTTGATCAAGAACTTTCTTTCCTTCCTTTTTTGACTTTCTCCTATTCTTTGGTTGGGAATTTTCTTTCTTTTCTTTTTGACTTTCTCTTTGATTGGAAATTTTCCTTCTTTTCTTTTTTTTTTGCTTTCTCCCACTCTTTGATTGGGGAATTTTCCTTCTTTTCTTTTTTGCTCCCGAGGGTAAGGATTGACATTCTCACCCTAGGTCAAGGTTCATGGTGAGTCAGGATCTTGGCTCAAGGTTTGTAGAATGACTAGACATGATACATGTCGGGGTTTGGTTTGGTTCAAGGATAAAAAGGGATGCCCCACATTATTTCCATGACACAAATGCAAAAATGATGATTAGGAAATTTTATGCAAAACTGGTCATGCATGCACCTATGTGGACACTCAAGTGTCAAATTTTTATGGTCATGTGATGCTAGGGCTCAGGATTCATTTCCTCTATTTTAAATCAACCCAATGTTTCCAAAATATGTTCTTTTATCAATTTGTGCATTCATCCGAGTCCATTTCGGGCGTCTGGGAAAATCTTCACAGCATTCACCCTTCAGGTGTATACACATTTTCCAAAAATTGGTTATGATCAATGAATTTTTTCAAAGAAAAGTTGGAAATCGTCTCTTTTCAAAAGCATGTTATTTTTAGCTAGACAACTTATTTTCTCTTTTTCCACCTTTTTCCTTACTTGCCTTCTTCTTTTTTCTTATTTGCTCTCTTTTTCATTTCATTTTCTTTTCTTTTCTATTTTTATTTTTATGATGATTTTTTTGTTTATTTTACATATATGCTTTCGAACGATGTCCCTAAACGAAAAACTCTACACAGTTCCAGAATTTCAAACATCATTGATAGTAATGATATATAAATACTAACGCAACAATCTAAACAAAAATGTATGCGCTGTACAAATGACAATCGAAACAGCAAAAACAAACGTTAGTCTCTCAAGTCAAAATAATAACATAGAATAAAAATGACAAAAGAAATATGAAAGAAAACATGAATCTGGGGATCTCCTAGTCACGTATCTCCACTCCCTCCCAAGAAGTCAAGCAAATCGGCCATCTCCTCATCCTCGTGGGCTTCTTCTCCATCGCCGGGAGCTTCTGGGGGTGCCTCTCCTGCTTGGGCCTCGGGCCAATCTCCGGGCCATGCAACCTCTGCCCTGAACTGGTCTGGAGTAGGGCATGAAAAAGGAGCGAAGCCCTGGCTCTGCATGCTAAGGCTCATCTGGTACAGACAATCATGGGTCCGTACATGTGCTCGGTGGTTGGCCGCCTGCTGGCGAACCAAATGCCGTAAATACTGCTCCATGTCAAATGCCCCAGCCTGGCCAGCCTGATGAGGTGGTGGGGGCGCGCCTGCGGCCTGTGGAGCATCACCCTGAGCCTGTCTCTGGGTACAGTACTTCTCGATAAAAGCCCGGGTGATGGGCGGCCGAATCACCTTGGTAGGTGCAACGGGGACTCCGAACGACTGGCAGAGTCCTGTGATCAGTGCGGGGAATCCCAGGGCCCTGTTGGACTTATCTGGGTCCAAAGGGTGCCTAGTGGGCGCCATACCTGCAAAAATATAGATGGCATCAGCGATCAACTGAGCCACATGGATGCTCATCCGTGTCAGGATGGCGTACACCAGCTGGCACTTCGGCATGGGGAGGTCGGAATTATGATCGGTGGGCAGGATGTTGCTGAGCAGCAGAGTCATCCATATCTGAGTCAGGGTGGTCATGTTGGTGCGCATGATCCGCACCCGTCTTCCGGCAACAGTCCGGGCAAAATCCTGCCCCGGTATACATAGCAGCTGGGCGATGGCCTCCTCATCGAACCCATCAGACCGATTCCTCCTCTGGCCATACTCGCATTCCTGGCCCTCTTCCAATACCATCGGATATCCCAGGAGCTGGCTGATAGCGTCGGCATCGAACGGGATCCACTGACCCCTAACCCAGGATCTCATGTCACGCACGCCCTCCTCTGTTGGCCAAGCATTGGCATAAAACTCAAGGACTATTTCTGGATCAAACTTGGCCATGGGAGTAACCAGTGGTGCCCACCGCCGGCGCCCTATTTCCTCCTGGAAATCAGTATACTCGTCGTCCCTGAGCTGGACGCGTCGCTCCCGGAGAAACGACCATCCCTTGATGGCTTCGAAGCGCTGCTGGTGCACAATGCTCCTAAAGCGGTGACTGTCGTACTCCGGGGCGGAACTAGTTCCTTCGGCCGCCTTGTCCTTCCTGGACCTCTTTGAGGCAAGCTTCCTCGGGGCCATTCCTGCGAAGGCAAACATTTGGAAAGTTAGTTTTACCAGTGGGACATTACTCTTAAAGCAAAAATGGCATATAACCTCCTCCCATAAATACAAACACCAATGTAAATTTAGAGCAAGCTTATGCGCATATTTCCTTACATACGTTCTCTTGCACAAGACATTTAACCGAAAAAGTGCACCCATATACAATCAAGGCAGCTTCGTTACCTAGATTATTTACACGTACTGCCAAGGTGTATTTATTACTTACATCACACACATCTCCTTGGCTGAATTTACATACATGCATACTCAAAGCATTTTGGGGTACCAAAAATTGCACATGTGCACATCTTGGTATTTCTAATACCTATATATACACAAACTTCATGATGAATCTTGACTATCTTCACAAAAAGGTGCTACACTTCATCCCTTTTTTCAAGTTTTTGCTACCTAAAGCCGCATGCAAATTCAAGCATATTTTCCTTTGCAGACTAAAATTGTATTCAAATTAAAAGGTATATTTTTTGTAATATGTTTTCTTCACATAACATGCAACATATTTATATATATATATTTTTTTTGCGAGACATTTTGACTACCAAAAAATTATATATACATACATTCAAGTATTTTGCTATTCATACCCAAAGTGTAAATTGCCAAAGGTATTTTGCTACCTATTCTAAACCTACACATTTATGATGAGCAACATTCCTAACCCTCTAGGCATAGGGAAAATATTGTAGCGTGGCCCATAGCTGATTGCTGGCCAAAAAGGGTAACTTTACCCAATATGCACCTCCTTTTGTATTCTTTTTGCATAAAATTTTAGTTTCTAGGCCTAGGACATATGCGGGGCTATTACTCTAGCTCTTTCGAAAATGAATGCATGTCCCAAAAATATGTGCAAACCAAATTGCCCCATGGGTTGTTTCCCTACAACAATCACGCGCTAATGCCATTGAGGCATTTCACCGAACACTTGGTGGGCGCGCATTTAGGCGTCAATAGCAAGAGAACGGGGACAATGTGGCATGCCCCATTACTTCAAAATGCATTATAGGCCTAGGGCCATCTCATACAAACCCCCAATTCAACTTAATCAAGCAAGAAAACAAACCAAAATTGCCCCACATATTTGAGCACATTCCCACAATTTAGAGCACCAAAAGGAGATCAAAATACACCAATGAAAAGCTAGAAAGCTTAGGGATGGAATACTTACTTGTTGGTGATGAACAAAAGCGCGAAACGGAATCAAAAAATGTGAAAAATGATGACCCTAGGACTGCAAACTCGTAAATCCCGTGGGTATGGCTTTTGAAAAGGGGGAAAAGAAGTTTTTGAATGAAAAAAATGTCCCCCCTTTCGTCACTTTTATATTTTGGTGCAGAGGTGGCTCGCCCAGGCGAGCTCAGCTCGCCCAGGCGAGCTCAGCTCGCCCAGGCGAGCTAACCTGCACTTTTTTTTTTTTTTTTTTTTTTTTTTTTTTTTGAGGGGAACATTAACCATGTCCCCTCCCTCCTCAGGGATTAGCATTTTGCCTAACTTGAACTTACTTAGGTCAGAATTAGGCGTTGATTACTTATTTTATTATTACTCTTTTCCTTTTTTAAAACAAACAAATAGTAAAAGAAAGCTGCAAAATACAAAGGATACGGGGCTGCCTTGCAGCGACATTCCCTGCTTGCTTCGCACAGAGAAGAGCAACGATCGGTCGGTTGTGACCCCATCCCCGCTTGCGTTCATCCTTAAGTGCCTGCAAGTAATAAACAGCCAGGTATGGCCAATCTTGACCGCATCATTACCCTACCTTGATTGGTTTCTGCCGTTCGTGTTTTGTCTCCACTCCAGAAGGTAGCCCAAGGTGATCCTGCCCCTGTTTTACCACAACAATATACATGCGTATGCGTATGCGTATGCATGGATGTTTTCCAACGCAGAAAATTTAGGGAAAGTTGGTTCAGGTTCAATTCTAATTAAGCGCTTGGGGGATCCCATGAACTGAGCGGAAGGGCTCAGGCGATCACAAATTAACGCAAGGTGTGAAACTAACGTGAGGACTAAAAGCCTCAAATCCACGTTCATTTCTTTGAAAGATTGTAACGAGAGATACAACAGACAGGAAATCCCTGGGGGAAATCCAGAAAACGCATAAAGATAAAGAACATGCAGCGACATCCTTAATTGCCCCAGCTTCTAAGCATAATATCGTTTGACGACATCAGAGTTCACGGGTGAAGGTAGCTCTTCGCCATCCATGTTGGTAAGCACCAGGGCTCCTCCGGAAAAAGCCCTCTTCACAACAAAAGGCCCTTCGTAGTTCGGGGCCCATTTCCCTCGATGGTCCTTGACAGCATGGGACATTTTCTTTAGCACAAGGTCTCCCTCATGGAACTTGCGTAAGCGTACTTTCTTGTCGAATGCACTCTTCATTCTTTGCTGGTATAAGCGCCCATGACTCATGGCCGTTAAGCGCTTACCCTCAATGAGGTTGAGCTGATCGTAGCGTGTTTGAGCCCATTCTGATTCCTTTAATCCGGATTCTGCCAAGATCCTTAATGACGGGACTTCTACCTCAAATGGTAACACCGCCTCCATCCCATATACCAATGAGAACGGCGTTGCCCCAGTTGACGTTCGTACTGAAGTCCGGTAACCGTGTAACGCGAATGGGAGCATCTCGTGCCAATCCTTGTATGACACGGTCATCTTTTGGATAATCTTTTTGATATTCTTATTGGCTGCTTCCACGGCTCCATTCATCTTTGGCCGGTAGGGTGTGGAATTGTGATGCTGGATTTTAAACTCCTCGCACATTTCCCCCATCATCTTGTTATTCAGGTTGGTGCCGTTGTCCGTGATAATCTTCCTTGGCAAACCATATCGGCAGATAATCTCCTTCTTAATGAACCTGACCACCACATTCCTCGTGACATTGGTATATGAAGCCGCCTCGACCCACTTGGTGAAATAATCTATTGCTACAAGGATGAAGCGATGACCATTCGAGGCCTTGGGCTCAATGGCCCCAATGACATCTATTCCCCACATGGAGAAAGGCCAAGGGGCGGACATGACATTCAGAGGATGCGGTGGGGCATTGACATTATCCGCGAATGCTTGACATTTGTGGCACTTCCTCACATGGACACAACAATCACTTTCCATGGTAAGCCAGTAATAACCTGCTCTTAAGATCTTCCTGGCCATAGCATGCCCGTTGGCGTGCGTTCCAAACGAGCCCTCATGGACTTCCTCGATCATGTGATTTGCCTCCTTGGCATCCACACATCGCAGGAGTGTCATGTCGTGATTTCTTTTATACAGTGTGCCTCCGCTCATGAAGAAACTGGCTGCCAACCTCCTCAATGTCCTTTTATCGTTGTCGGCAATCTCTGGCGGGTATTCTTTGCTTTCGACATATCGCTTGATGTCGTAATAGCAGGGCTTTCCGTCCCGTTCCTCTTCCACTTGGCAACAATGTGCGGGTTTGCCACGGCACTGAAATTCAATGTAGGGTAGGTCCCCGTGCGGTGTTAGCTGGAACATAGATGCCAACGTAGCAAGTGCATCCGCCATTTGATTTTCCTCGCGGGGAATATGATGGAAGGAGATCTCATCGAAAGTCTCAGCCAACTCCTTGATGTAGGCTTTGTAGGGTATCAGCTTGGGATCTCTAGTTTCCCATTCTCCTCTCAGCTGATGGATTACCAACGCTGAGTCGCCGTACACCTTGAGTAGTTTGACATCGGAGTCAATTGCTGCCTGGACGGCTAGGGCACATGCTTCATATTCGGCCATGTTGTTGGTGCAGTCGAATCCTAGCCTGGCTGTGAAAGGTACACATTGATTGTCCGGAGAGATCAACACTGCCCCAACGCCATGACCTAGAATGTTTGACGCTCCGTCAAACCATACAGTCCATTTGTCCCGATCTTCGTCCAACTTTTCCTCGAACAAGGCCATGATGTCCTCATCCGGGAATTCCGGATGCATGGGCTGGTAGTCGTTAAGAGGCTGTTGAGCCAAATAATCTGCCAAAGCGCTTCCTTTTATCGCCTTTTGGGTGACGTAGACTATATCAAACTCAGATAGCAAGACTTGCCACCGGGCGATTCGTCCTGTAAGAGCTGGCTTTTCAAAGATGTACTTAACCGGGTCCATTTTGGATATCAACCAGGTAGTATGACTCAGCATGTACTGCCTTAGGCGATGGGATGCCCATACTAAAGCACAACACGTTCTTTCGAGCAAGGAGTAATTCATCTCACAGGTCGTGAACTTCTTACTTAGGTAGTAAACAGCGCGCTCTTTCTTCCCGGATTCGTCATGTTGCCCCAGCATACACCCCATTGACTCGTCCAAGATTGTCATGTACAAAATGAGAGGCCTTCCAGGTACTGGTGGCATAAGCACGGGAGGATTCATTAGGCACTCTTTGATCCTTCCAAAAGCCTCTTGGCAATCCTCATTCCACCGGTCAGTTTGGTTTTTACGCAAGAGTTTAAACAACGGCTCACAAATGGCGGTGAGCTGCGATATGAATCTGGCAATATAATTCAAGCGCCCCAGGAAACCTCGGACTTGCCTCTCTGTACGGGGTTCTGGCATCTCAAGGATAGCCTTCACTTTTTCGGGGTCTACCTCTATCCCTTTCTGGCTTACAACGAAACCAAGCAATTTCCCTGATTTGACCCCAAAGGTACACTTAGCGGGGTTCAACCTTAATTGATATTTCTTAAGCCTTTCGAACAATTTCCGCAGGTTGACAAGGTGTTCTTCCTCAGATTTAGATTTAGCAATTATGTCGTCCACGTAGACCTCGATCTCTTGATGCATCATATCATGGAACAAAGCTACCATGGCCCGTTGATAAGTTGCCCCGGCATTCTTGAGTCCAAAGGACATCACCTTGTAACAGAACGTTCCCCACAGGGTGACGAAAGTAGTCTTTTCCATATCCTCGGGCGCCATCTTTATCTGATTGTAACCAGAGAAACCATCCATGAAGGAAAATAAAGCGAAATTGGCCGTGTTATCTACGAGGATATCGATGTGTGGTAACGGAAAATTGTCCTTGGGACTGGCCCGATTCAGGTCCCGGTAATCTACACACATTCGTACTTTCCCACCTTTTTTAGGAACTGGTACGATGTTGGCAACCCATTCTGGATACCGAGCGACGGCCAGAAATCCAGCGTCAAACTGCTTCTTCACTTCTTCTTTTATCTTCAAGGACGTTTCGGGCTTCATCCTCCTCAATTTCTGTTTTACTGGGGGACACCCGGGATTTAGAGGCAACCGGTGCTGCACAATGTCAGAACTCAAACCGGGCATATCTTGGTATGACCAAGCAAAGATGTCTTGGTAGTCTTTTAGCAGGATTATTAATTCTTCACGGATAGGTGCGGTAATGCCTGTACCTATCTTTACTTCCCTCTTTCCACTGCCAATTCCTAAGTCTACTAGCTCTGTTTCTTCTTGATGAGGCCCCATTTCTTGGTCCTCATGGGCGACCATTCTTTCTAGTTCCGAAGGAAGTCTCACATCCTCATCTCCTTCATCTTCCGTTTGGTTCATTTCTTGCTCGAAGTTGATAGACGGGTCCCAGGTATTAGTACCTTCGGGGGACTCGTCATCGAATCTGCCGTTTCAGAAAAAGAAGTAAACATGCAAATGAATGAGAATGGGTAGAGACCAGGAACAGATGAAGAAAGATCCTTGTATTATAAATTCAAAAACAAAAGACACAAAGCCTTAACAAAACGAAAACTCTAAAGCCTAGGCCCAACTATAGAGCTTTTAAAACCGTAAAGGTTTACATTATGCTTGTTGCGTAAATGCCGGGGCGTTCCTCCACTCGCCAATTTCCCAGCTGGAAATCAGGAGGGCATGGTCGGACCAAATCCGAAGTACTTGGAACATCATCTTCACATATCGCGAACACTTGACCTTCGTCTCCCAGACCCGCACTTATAAAGCTTCTACTTATGTGGCAGGGCGGGCTTCCTTCACTTTCTTGTCTCCAACGCGAGCTCTGACCACTGTTCTTCCTTCCCGCGATGCTTCTTTTCATGTCCGCCTGAGTGGGCTTATAGCCTAAACCATACTTCCCACGATTTCCTTGGGTTTTTATCAGGCTAGTTATGCCGCCATTGTCTTTGCCTAAACCCATCCCGGGTTCATAACCGTTCCCCAACATAACTCGGGCCATCATTACCGCCGCATCGGACAGACAAGGTTGCCCAAAGAGGGAGTCCACGGAGGAAATGCTGACCACCTCAAAAGACTGGAAAGCGGTTTCTAACGATTCTTCTGCGGCTTCCACATAAGGCATGGAGGATGGGCAGCTTACCAAGATATCTTCCTCGCCTGACACGATGACCAAGTGCCCCTCCACTACGAATTTCAGCTTTTGGTGGAGTGTAGAAGGCACAACTCCCACTGAGTGGATCCAAGGGCGCCCCAACAGGCAGCTGTAGGGGGGGTTAATATCCATTATTTGGAAGGTGACTTGACAGGTGTGAGGGCCTATTTGTACTGGGAGATCGATCTCTCCCCTAACCTCTCGGCGAGTGCCGTCGAAGGCCCGAACCACCATTGAACTTGGTTTTAAATGGGAAGCATTGAATGGTAACTTGTCCAAAGTGCTCTTAGGCATCACGTTTAAACTGGAACCATTATCGATGAGTACCTTGGCCACGATATGGTCCATACACTTGACTGATACGTGTAAAGCCTTATTATGCCCTCTCCCCTCGGCGGGGATTTCTTCTTCGGCGAAGGCAAGATAGTTGTTGGCAGTGATATTGTTGACCAGCCCTCCGAAACCTTCTACCGAAATATCTTGGGCCACGTGAGCCTCGTTCAGCACTTTTACTAGCAGAGCCCGATGAGGCTCGGAGCTCATAAGTAACTCTAACAGCGAGACCCTAGCCGGGGTTTTGTTGAGCTGTTCGATAACCTTGAATTCGCTCTGCTGAATTATCCGAAGGAACTCGCTGGCTTCCTCTAGCGACACCTCCTTTCTACCATCCCTTTTCTCTGGGGGCCCCTTTGCTGGCATATCTTTATTCGAAGCGTGGGGTGCTTCTCCATCTTGTTCCTCCACCACTTTTCCTTTTCCTTTGACGTCGGCGGGTTGGACTGGTAGGTCCGGAGGTGCGAACACACGACCACTACGGGTCACACCGCTCAGCCCCGTGATATTTGTTACTTTAGCTGACAGCGAGCTGACGTCAGTGACTTCTTCTTCCTTCTTCCCTGGAGGTGTATATCTCCACGGGACCGCGTGACTATTTTGGTACGGGAAAGGAACAGGTTTGGCCATTAAGGGGTGCCCGGGCTTTTGCGAGGCTGCACTTTTAGTGAAGTATATCACCAAGGGTTTGGGCTTCGCAACACCGCTCCCCTCCGTAGATTGCATGCATATATGCTGCTCTTCTTTTCCTTTAATGCCGACTTCTAGTCGACCTTGGTCTATCATCCGCTGTAACAATTCCTCTACTTCCAAACACGTCTCCATGTCATGCATCTCGCCGGAATGTAGCAGACAGGAATCCTCCTTACACCCACTATGGGGAATTACACCTCCCTTTTGTAGGGCCTCAAAGATAAACCTCCTAGGGGTTGCCACATCTCTTAAAGGTTTGGACCTGTGGGGCCTATCGGATTCAACTGCATTAACTGCTCCCCCTCCATGATTGGCGAGCGGGTTGGTCCTCACATTGGGCCGATCCTCTTGGAAAGTCAGCCATCCGGCATCCATTAGATGTTGGACCTTGTATTTAAGGGCCAAGCATTTTTCGACGGAATGCCCCGGGGCACCCCCATGGTACTTGCAAGTTGCATTAGGGTCATACCACTTCGGGAAAGGGGGTTCGAGGACCCTTCCGGGAGTTACCACGGCCAAATGATTGGCGATGAGGGATGGTAGAAGATCTTCGTACGTCATCGGGAGCGGGGTGAATTCCGGCAATGGCCTTGGAGGGAAGTTCCTTGTCGTGTTGGAATTACCGGCCGGTCGAGCCGTGTTCGGAGTTGGAACTTGGGGAGCTTCCCTCTGGGTGGGTGCCTTAGGCTGCACGGGTGTTGAACTAGAGGCGTTCCCAGCATGAGCCGAGAAGCTTGGGTGATGTTGCGCGTACTGATGGGTACCATGAGGTGTTTGCTGGGGTTTGACCCATGCGGGTGTTGAAGAGACGGCATGGGCATCTCCTTCCTTCCTTTTTGCCCCTGTTGCCCCGATTCTTTTGGCGTTCACGTTTGTGGAGGAAACGTAATCAAACTTTCCTCTCTTCAATCCAACCTCGATTCTTTCCCCGGCAAACACCAGATCCGCAAAGCTGGACGGCATGTAACCCACTAGCTTCTCATAGTAGAACACTGGCAGAGTGTCTACCATCATGGTGATCATCTCTCTCTCAACCATGGGAGGAGCTACTTGTGCCGCCAAATCCCTCCATCGCTGCGCATATTCTTTAAAGGTTTCACCCTCTTTCTTAAACATATTCTGCAGTTGAGTACGGTCAGGAGCCATATCAGAATTGTACTGATACTGCCTTAGGAAGGCGGTAATCAGATCCTTCCAAGTACGGATACGGGAAGCTTCCAAATTAGTGTACCACACTACCGCAGCTCCGGCCAAGCTATCCTGAAAGAAGTGTATCAACAGCTTTTCATCTTTAGAATGAGCGCCCATCTTACGGCAGTACATCTTGAGATGGTTTTTGGGACAAGTCGTCCCTTTATACTTGTCGAAGTCCGGCACTTTGAATTTCGGGGGAATAACAACATCGGGTACTAAGCAAAGATCCGTCATGTCTGCAAACGGATAGTCCCCAAATCCTTCCACAACCCTCAATCTTTCCTCAAGGAGATCGAGCTTCCTCCTTTCTTCAATTGCCGGGGGCGGCCCTTCCATAGACAAAACTATTGGCGATGCTGCGATGTTGGGTTGGGGCAACGTGCCTGGTGCCGGCCCTTCGGGGATCGGGGGATAAAACTCGACATCCCTCCGAGCATAATCTTGAGGGTCTTTATGGACTTCGTCGGGCTGCTGAGGAGGCTCTTTTTCATGGACGGGAGAAGCAATGTGGCCCGCATCTTCTTGCAAGATGGGTGGTGAATAGTTGGGCGGCAATCCATAAGGGTAAGCTGCTCGGTTGTATCCCAGGTGAGGGCTGCCATCGTGCCCCAGTGTGTCCCTTCCCCGTCCTACTATGTTTGAGGGAGGATGGTGCGTAGTTGCCAAGAGAGTCGGGTCTGCTTCGGCAGCCGAACTGACAGTGGCGGCAGTGGCCGCGTTCTTCTCCATGAGCTGTTTCATACCTAACATGGCCTCCATCATGGAGGCCATTTGTTCTTTCAGAGCCGACATGTCGGCTTTCATCTGTTCCTGCGTCTCCTCTTGATCACCCATCGTTCTAGATTTGGATCTGGTGCGATAGGGATCCCTTGCGGCGCGTTTAGTTATGGTGTTTTTCCCTAAAAAACCAAACGTGAGGAGTGGGTAAAGAAAGAAAATGCATGCTAGAGATGAGATGTAGGAGTGATTTGATTTGCACAAGCTTTTTGGAGTAGAAACATGGGACCAACTCATTTTATTTCAAAAAGGAAGTCATATCTAGTCAAGGTCTGAGAGACCATACAAGTTTCCTAACGATTTCTAATTATGTGGGCCATTAAGTCTATCATATGCTGACAATAGCCGAGAAGCCCATGAATCTCTTCGGGGGCGGAGTAGGTGTCTGCCATCGCCTTGGCCTTGGCTAACAATCGGGGAAGTTCTTGACTCCCGTTCAAGGTAAGGGCAAACCGATCCATCCACATGGTTTCCTCTTGGTGTAAAGAGTCGATCACCCTTCCTCTAGCCTCTTTTTCCGCGTATACTTGGGCATACTCATCCGCGATTCTATGCTCGTGGGCCGTGGCTAGACCTAACTCTTCTTGGTACTTGGCGATGATAGCTAGCATGTTGGTCTCCGTCTCGCATAAACGCTGAGACAAGCTTCTTTTGGACCTTGAACAGGCAACTAACTCCTCTTTCAAAACCATGCTATGTGCTCGCGACTGGTCCCTTTCCTCCCTTCGCAACTTGAGTTCATTATTGCTACCCCATAGGGCTCCGCGAAATTTGTTCCGGCCATACTCTTCCTTGCGAGCCCTCTTGGTCTCTCGTTCAAGGGCTCTTGCGGTAATTGCATTCTCTTCCCGTAACCCGGCACACTCCTTCCGAACGTGTGTAGCAGCCAACTTGAACTTCTCCTTGGCGAGTTTTGCCTTTCCTAACTCGCTTTTGAGAGCTTGGACATCCTCGTCCTCTTCCGGTGCTTCAAAATTCTCTTCGCTGACGACTTTTAACTTGGCGAGCCAATCTAAACCTCGTATGCGAACTTTCAGCCATTCGTGGTACCCACCAATGATGCCATTACGAATGCCTCTAAGCTCTTGATCTTTCCTTAACGGGGTTTCCCATGCCTTATGGATTCTTTGTATAGTCTTGGAATTTTGTGCGCCGAGATCCCTCACAAGGAAAGGAGACATGCTTTCTTCCGTCGGTGCTCCCCTCATGGGGTACCCTAGTTGTCTTATAGCGAGCGTGGGATTGTAATTAATACAACCCCTCGTTCCTACCAGCGGAATGTTTGGGTATCTTCAACATGAGAAAAGGACTCCTTCTTTTCCTTCCTTCCATCGGGGGAACCAACTGATTGTTCTACTTCCTATCCCGGCCAAGAGCTGGTCCCAATCCATTCTCCTCTTTTCAGTACACGAGCGATGGCTCAGGAGCGGACATGGATGTCTTGTGTCTTGTTGGAACAAGTGTGAAACCAACCAAACACAGAGGGCGGGTAAGCAACAGATGATCCGTGCGCTACTCCTCTCGCACCTTCGGTCAAATGTGTCAAATAGATCTGCCAAGACAGCTACCACCGGACTTTCCTTGCTATGGTGGTAGGCAAGGAAAGCGTCGATTGCTGCTAGGCCTACCAAACCATCCACGTTTGGAAAGAGGACGACCCCAAAAATTAGCAAAGCTAACACATCCATAAACGGGACCCATTCTCCTTGATTGGCCATACCCCTCGCTTTGTCTTCTAGGTACTTCTGTGGTAGGCCCGCTATGCCGTTCCGAGTCTGTTTTATGCGGTCCAAACCTCTTGCGGAATCCTTGACCACAGTTGCAATTCTGCTCAAGGAGGGGAGACATCCGGAGGAAAGATATGGTTTTCTTCCCCCGAGAGGACATCCTAGAATTTCTTCAAATTCTTCAATGGTTGGTACTAATTGGAAGTCTCCGAATGTGAAGCATCTCAAAGGCTGGTCGTAGTATTGGGTGAGTGATGCAATGGCTTCTATGGACACTTCTGCTATGGTCAACTCTAAGATCTTTCCGTAAGTCTTGCGAAAGGCTTGCATTTGGAGGGGTTCCATCAACCGCCCTAATTCCTTGATGCTGGTGGTATCTGGGCTTTTGACCTTGACTTGGTAGAACCTCTTGCCGGTTTGATTTGTTCCCATGCTTACTAAAGTGAGACAAAAGCTGGTGCAAATCAAAACTCCGATATCTCATGGGTGGGATGGATGAATGCATGAAGAAATGCATATGACACAGATGCAATTTACGAATACGGGGGTCCGGGGAATTTGTCCCCTTCTTAGATACGACGTCTAGGGGTAGCGAAATGCCCCAACGCACGTTTTTAAGAAGGCGACACGGACCCTCCGTTGGTTGGTTTACAGCAGGGATCAAGACAGAACCCATATGCAATGCCTATGCAAAAGACACAATGCGGGAATGTGCACAGTATGACAATATTTACCGAACATAAGCAAAAGGGTATATGATACTCATGCATGGCAGTGTGAAAAAATGGCACGCAGCGTGTTTGCTTCGTGCCCCTATTTAAGGGACCTATAAGGGAGAGAACTAACAAGGCTTTTAGCAATAATCCCCAAGGTAGTTATATCTCTCTTGATGGTTTCTAGAGGTATCATCCCCTTTGAAGAACATATTGTAGCAGTAGGGACTACTAGCAACAATAGGTTTTCAAAGAGAAAAGCTCTAGATGAGGGTTCACTGTAATCAAGCAAGTCGGAGACCTAGCATGATCACAGATTCACCTCCACTCCTTATGCTCCCATGAACCCGGGTATAGGGCCCTTTTTCACTCACAGTGTGTGCAAATAGTGTTGGTGTTTGTGTGCATCAAATGAATAAATATTTACCTCATGCATACATTCTAAAACACACTAAAAGCAACAGATAGTTTATATACACAAGAACATAAGACAAATAAAGGGAAACAAACAAAGGAGAAAGTCATGATAAAACATTGCACAAGATTAAATGGCCTAACTCTCTAAAAACATCCCCAGTGGAGTCGCCAACTGTCGCAACCTACCCTTCGGTGGGAGGGCGACGCGAGACTCGCGGGATGCGCGTTCCACGAAAGGAATACGCGCGGAGTCGCCACCAACGTTTATTTGAGGAAAACGTCGGAAAAACCGGAAAAGACGCGATCTACGAACTTTTAAGTGAAAGGTTCGGGAGTTGTATTTACGCACGGGGAAGGTATTAGCACCCCACACATCCGTCCCCAAGGGACGGCAGCCTTTAATCGAATGTGCAAACATGACTTTGATTTTTATGTTCCCTTTTATGTTCTTATATCCTTTATACCCTTTTTATATTTTTCCTTTTTTGTGGTCGACAAGGGTGTTTCCCTTTGCTCCTACGTATTCCTCAATTTGGGATGAGAAAATCAGACCTACGTAGTTCTTTCTTATCAAGCGATTCTTTACTTAAGTGGTGATCATTTTAAGGCGTTGGACCTTAAAAATGATCCATTTTGCTTAGTGAGAAATTGAAATGACAAACTTCAAAAGCCTATTTTTATGGACGAGCTTGACTAGGCGAATTGATTTTAGCCTTTAGTTTCACTTTAGTTATTAATCAATTCGATTAAGAATGAGAAATCCCAAAGAGAAAACGTCCGATTGATTTTCCGCTTTATTTTACTAAAAGATGTCTTTTTGATTATTATATTATTTTTTACCTCTTTTTGATTTCCAACGTGGTTACGGCACGACCGAACGGTCGGAATTTATTTTGACCGAAGTTAATGGATAATACAATTCAAACGTTCGGTGGAAATTTATTTTATTTTTAAGTTAAGCGAGAAATGACTTAAGTAAAATGGCTTAAGCACGTCAACAGGGGGTATAAAAAGTAAACAAACGAGAATAAAAATGCACGAAACACAATGTGGACCACTACGGGTACATAGAATGAATCGAAAAGCTTGGTTCGAGGTACTTACCCGTTGAAGATCGAAGAACGATGAAGAACGAATGAAGAACGTCGAAGAACGGTTGAAAGCTTTGCGAGATTCCTCACGGAAAACGTTATGGAAACGTTTCGGAAGCGCCTCGGCTTAGATTTTCTTCACGGAAACAATTTTTCCAAGCAAATTCGAAAGAGAGAGAAGTGCCTAAGGGGCTGGACCCTTCCTTCTTGCTTTCCTCCCCTATTTATAGCAAAATAGGGGAGGTGGTTGCCGCCCAGCTCGCCCAGGCGAGCTCAGCTCGCCCAGGCGAGCAGGGTTGCTTCCTCCAGAAGCAACCGCCTTCTGGAGGAATCTTCTGGAGGGCCCAAATGGGCCTGGGTGCTATTTGCACCCCCATTTTTACTAAGTACACCCCCCTCTGCTATTTTTTGGTGATTCTTTTTTCGTAAAGTTACGGAAACTTACGAATTTCGTAACGATACTTGTTTTCTTTCCGTAATGTTACGGAACCTTGCGGATTACATAATCATCCCCTTTTTGACTTACGGAATGTTACGGAACCTCACTTAATTATGCAACGATGCTTCCATTTGATTTCCGGTGTGTCACGGAAACTTACGGATTGTGCATCAATATTTTTTGGTTTTTCGACATGTCCTGAAATTTCACAAATTGCCTAATGATGGGTGCCAAGCACCTCACGAGGACCAAAGAATGGTCGCACGTCATCGAGCAAAGGTCCCCGGACGAAATTAGGGTATGACAACCCCAATTCCTCATGATAGTTTAGCCTAATACTGATCAAGCATCATCCACAGATTCCTCTAGTAAGACTAAAATCAATTAGGACCACATTAAAACACACATACTCAACTAAATTATCGCACCCCGATTCCTCGTGAAAGCACGACAACTCAGCCCTGCACTATCAAGGACTTTAGAGTCAGACCAGTTTCCACTGTTGAATGACCCTAACAAAGCATGCATCTACGTGATCAAGGTAAATGCATACTGGAATGAAAAGCAGATAGCACAAAGAACACACAAAACATCATTAAATAGATAGAAATATATTTACATCAAGTACCTATAGGGAAGAGCCACAGTTCCATACCAGGAAGCCTTCTTAAGAACAAAGAGAAGAACAAGATGAAAGATTGCAAATATACAAGTGGTGAGGATGTCTCCTTCACCTCTAGGATCTCACAATCACTCACAAACTTATCTCAAGCTCTTAAACCGGCTCTTGTTTCAAGCTTTGGTCTCTTCTGATCTTCACACAACAAAATCTTTCAAAACTCTCTAGAACTTGGACCTTTCTCTCTCTAGAACTTGGACCTTTCTCTCTCTCTAGAACTTGGACCTTTCTCTCTCTCTAGAACTTGGACCTTTCTCTCTCTAGAAACCCTAGACATGCAAAGCTTTAAATCCCAGTCCAAACTCCTTTCACAAAATCTGATTTCAGGCTTAAATAGGTGGCCTTGTTCGTGCTCGTGCGCTTAGCGCACGTATGAACCGCTTAGCGCACATTAGTGATTTCTGGCTTATCGCAGCTTTCTCGCTTAGAGGATGAACTGAAGTGGTGCACTTAGTGAGATGAAGCAGTGTGCTTAGCGAACCTGTTCATCTCATCTTCTTTTGGATTCTTCCTCGCACTTAGCCCAGGAGTGTTGCGCTTAGCGGACGCTCGCTAAGCCAACAGATTGGCTTAGCGAGAAGGTGAAAAACAACACTTTCCAAAGCTTGCCTAATTAACCTGAAATTGAGAGAAAATGATTATTAAACACACAAAATGAAAATACTAAGTATTTATTACCTATACTTAACAGAAAATACTTATAACACTACAAAATAACCATAAATTGGGAGAGTTTGATACAATTTATACAAGTTTTATACACAAAAGTTAGTAGTTTTCACCGACTAACAACTCCCCCAAATTTATTGTTTTGCTTTTCCTCAAGCAAAAAGAGAACTGTTCACTTGTCCCCACGTGACAATGACATGCAGTGACTATGCACAAAGGTGTATGCATAAAAAATTACTGATTGCATGATGAGAAAGATGAAGCAATGTATACCTATCACTTGTCTTCACAAAATATGTAGTTATTCAAAGAGAAGAATAAAATGTGAACTATACAGTTAGATGAAGTTAATCATAAGACAGATATCAAGGAAAGTAGCTTAAACCACAGTCTCACGGCCACTGTTTCACTCACGCACAAGTGTGTAAGCTATTCATTAATAACAACTAGCAAGAGGTCCAATCTTTGTATTTCATCTCATGCCATAAAATCAGAAATGTATAAATAGAATCAAAAGGACTTTCTCAGGCTTGTAGTGAGGCTTGGCTACAACAATTTATTGGTTTTTCTAGGATTCAAATGTTTAGATTCTAAGAGAGCACAAGTCCTAGACTTATCCCAATGATCCTGTATCATACAAGTAGCTTTCTCACTATCTTTTCCTCTTAAGTTGCTTTTGACCTTATTGTAACAGTACAATTTATTCTTTTCTTTCTCCTTTTTTTTAACATACAACTTATTTGTTGTGTGAGCTGATGCTTAACCTTTTTATTTTCATTATAATTGACTTCCCTCCCCCAAATTTAGAGTAAATTTGCCTTGAACCATATGCCCTCCTAAAATCTAAACAAGGTATCAGGAGCTAATTATTTAAGTTCAGGGTTCAAATTTTTGACAATATCATTCAGCTCAAAAGGGGAGCAAAGGATGCAATTATCATTCAAGGTAAGCTTTTTGGTCAAAAGGCTTGTGTATGTACAATCATGGCCTTCATCATGTCCTCATTTTTACATTTCATTCTAAAATTTAGAGATTTATGCAAAGATTATCACTCACAGCTAGTCGTTTGCTCATAGTTTAAGGTCACACTCTCACCGATTTTGGTTCAAGCTTTTCTTTCGCAATCAATCTGTCTACTGACTAACACTTCTAATTGCAAGTTCTCATTCTCTTTCTTTCTTTGTCTAACATACACACTTGCTTAAACTCATGATAAGAAGCATAAACTCCATCATAATCATGCACTCAATTCAAAATGAAAGACATACACCCATTTTCATAAGTCAATAAAAGTGTTGCACTGCAATATCATTAAAAACCAAGTTAAACTGTTCAAAATGCTTCAGAATAAGCAAACCAATGATTCATAAATAAAATTAACAAAAGGGAATTACTGTACTAAAACCATAATTAAAATAATAATAAAAACCATAAAGCACAAAAAGTATCATCAGGAATTTAAAAGTCCTGTGATTGGTCCTGAGTGTCCTGTGTCTGAACATCCTCCTCGTCCGTAAAATGAACCACAGGAGTAGCTATAAGAGAGTGGATGAGTTTGTTGCCTGCTGCGGTGAGGTCGTATCTGCCATTGGTGCTAGAGGCTTAGGAGTGGCCTCAAGAGATTTCTCAGAAATGGCTGCAGCTTCTTGTGTTTCAACTACCCTCTTCTTTCTAATCAGGGGCTCTGGAGTGGAAGTCTCGGATGACTCATCCTCCATCTGTTGTGGTACCTGAGTGGTGGGACCTTCGTCTTCCCTGTGAAGGGGAGGCTGAGTCCCGGGCCAGGCTACCCACTCATTAAACTGCTCTACAGAAGGAATAAAGTCTGGAGGTGCTACCAGCTGTAAACTTTGTAATAAAACAATCTGCCCCTGATGTATGCTTCGAAGCATGTCTTCAAGACGTTGAAAGTCTGCAGAAGGTGGGGTAGAAGGAGCTGCTGAGGTACGTGCTGGAGGAGGAGCTGCAGATGTGGAAGGAGCCTCAACTGGCCTTGCCCTCGCTCTCTTAGCCCCTCTAATAGTAACTATTAGATCATCAGGGTTCCAATAGTTCTTCCTGATATAGGCCAAGTTAATGACCGGGCTCAAGCGTTCGAAGACCAGCCTGACAGAAGCAACCCCTTTGGACCTACATAAAGCTGTGATAAGAGCAAGGAACCCAAGTCTAGAGGAGTTAGACTGGGCCATAGATGTGATCTGGCTAGAGATGAGAGCTCCTACATTCATGTCCAGTTGAGAGACTAAGCCAAAGATTAACGTAGCTCTATCTACAGTCAAATCCGAGGTATGGGAAGTCGGAGCCAGGTTGGAGTATGAGAGAACACTCCAAACCTGAGCAAGAGTTGTTAGATCTTTCCTAAGGATCTTCCCAGGATGGCCTTCAGCATTTAAAACAAACCCTCAATCGGGAATACACAAAGCAGCCTCAATCTCTCTGATATCAGTGGGCATCCGACAGTATCAGGAGTAAGCAGGTAAGTATTCTTCCTCAGCCAGTACCACAGGTGTCTCCAGGAAGGTGTTGAGGTTGCCTGCATCAATTTTTATCAAGTGGCCTCGGATTCTGACTTGTTTTGGTGAAGGCCCCTCGGGGCTGTAGAGGTCAATGCATTCTGTTCACTGGTTCCGACAAGTGCACCGAATCGCACAAGTAGTATAAAATGGTAAGAACCGAGTATCGAACACTCGGAAAACTTGTGTTATTTGGTAAGCTATTTCAACAAATAGGTGTCTAGTGTGTAAAATTAAGTGTGAATATGAACAAGTGTATAAACTATCTGTGCAAAAAGAAAGAAAATCACGCGAAAGAAATGATGTGTAACAACAAGTAGAGAACACGTTGGTCTTCCTAATAGGTGCTTGATGCTAAAAAGATATTCTCTATCTAACAATGCTCATGTGTTCTTATGGTGTCTCCTGAATTACTAAACCCCGATTCCTCATGATAGTTTAGCCTAATCCTGATCAAGCATCATCCGTTGATTCCTCTTGTAAGACTAAACTCAATCAGGATCGCATTAAGACACACATACTTAACTAAATTATCGCACCCTGATTCCTCGTGAAAGCACGACAACTCAGCCCTGCACTATCAAGGACTTTAGCGTCAGACCAGTTTCCACTATTGAATGACCCTAACAAAGCATGCATCTACGTGATCAAGGTAAAGGCATACTGGAATGAAAAGCAGATAGCACAGAGAACACACAAAACATCATTAAATAGATAGAAATATATTTACATCAGGTACCTACAGGGAAGATCCACAAAGGATTTAGCTTTCCATACCAGAAAGCCTTCTTAAGAACAAAGAGAAGAACAAGATGAAAGATTGCAAATATACAAGTGGTGAAGATGTCTCCTTCACCTCTAGGATCTCGCAATCACTCACAAACTCATCTCAAGCTCTCAAACCGGCTCTTGTTTCAAGCTCTGGTCTCTGCAGATCTTCACACAACAAAATCTCTCAAAACTCTCTAGAACTTGGACCTTTCTCTCTCTAGAAACCCTAGACATGCAAAGCTTTGAATCCCAGTCCAAACTCCCTTCACAAAATCTGATTTCAGGCTTAAATAGGTGGTCTTTTTCGTGCTCATGCGTTTAGCGCACGTATGGACCGCTTAGCGCATGTTAGTGATTTCTGGCTTAGTGCACCTTTCTCGCTTAGACGATGAACTGAAGCAGTGCGCTTAGTGAGATGAAGTAGTGCCCTTAGCGAACCTGTACAGCTCATCTTCTTCTGGATTCTTCCTCGCGCTTAGCCCAAGAGTTTTGCGCTTAGCGGATGCTCGCTAAGCCAACAGATTGGCTTAGCGAGAAGGTGAAAAACAACACTTTCCAAAGATTGCCTAATTAACACGAAATTGAGAGAAAATGATTATTAAACACACAAAATGAAAATACTAAGTATTTATTACCTATACTTAACATAAAATATTTATAACACTACAAAATAACCATAAATTGGGAGACTTTGATACAATTTATACAATTTTTATACACAAAAGTTAGTCATTTTCACTGACTAACACATTCCTTCACAATCAATCTGACAAACTAACTAACATTTTTAGTCATACTTCCAATCACATGCTCATTCTCTTCTAATGGCTACAAGCTTGATCAAAACAATTATCTAATAATTCCAATCCACTCAAATCATACAATTGCTCATTCAAATCATTCTCAAACACTTATTTCATACCAAAAAATCCACTACATATCATTTTCAATCAATTCACTGTTCAAACACGTTTTTGGTACAAGCAAACAACTCAAAGTGCTGAAATTTAAATAACTAAAATTAAAAAGAATTGAAATATAAAAACTGAAATTAAAATGATTGAATATAAATCATAAAATAACTGAAAAATAAACTAAAATGTTCAAGATGCACAAATTTAAATGTCCTGCTCATCCTGTGGCTGATCTTCATTAAGATCCAGTGCCGGAGCTGCTGATGCATCCTGGATAGGCTCTTTGGCTCCGTGACTAGTTTAGATGGTACGGGTCTCCTCAGGAACAGGTGCAGGAGATGGCTCAGGTATCTGATCTATGGAAGTGCCCTCCTTCTGAGCCATGTGTGCATCTGCATCAAAATAAAAGGGCTCAAGAGGGGTTAGCTCATCCTCCCCCTCTGTTGCTGCTGCTGCTGGCTCCTCAGAAGTAGGCTCCTGGGATGCAAAGTCCCCACCCCCTCCAGAAGGAGAAGGCTGAGCTCCTAGCTAGGCCACCTGCACATCAAACTCATCCATGCTCATAATGGATGGCAAGCCCAAGCCCTATAGGCTCTACATGATGATGGACTGCCCCCTGTGGATGCTCTAGAGCATGGAGTGAAGCATCTGAGGTGTAAATGAAAAATCTGATGGTCCTGCAGATAAAGGAACTGGAAGTGGTATCTGAGTAGATGTAGGAGGAATAATTGGAGTTGAGGAAGGTACTAGAGCTGTGGAAGAAGAAGTAGATGGTGTCTCAGGTGGTGCTGAAGTAGTGGGGACCTCTGATCTCTTACCCCTGGCCTTCCTTGGCCCTCTAAATGTCATTGTTGGATCATCAAGATTCTAACAGTTCTTCTTAATATATGCCAAGTTAATGGCAGGGCTCAAGTTCTCCAGGGATCTAGAATCTGACTGGACTTTTCTAGCCTTGCATAGAGTTGTGATCAAGGCAGGCAATCCAAGTCTGGATGTGTCATGCTGTGCAATCAGAGAGATCTGGTGGGAGATGAGGTACCCCAAGTTCATATCCATCTTCATAATAATACCATAAATCAACTTGGCTCTGTCCAAGGTGACATCAGATGTGTGGGAGGTAGGAATGAGGTTAGAAAAGGAGAGAACGCTCCATGTCTGAGCTAGAATGGTCATGTTCTTCATCAAAATCTTCAAAGGCTGCCCATCAGCATTAAGCTTGAATCCCCTCCCTGGGATAAAAAGCTTAGTAGCCAACTTCTGAGGATCAGGCCTCAGGAGTGCAAATTTGGAATAAGTACACAAGTTCTCCCCCTCTTCCAGCACTACAGGGGTCTTCAAGAATGTGTTCAAGGTATCCTCATCAAACTTCACTAAATGACCTCTCACCCTCACCTGCTTAGGTGATTTATCCTCGGGGTCATAGAGGTTGGCGTAAAACTCCTTTACAATAGCAATGTATATGCTACTGTCAGAAAAATCAGTCATCTTCTCATCCCAATGTCTCCTCTCGAGTTCCTCCTTGAACTCATCAAACTCTGTGTAATAAACTACCACATTCCTCTCTGGTAGTAGCTTGCGAGGCACAACAATGTCTGTATATCTCTCCCTAGCCTCTTGGGATGTGAACCTGGATCTATCAAATCTGGCCTGGGTAGGTGTAGAAGGAGCTTTCCTCTTCTTAGATGCCATCTGCAAAACATAAGACAAACACAAGAGATTAGCACAGGTTATTTTCACAAATATAGAAAAATAAAACTAAAATTTTGACTGGGCGCTTAGCGCGCCTCATGAAATTTTACTCAGGCGCTAAGTGCAGCAGCCTGGCGCTTAGCTCGAAGACACAGAAAACATTTTTTTCTACAAAATAGGCTTAGCGCACAACTGAGCTTAGCCTAAGTCTACAATTTTCAAAACCGAAGAGAGTTGGAGCTTAGCGCAGCATGCTGGCGCTTAGGTCATCCTCAACCGAATAACACTCAGGCTTAGCGCACAGGGTGCGCTTAGCCATACTACAAAAACTTAAAAGATAGAGAAAGATTTGAGCTTAGCGCAGTAGGGCACTTAGCTCAACACACAACTAGGGCTTAGCGCACAGACGCGCATAGCCTTATTCACAGGAAAACTTACAAAAGCAAAGTGGTGCTTAGCTGTACAGATCAGGCTTAGCGCTGAACAAAAATTCTCAAAACCTTAATGTCTGAACACTAGTCCCGCTTAGTGCATATACACAGTTAGCAAGCTCATCACTTACGTTCATCAGCAGGGATGAACGCGCTTAGTGCGACATGGTCTGCTTAGCGCGTTCATCTGGAAATCCAAAATTTTAACAGTTGCGATGAACAGGCTAAGCGCACAGGCACGCTTAGCGCGTTCATCGCGATTTCTAGACAGAACCACAGGGGTCTTCACCCCTTTCAACCACATTGCTCCTAATGGGCTTCTAGGTTACCTAAAATCCTACATTGACTAACCCTAAAACTAATAACCTTAACCTAACAGCATACAACTAAGAAAACAAAAAGTCATTTATCCTAAGGTTTGAAGAATGAAAAATAAAAATATAAATGTGCTAACTTACTTGGATTGTTTCTTAAATGAATCAATGTAGATGCAAAGAAATAGTACACACGCAGCAAAAAATACACAAGTGCTCAAGGGTAAGAAGGTGCAGAGGTTTGGGTGCAAAGGTAACACCCAAAATGCCTCTGCCTTTGATTTTTAAAAACTGAAATTCATATGGCGCTTAGCGCAGAGCTGCGCTTAGCGTGCCAACATGACATTTGAGTTTAAAACCCAAGCGCTTAGCTTAGCCTCTCGCTAAGCCTAACTTGAAGTTGTAAAGTCCCGTAAGCACCTAGGGCTTAGCACAGCAGGCTGCGCTACAAAAAAATTTTCTGCAATATGTGCTTAGCCTGAGATGTGAGGCTTAGCATACAATCAAGCTTCAACTTACAGAGAGTATTTCAGGCTTAGCGTAACAAGCTCGCTAAGCGCACTTCCAAGAATTCAAAAACCGTAAGAGATTGGCGCTTAGCGCTTCCTGGCCCACTAAGCCCAGCTTAAAGACTCAAGTTACAGAATGGATGTGGGGCTTAGCGTAGGATAGCGCGCTTAGCGCTGCTACAATAAAATTTTTCTCGAGAAGAAGTGGCGCTTAGCGCATCATCCACGCTAAGCCCACTGGTTAAAGTTCAATTACTGTGAAGATGTGGGGCTTAGCGCAGTGATGTGCACTTAGCTTAACTATTTAGCCAACCAATCAGGGGTCTATGTGCTTAGCGTGAGCAAGCTCGGCTTAGCGCATGAAGACTGAGCGCTTAGCGGATAGACAATTGCAAAAATATTTCTGAGTATTTTTCTGTCTATCTCTTCACACAAGCTTAAAACCCCTTGTTCATTACTAAACAAGCTGAAATTAATCACAATCACAAGCAAAATATCCTAACTACATGCAAGAGATAAGAATGAAAAATAGAAAATGGAAAGAAAAGCTGGGTTGCCTCCCAGTATGCACTCTTTTAACGTCACTAGCTTGACGCATCGTCCTGTTATCCAGGATCCAACAGAGTTCCTACTTCAAGGGCCTTCTTCTTAGGTCTCTTTTCCTCCATCACATGCACTTCCAGACAGACATTTTGGCGAGGTGGATCTTAGTCCTCATGGAACAAATCAAAGCTGATCTTCTGATCTTCTATGCCCATCTGTAGTATCTTCTACAACATGTCCACCATGCAGCTTGTAGTAGACATGAATGGGCGGCCAAGAATGAGAGGAATGTTAGCATCCTCTTCTATATCTATGACCATGAAATCAACTGGAAATATAAGGTGTTTAACCTTCACCAAAACATCTTCAATGACTCCATATGGCCTTGTAATGTAGTGTTCAACTAACTGGAGGGTCATGCGTGTAGGCATTATCTCTATCTCTCCAAGTCGTCGGCACATGGAAAGAGGCATTAAATTGATACTAGCTCTCAGGTCTATGAGAGCTTTGCCTACAGAAACCTCCCCAATAGAACACAGTATCGTGACAACTCCAGGATCTTTGTGCTTGGGTGAAAGAATGCGTTGAATCACAGCACTACAATTACCTTCCACAACAATTCTGTCACTATGGATGTACCGGTTCTTCTTGGTTAACATATCCTTCAAAAATTTGGCATAGAGGGGCATTTGCTTAAGTGCTTCTCCAAATGGCAAAGTAATTTCCAGTTTCTTGAAGATATCAAGAAATCTGGCCAAATGTCGCTCTTTATCTTTCTGGGAGGGTACCAATGGATAAGGTACCTCCTTGCATTTGGTAGGAGTAGCCTCTTTCTTCTTTTTTATGTTAGCCTCACTCTTTCCCTTCTTCTTTTCAAACTCAACGACCTTTTCTTTTTATTTTTCATTTTTGAACTTTTTTTTTCTTCTTTTTCTTTTATTTCTTCTTTTTTTTCTTTTTCTTCCTTCTTCTTTATTTTCTCTTGACAGTCTCTTATTGGTGGCTCTCCTTCTTCATCACCTTCTGCTTCCTCAACAATTTCTTCAAGTTCAACTGAATCATCAACCGGTTCCAGTGCCAATTCATCAGCCAACTGTGGTTTAAATGCTTTCACCTTCTGATCAGCTCTACTTTCCTCTGCTTGAATCGCCATTTTGCTTCTAGTCATCACAGCTTTGCACTCTTCTTTAGGATTTTTCTTTGTGTTTGCTGTAAAGGTGTTTGATGATCTTTCAGCTAATTACTTTGCAAGCTGGCCCACTTGGACTTCCAGATTCTTAATTGCAGACTCAGTGCTCTTTTGGTTAGGCATTGACACTTGCATGAATTGAGCTAGAGTCTCTTCTAGCTTTGTGGTTTAGTCATAGAGACTTGGCATCTATTGTTATGGCCTTGTAGATGAACCACCCTGGTCTCTGTTGAATTGGTTACTAGGGTGATTTTGCCACTGTCTCTACTGTTGATACTGCTGGTTGTTCTGAAATCCTGGAAATCCACTTGTATTGAAATTGCCTCTGGGCTGATTCCCCATATAATTAAATTCATGTGCAATTTGCTCTTCATTAGGGATACAACATATAGATTCATGAGCTCCATCACAAATTGTACATCCTACAACCTGCAAAATAGAAGAATGTGAAGTTTGTGCAGAATGAAGCTGAGTTGGCAACTTACTGAGTGTTTCTGTTAGTGTCTCTAGTTGCCTGGACAGCAACTTGTTTTGTGCCAACAGAGCGTCTTGTAAGGTTAGCTCCAATAAACTCTTCTTGGTAGGAATATGGGCTTGGTCTCTCAAAATGGCAATGTCACTAGCAGCCATGCTTTCAATTAAGTCCATTGCTTCGTCAGGGGTCTTCATTTTGATCTTACCCCCAACTGAAGCATCCAAGAGCTGCTTAGATTGTGGTCTCAACCCATCTATGAATATGTTGAGTTGTATTGGTTCTGAAAAACCATTAGTGGGAGTCTTTTGAAATTAACCTCTGAATCTTTCAAGTGCCTCACTCAATGATTCATCTAGAAACTGGTGGAAGGAAGAGATGGCAGCTTTTCCTTCTGCAGTCTTCGATCCAGGGAAGTACTTCTTTAAGAACTTTTCTACCACTTCATCCCATGACTTTAGACTATTTCCTTTAAAAGAATGAAGCCATCTCTTAGCTTCTCCAGATAAAGAAAATGAGAACAGACTCAACCTGATTGCATCTGTAGGCACACCTACCAACCTAATAGTATTGCATATCTCTATATAGGTGGCCAAGTGAGCATAAGGGTCTTCATTGGGTAAACCATGAAACAAATTATTTTGAATCAGCTGTATCAAAGAAGGAGGATATGTAATTGTCTGAGCTTGAACTTCTGGCTGTGCAATAATAGTGAAAAATTGTGGCACAGTAGAACTTGAATAATCCTCCAGGGTTACTCTTCTTAGCTCTTCAGCCAGGATTGTATCTTTAATAGATTCTATATGAGAATGCCCTGCAATAGGAAAACTAGAAGATGCCTCGGAAGATCAAGATTCTTCTTCTGGAGTTGCTGCTACTTCTAAATCCTGCAAAAAATTTCTAATTTTCTCTGAATTACGCCTTCTACAGGTGGCGTTAATCTCCAAATCAATGGGAATCAAATCACCTACAGTAGATCTTCTTTGCATACAAGAAAACAGAACAACAATTATCCAGCTCAAAAGAACAACGAATGTACAATAACTAAAATATGAACAAAAAGAATCAATGAATTAAAGAGAAAAGTATAAAGCAATGTCGTAAAAATGAACTAAACTCTTCTTAAATCTAGTTCTCCTGCAACGGCGCCATAAATACTTTGTTAGATTTCCCATGCAGTTACTTTTTCATCCACTTTTTCTTTATACAAATATGTTCAAGGAAAATCCGGTTTGCCGAAAAGCGCACCGGATTGTCAAGTATTTAAAATTAAAATGGATGAATCCGAGTATCGAACTCAGGGAACTAGTCTAAGATAGGGTTAAATTCAGAAATAAGGCATTGTTGAAAGAAACATTGATAATTGATGATTTAGAATAGGATTAAACTAAGTCTAGGCTAAAAATAGTAAAAAATGCAAGTAAAATTGGCAGTAGTAGGTAGAAGTGTTGGGTCTTTCTAACAGACCAGCTGATGCATATAAAGATGTTTCTCTAATCAATCATGCTTTTGTGTTCTATGTTGTAGCCTAAATTACTAAACCTCAATCCCTAGTTAGACTGAATCAATCCAAGCTTCATCCTCAGATCCCTCTTGTTGGACTAGGCTCAATTTAGATAGCCCTCCTAGGTTTAGACTATCTTAAACTAAGCTTCATCCTCAGATCCCTCTTATTGGACTAGACTTAGCTTAAATAGCTTTCGAAAGTTTAGACTAATGTAGCCTAAGCTTTGTCCTCAGATCCCTCTTGTTGGACTTGTGACATCCTAGAATTTCTACCTGGAATTTTGTAAGTGTTACATCTAAATAATTATATATGTATGTATTATTTAGTGTATGTATATATATATATATTCTTGGTAGAAATATGTACATTGGGGGAAAGATACGCAGGGTAAACTAATTGACAAAGAGTAATCCATAACTGGACAGTTATAGATTAATTCACAATTAATTAGTAAAAAAATTATCATTTTGCGTGCAACTTAAAATTTAACAAAACCAACCTCTGAACCAGGCTCAGGGTCTCATTCTGAGCATTTTGATATATATATTGCATACTTTCGAAAATAGGCCCCGACGGGTGCAGAGAAACGCGGGGAACTGGAACCAGAGAGGCAGCACGCAAACTGAGGCAGGATTTCAGCATCCAACAGGTCAAAACTTTTCTCCTTTGTGGCTGAGTATGAAGTCAAATCAAAGGAAAAAGGTGGGCCCTTTTTGCTCCACTTAAAATGAGACATGTGCCATTGCTTTTTGAAAAAAAAAATCATTTTTTCAAAAAGCCAAATTCTCTCTCTTCCTTCAGAAGCTTCTTCCTCTCTTTCCACGTTGCTTTTCTCTTCTTCTTCTCCACCATTGAAGCCTCCATAAAAGCTCCAAAATTCCTCTTCCTTTCTACCCCAAATTGCAAGGAGAAGCCATTTTCAGAGTCTTGGAGCACACCTCTACTTCGTGGGGCTTCAAATTTCAGGCATGGGTGGACTTCTTCTCACTTGAAATTCGTGGGTGTTGGGTTTTTGGGAGCTATGATGGGTACTTCTACTAGGTTATTGTCTTAGGGTAGTTATTTGTGAAGAAATTTGTTGAAATCATGCTAAACTTGACATGTTTGATGTGAGCTAAATTACCCATGCTGATTTAGGGTTTTATGATGATGCTTTGTGATATATGTATGTTGAAAATGTTGATAGAAAACATGTAGAGATGATGGGGAGAGTTAACCTAGGGTTAAATGTGAGAATGGTAATGTTGTGAGTGGAAAAGTGTGAGATTTTGAGGGTTGGAAAAGCCAAATTTGGGGTTAGTGGAAATTGGAGTCTAAAGTGAGTTGATTCTAGTTTAGAATGTCAATTAGGACTTGTAGGAAAGCTTGGGCAGAGCAAATGAGAAAAATGAGTGACAAATGTGAAAGAAAAGAGCCATTTCTAGGGTAAATGGGGTGTTGAGAGGTCAAATTTTGAATAGGTGGAGTTTTCACCTTAAAACCAGTTTGAGCAAGTCAAAATCAATGTTATAGACTTGATTGAGATGAGAGTTTACCCCAAAATTACCCAATTCTCATTTTCACCTTTCAAACCTTGAGAATTCACTAAATTGGTGGGTTTTGGATACCTATATTTTGATTTGCCTTGGTCTGAAGTTTGTTTTTGGTTTAAATATGATTTATACATGATTTAGGACTTGTAGGATCCAATTTGAGTAAAATTGGATGTGGGCAAGTTGTATTTTGAAATCTGCCATATTATGCAGAAAAATACTGTTAAATTGTGCAGCAGATTTTTACCATAGTGCAGAAAAATGGTTGTGCATTGCTAGTCACGGGAATGGTAGTACATCTCGTGTTCCAGGAATTTTCTAGCAGATCCCAATGGTCAAAATATAGATTTATGTACTAGGAACCTCCAGTAAAATTTTCAAGACGATCCAATGGTTAACGAATCGGAACAAAGAGAATGTTACTGGGGTAGGTGAGTAGGGAAAACTGTGGAATTTGAATGAGTTTTGGGCAGAGTTTTCTGCCTCTACTCTGTTTTCTTGGTTTAGGGTAGTTTCATGATAAATGAAATCGAATTGTTTGGATATTGTTGAAGCTTGGAGGGGTTGATGGGGACCCGGTGCTGAGAGGAACGAGGATAAAGGCTACGTAGGAGTACGTGAGCTCAATTTAAAGGTGGACAACTGCGGATGGTGTGTTTATGTTTGACTTGGGGAAGTGGGAGAGTTGATTTGCGCCATCGCCCGATCGCCACCTAGTACCACATATGACGGGTGCCCCATAATCCAATAAGCTTGATGTGAGAAAGCATGGAAGAGTCAGTCTTCCTACTTTTGTTTGTTGACCACAGAGTGGTACCTGGAGATATGTCGCGGAGGTCAGGAGACCTTGGGGACGTCAGGAGGGGTGCTATTGCCCAAAACTAAGCTTGGCTAATCCCGACCCAACTCGGGCATAGTCAGTCAGTGAGGACCTACGACGTACCTAAGCAGGCGAGCTCCTGGCAGTCAACCAATAAAAGAACAAAGTCCACGAATCAAGGAAGCTTGTGTGGCGGCTGGCCAGCTATGTATCTTGGGTGGTATCTGGAAATTAGCCTCTGGTAATCGATTACCATTCGTGGGTAATCGATTACAGGGGTTAAAAATGGAGACAGGATGTTATATGGCTTCTGGTAATCGATTACCAATTGTGTGTAATCGATTACACAGGGTGATAGGGCACTGGTAATCGATTACCAGTTGGGTGTAATCGATTACACAGTGTTACCTGCTACTGGTAATCGATTACCATTTAGGTGTAATTGATTACACAGTGTAATTTGTAGATTCCAATGTGCAAAGGCTGTGTAATTCGTTTTTTGGCACTGGTAATCGATTACATACTTTGGTAATCGATTACCAGAGAGGAAATCCCTTGAAAAAGACATTCTGACTATGCATAGTCGTTAGGGGATGCATTGTATTGTTACCTGTGTAGTTAGATTTCTTGTGAAAGAGTCTACCCTCTTTCTTTCATCTCTTGTAGATCGCGATGGCAGCGCAATTGATCCATGATCGTGTGGTGATGGAGTGCCTAGAGGGTGTTTGGGAGACCCTCGAAGGCAATGAGAGGTGCCGATTCCGTGGCACAATTCGACTTACTGCTACTTCATTAGTACATCCGGAGGAACCCGCATGCACACTTCAACAGCCTGTGGAGTGGATACTACCTACACCTACTCCATATCGACTAGTTGAGCCGATTCAAGTGATAGAGGTGTCATCCTCTGGAGAGGATCTTGAAGAGGACCCAGAGGAGTTACCTCCTGAACCTGCTGTGGATGCCCTTGACTTCCCAAAGGATGATGAGGACCCACTCCCTGATGTTGATTCTCCAGAGGATGTTATGTTAGCATCTGAGGCAAACTCTACAGAGGAGAGCGGCCCGGGAGGGACAGCGAATAGTGATGACTCTTCATCATAGCAGATGGCTCCTTAGACTAGGTGTACATACTTTTTGTGGGTGGGTGTATCTAGTTCAGTCTGCTAGGTTTACTCTTTTGATTTTGGGTGGGTAGACCTATTGTATAGAAATTTTGATGGTTGTATATATTGTGGCTGAAGCCACCACAGTTGTTACCTTTGCTCTGGATGTCACTATGTTATTTTGCAAACTCCCATATTTTGGACAGTTTTAGATGATAAATATAATTATGTTTAATCTTGTTATTTGAAAAGGAAATGTTAACAAACTTTATTTGAAAAGAGTTTATCGACCGCATCTTATTATCTTTCACGTGACGACCTAAAATGGTGACTGGTATATTTTTGAAAGAGCAAAATAGTTTAGAGGTTATGAGTGATCAGAAAGAAATGACTTCGAATAGAGTTGTGAACTGGCCATTCAGGACTCTATAGTGATAATTTTCCTTCTGAATTTAATTACCGTGAAATGAATAACAGTGCGAAAAAAAAGAGAGAGAGAAAAGAAAAAAAAATTCCCATAGTTTCTGCTATTTAATTTATTACTATTAAACTAGTCATTATTTAGGGATGCCACAAGACTAGACTTAGACCAAACAGCATTATTGTAACAACATATTTAAAACCAAAACTTAATCCGCAAATCCCTCTTGTAAGACTAAGTTTCAATTCTACTTCATTCAAGTTCTAAGGCAACAATATATTTTCCAATGCTAAATTCACCTAACTATGCACACAAATGGGTGATCAGACCAAGAGCATACAGAATTTAAGCACTGAAAGAAGCATTGAACACAAGAAACACAATCAATTAGATATTAAAGTAATTACATTAGTTGTTCTTTAGAAATCCCCAACAAGGGTGTTTAGCCAGCCATTACAGAAGAAACCCTAACAATAATGAGCTTACAAAACCTAGGTATCTTTGCAAAAACTACTCCTCTTGCTGCCTCCAGAGCTCTTTTCCCAAAATAGGCACTGTGGTGTGTTCTGGAATCTGTGCAAATCATCTACCTTAAAGTTCTGTCTGCCCTAATTCTGCACAAAACAGGTTTTAAATAGGCTCTGAATCCGCGACATTGCGCTTAGTGCCACCCTCGCGCTTAGCTCGAGTAAGTGGATTTGAGCTTAGCGCTAGTCGTGCGTTGAGTCTGGATGAAGACAACTTCTGCGCTTAGCACACTGATCTCGCGCTTAGCGCACGACCTTGATATTGATGCCTTGCCAGATTCTTCTGTCATGCTTAGTGGTGGATGTGCGCTTAGTCCATTGATGAGCTAAGCTCAATTGTCACTTTTAGCACTTCATGACTTAGCCTCTTTTTCACCTGAAATTGCACATATTTCATCATTAAATTCAATGGACATATTCTAGAGACAGATTTAACAATAAAACAAGATTTATTTACAAAATAACCATAAATTGGGGAACTATATAAGTTTTGGAAAATGTTTTCTATACGAAAGTTAGTCATATAAGACGACTAACAGGCATTCACAACTCAAAAAGAGGTGTGGAAAAATATTGACGAAAAAGCAAGAAGTTGACTGAAGTGAAACTCTGCTGAAATTACTGGATGACTAATACAAAGTTCTCATTTGATTATTCTTTGCTGAGTAAAGTCATTTTGTTATCGAGCTTTATTGTTTATCCACTCTTTGAGTGTTGTTGAATACTTGTATTCACTCGAACTACTATTTGTGAAAGCCAGGAGTGACTTAGTGTTAAAAAATACTTGGGTTTCTTAGATTCAATGGGAGTCTAAGAAAGTGCTAGAAGTGGTATTAAGAATACTTGTAAAGGCAAGAATGGCAAGTCAAAATACTTGTTTGTAATCAAGCTTTGATTAGTAGAACCATTTGTTGTTGAGTAAAGGAGAACTAGACATGACTCAAGTTGAGTGAACCAGTATAAACCAAGTGTTTCTACTTCTCTCTTTTATGGTTTATTGAGCATTACATTAACACCCTCTGTCACTTTTTCTATACCAAGTGTTTATTTGAAAAACAGTTTTAAAAGGATTCTTTGTTATTAAGTGTCTAGACGATCAAACTTGTGTTTATTAAACCTTGTTTTACTCCTTAGTTGACCAATCTTTCTTCTACATTTTCATCCATATTTGCACTAAAATTTGTACAAGTTTATTATATCCTTGATTAACACACTATTCAACCTCCTTCTAGTGTGACTGTTGTCATTTCACATCACTTTTATGAGCAAGAAATAAAGTTCATGTATATCTAAAGTAATCATCCACAATTACTAGAGCATAGTAATTACCTCCAAAACTCATAGTTCTTGATGGACCAAAAAGATCCATGTGGAATAGTTTTAAAGGTGTATGTGTTGAGACAACATTTTTAGATTTAAAAGAGGCCCTTACTTGTTTTCCCTTTTGACTTGCATCACAGAGTTTATTTTATTTTTTTCAAATTTGAGGTTTGGTAGACCAATTACTAGATCTTTTGAAACCAATTTATTTAGATGATCCATGTGAATGTGTGAAATTCTTCTATGCCATAACCATGAATCATCTTCCTTACTCATAAGACAATCTGCATGATTATTTATTTTTCTATCATTTTTACTTTCAATAAAGCAATAAAGTGAATCAAATAATTCCCAATATCATTTATCACATAATTAACTAGCACTTAATAGACTATATTTGAGACCATTGACAAGTAAAACATTTTCTATAAAGGTATAGGGATCTATACCGACATTACTGACTCCAAGAATTTTTCCTTTATTGTTGTCTCCATATGTTACATGTCCACTATTCTTGGGAGTAATGTGTGTAAATTTTGATGCATCTCCCATCATGTGCTTAGAACATCCACTATAATTTTACCAACTTTGTTTCAAAAGATCCTTCAATTTAATATCATAATTTTGATTTAGGTACCCAAATTTCCTTGTGTCCTTGAATGTTAGATTTGGGCAATGTGCCCCTTAGAACCCATATAATTGTTCCTATTGTATTTCCATTCTTTCTAATGTGACAAGTTGATACACTATGACCTTTCTTTCCATAGTAAAAACATGTTAGGAAAGGAGAGCTAGTCATTTTAGATGATACAAAGAAATTTTTTTAAAACTCTTGTTGACTTTTTGGATTGTATCCTAATCTAGCCTTATCAAAAAAACATTTTTGCTTTCCTAATATGATGTCTAAATTATCTTTACCAAAGGTAAACTTTGCAAGAGTGTTTTTCAAATCATTTATTTCTTTCTCAAACTTGTTGCAAGATGAGCATGAGTAGGATTTGATAGCATTCTCATACATTAAGAATTTAGTAGATGATGAGTTTTGATCAATTAATTATGTTTCATTTTCAAGTATAAGTTCCTCCAATTCTTTGCTCAATTTTGAAATTTATTTTTTTGTGTTTGAAATGACTTTCTTATTGGATGAAACAAGTTTTACAAGTTTAATGGATTTTTTTTTGCAAATAATTAAATGCATCTTGTACTTCATCAAATGAAATAGTTGAATCAAGATTGGAGGATGTTTCCTCTTCATCACTTTCACAATCTCTAGCCATGAGACTTAGACTTGCAACTTCATTTTCAAAGTCACTTGATGATTCCATGTTGTCCCAACCTACCCTTCGGCGGGAGGGCGAGGCGAAATAAAAAAGTGTGTCTTCCAAAAAGAAAAACACGTGGGAGTCGCCACCAACGTTTATTCGAGGAAAACGTTAGAAAAACAAAAAAGAGGTCTGCAAATATTGAAAATAAGGGTTCTAGAGTTGTTTACATAGGGAAGGTATTAGCACCCCACGCGCCCGTCACAAGGGACAACAACCTTTAATCGAGTGTGCAGAAACATGACTTCAATATTATTTAGTTTCCCCTTTTTATATTATTATTTTTTTGGGGGTTGACAAGGGTGTTGCCCTTACTTTTACGTATCCTCAGGTGCGATGAGGAATTCAGACCTATGTAGTTGATTACCGATGATAGAAGAAGGAGATGAATATGCACAAAACAACAAAGGGGACCCCTAAGGGTGCATAGATCACATTCAAATCTTAAAAACAAAACTAACCGAATGACGAACAAAGAACACCAAACCAAGAACAATGTAGAGATTGATTACAGTCGCGATTTGGCAGCGCCTCAGCTTCGTTTTCTCTTCTTTCTTCTTCTCCCTTATTTCTCTCAATTTCTTTCAATTCTGAATGATGGAACCCCTTCCTTACCCCCCCCCCCCTCCCCCTTCACGCCTATTTATAGGAAAAATGGAATTTGGGACCATGGTAGCTCGCCCAGGCGAGATGATGCTTACTCCTGAAGTAGGCTCGCCCAGGCGAGCTGGTTCCTTCAGGCTGAAGTAACTTAGGGGCCCAGGCGAGCCATAGGCTATCTTAGGCGAACCAAGATCCCGGAAACTCAATAAAAAGGCCCTTTTGCCCCTCCTTTTGGTATCTTTAGCATTCTTGATCAAAACATTGAACGATATTTCGTCTTGTGCGATAACTGGTGTCGAACAACGCAGTTCGACTAGCGAGAATCAAAACATCAGTGAACGATAGTCCCTGGATGAAATTAGGGTCTGACACATGTCATTCTCCTCCCATGTTATGTATGCTTTCGTTTCTTTGAGAAATTTATTCTCAAGTTTTTCCATTTTCTTTTTGTAAGTAGGACATTCCATTTTCATGTGTCCCAATCGATTACATTCATAGCATCTTGGAATTGGAGAGGATTTTGCATCCTTCTTGAAATTCTTCTCAGGGTTGAAATTTGGTCTTCTTTGATTTCCCTTTTTCCTTAACCTACCAAACCTTTTTACAAAAAGATTGAAATCATCATTTTAATTCATATTATCTTGTTCATCAATGTTTTCTTTATCACTTTCTTCATTTGCAGAAAATGAAACTTTGAGTGAAATTCCTTTCTTCTTTTTGTCATTTTCTTCATGTTGACTAAGTCTTGTAAGTTCCAATTCATGTTCTTGAAGTTTTCCAAAGAGAGTGGCAAGAGTCATAGTGATCATATCCTTTGATTCTGCAATAGCCATCACTTTTGGTTGTCAATGCCTATTTAAACATCTCAACATTATGTTAATAAGATCCTCATTTGGAATTTTATTTCCCAATAAGGTAAGATGATTAACAATATGAATAAACCTCTTTTACATGTCTTGAATGCTTTCATTTTGATTCATTCTAAAGAGTTCATATTTGTGTGAGAGTGTTTATTCTAGATTTCTTGACATCACTTGTTCCTTCATGTGTAACTTCTAAGGTGTCCCACATTTCTTTTGCACTTTGACAATTTGATACTCTAAAGTATTCATCAATTCCTAAAGCAGATCTGATTATGTTTTGGGCTTTTAAGTTATGTTGTACCTTCTTTTATCATCACCACTCCACCTATCTCTAGTTTTATCAATTATTTGATCTCTTATACTATTTTTAGGGACAAAAAGGTCATTTTCTATAGCATCCCATATATCTAAATCCATGGCTAGTATAAAGATTTGCATGCAAGTTTTCCAATAATAATAACTATCACCATTAAAAATAGGAGGCCTATTTATAGAGTTTCCTTCAGGAAAGAGAGAGTTTTATGTGTAGACAAAGGATCAAGCTGAATGTTTTGATGATGCCAAAGGGTTACATGTTTCTCAAAGCTTTATTCAAGACAAAGAAATCAAAGATATTCAAGATGGATGATCAAGACAGCCTCTAGAGTCTTAGGAAGAGTATATTTAATAGGAAGGGAATTCCAATTGAAGTAGCAAAAGGTTTGGCCAAGAAATTTAAGTTAAAAAAGTCTTTTTCCAGAAATTTACTCTCTGGTAATCGATTACCAGAGGATGTAATCGATTACCAGTGGCCAAAACTGATTTACAACAGCTATTAAAATTTGAATTCAAAATTTGCACTGTGTAATCGATTACACATATTTGGTAATCGATTACCAGCAGTTACTGAACGTTTTTAATTCAAATTTTAAAGCTTGTAATCGATTACACACATACTGTAATCTATTACCAGAGCATATTTTCAGAAAATATTCTCAACAGTCACATCTTTTTATTTGGTTCTTGAATGGCTATCAAAGGCCTATATATATGTGACTTGAGACAGGAATTTGAAAAGGGTTTTTCAGAACAAAAAGGTCTTATCCTCTTAAAAAGAAAAATCGTTTTATCCTCTTACAAATTCCTTGGCCAAAACACTTGTGATTCAATAAGGAATTATTTGAGTGCTCAAATTGTTCAATCTATCTCTTTCAAGAGAGATTTCTTCTTCTCTTCTTCTTTATTCTGAAAAGGGATTAAGAGACCGAGGGTCTCTTGTTGTGAAAGAATTCTAAACACAAAGGAAGGATTTTCCTTGTGTTTAGAACTTGTAAAAGGAATTTACAAGATAGTGGAACTCTCAAGCGGGTTGCTTAGGGACTGGACGTAGGCACAAGGGTGTGGCCCAACCAGTATTAATCTGAGTTTGCACTTTCTCTTCCCTTAAAATCCTTCATTTATTATTGTTTTATATTCATATTCAAATTGTTCTATTTTGAATCAATATTTAAGAAATTCATTATTAAGGGAATTAATAACTTGAATAGAAAGTTAAATAGAATTTTTAATTGGGGAAATAATTTGTAATATCTTAATTCAACCCCCCCTTCTTAAGATATCTGAGGCCACTTGTCCAACATTATGAGGCTATAATTATTCTTGAAGTGTTTAAGCCTTATACAAGAATCATGCTCTGATACCACAAGTCATCCAAGTGGCCTCAATGAACTCAAGAAGGGAAGGTGAATTGAGTTTATAAACTTTTTCTTTGTTAATACACTCTAATTCCTTTTTATATGATAAATATGATAATATATCAAAACCTTGATTAAAAAGACAAGGCAAGTAATTAAGATCTCTACCAATATAAATGAATACAACAAATTTACAATAAAAGTAAAGAGATAAGGAAAGAGAGAATAGCAAACTTGGTTTATATTGGTTCAGTCACTTCTTATGCCTACGTCCAGTCAAGCAACCCGCTTGAGAGTTTTACTATCTTTCAAATCCTTTACAACAGAGCACTCTTACACCTTGGGATCCATCGCACTTTGTGTTTGAGTCTTTCAAGAATCAAGAGATACCACACTCTTGTTCTTACAGAGGATGCATCACCCTTTTCAAAAGTTTAGACAAAGAATATAAGAATTCACTCTCTGATTTAGTGGAAATGTTAAAAATTGAAGCACTAGAAAGTTTCCCAGTAATGTTATTTAACCAATTTTTTTATCAAGAACTTGATGATTGAGAATGATTATTAACAAGACCTTTTCAAAAAAAATTCATCTATATAAACGTGTTAAAATGATGAATATTTACAGGCAAAATTCCTGTAAACCATTAAGGGTCATTCCCAAAAGATGTAACTCTTCAAAACACATTTTTTGGTGCAATTTCAAATTTCAAAAAAACTTTCATACCATTGCTTTTGGTAATCGATTGGATGATGTGGTAATCTACATTGATTCCAGAACTTGAAAAAACATTAATGCTTTTAAAAGAAACTTGAAGACTTGATTTAAATTAATCAAATGACCAAATATACTTATTGGAAAAATCTTTTAATGATTTAACCTAATTCCTTATTCTTCGTGTTATTTTAGTTTCACCTTTCTGTCGTTTGCTTTTTGGCATCATCAAAACCTACAACATTACATAACCACAATATTTTCAATTACCAGTATTCCCAAATTTGATTATTAACCTTTGGTCATGGTTCAATAATGCTCTTTCCCCTAATCAATACACAATTGATCATAGAAATATAGGTCAAAGGATTAAGATCAAAATAAGGGTGATCAATTACTTAATCTACCAGAATTTCTCATAACCACTTTGATCATGCAACTTAAGTAGAAGCAATCTCTCCCTAGGTCAATCAATTACATACAAATGGTCACTATTATGCAATAGATTAAGATTCAAAGTGATCAATTCCAAATTAAAAATAAAGAATAAAGAAGAAATTTAATTGACTAGAAAACATTGAGGATTTCGTTAAAATTAGAAAAAGGGTACAAAAGCATGGCCACATCATAATCATGGACTAGGGAGACTAGCCGCTCATTGGCATGACAAAACTACAAATCCTAATAAAGAACATAGACATACCAAAAATCGTTCCAATTGTGTTTTTTGTGTTCCTTCATGGCTAAGAGACTCCTATACAACCTTTTTCTCTCTCAAAACTCTCAAGAATATAAATAGTACAAAAGACACTAAAAAGAGAGGCCCTCATTCCTTATTTATAACATTCTGAGGAGGCTGCCCTTCCATTTTTCCTTAATTAAAGAATCAATCATCTTTTGATCTTATCAATTAATTAGGATTTAAATATGACATGTGATCCTTACAATCTTTAAGTGACAAGTGATTCAAGCAGACAACAAGCATACAAAATTACAGTATGCATATAAAGTTACTGCAAGGTACAAAATTACCATGATCATGGTCATCTAATTGGCTCCAAAATCCAAGATTTTTAGCTCTTTCCCACATAAATCCTCTTAAGCACCTATCTTTCACAAACTTAACCAAACCATGAGTTTTGCCAAAGTGCATGAATATGACATAAAAACGCAAATCAAAATACAATCAAATATGGGTTTATCAACCTCCCCACACTTGAGCATTGCTTGCCCTCAAACAATTGCTCTAATTTATAAATACAACTTAATCCTCTCTAGTCAAGAAACTTGTAATAGAACTCGAATTAAAAATAAATAAAAACAAAGAACAATAACAACAAGCAACAAGGATGCAACATAAATTTTAAAGGAATCCATTAGGCTTTAAATTACATTTGCATATAATTCCCAAAGAGCTTTATTTCACATAACTCTCCTTCTCTCAGTGTTTCTAGGTAATCCAATATACACTCAAATCGCAATTCAATGGACATGTTCACAAAAATGGACTTCCAGGCTCTATCTGGGACAGATAATGGCTGAAGCAATCCAGTAGGCATTTGTAACAATGGTTTGTTTTTCTGGCAGATATGGCATTCTAACACCCACTTCCTGACCTCCCTTTGCAATCCCTTCCAATAAAATTTTTCTTTAATCCTCCTATATGTTAGATCGTCCCCTGAATGTCCTCCATTTACAATGTTGTGGTAGTGATGCAGGATCCTTTCTTTCATTTACAGATCTGCTCCGATTACCACTTTTCCTTTTCTTCTAATAAATGTGCCATCAAATGTGTATTGCTTGTAAGAACCCTGATTTTGTCCACTATCTTCTGTAATTTTGTATCAGTTTTCCATGAATCCTTGGCCTCCCTCAATAACTGATAGTCCCTTTGCAATTTGTTCACTAATTTGCTTCCTAGAGCTGAGATTTGTGGATGATACCTTAGAATCTATTGGCAGTGTTGAAAGAAAGAAACTTAATGCTAAATCTTCTGTAATTAATACTCAAGCTAACAATGTGTCAAATTTTTCTAGGTAATCGATCAAGGAACCATCTTGCTTCAATCTGCTATTGGATCATCGAATGCACCCGTGTCGAATCTACTTCCCACATCGTGAATGATTTGTTGCCAAGAATTCCCTTTGTTATTGTTGTTCTGCATGTAATGTCTTTGCCATGCAAAGGCTTTACCACCCATCGATAGTAATAACAAACGACTTCTTTGTTCTTCAGGGGTACCCTCCAATTCAAAAAATTGTTCTGCTTTTGCTTTCCACTCTCGAAAGTTGTAGCCATCATGTAGAAGCAAAGCTTCATGATGAATCAAGAATGATTCAAAGATGTTTTGATGATAACAAAGGTGATGACAAAAAGCTCAAAGGTCAATCAAAGAATGAGTTCAAGATGTTCAAGATAGAATCAAGAACACTTCAAGATTCAAGGATCAAGCTTCCAAGAATCAAGATCAAGATTTAAGACTCAAGATTCAAGAATCAAGAGAAGACTTAATCAAGATAAGTATGAAAAGGTTTTTTCAAAAACTGAGTAGCACATGGATTTTTCTCAAAACATGTTTATCAAAGATTTTTTACTCTCTGGTAATTGATTACTAGATTGTTGTAATCGATTACCAGTAGCAAAATGAATTAGAAAAAGTTTTCAAATGAATTTACAACGTTCCAATTGATTTCAAAAAAGTTGTAATCGATTACAATGTTTTGGTAATCGATTACCAGTGCCTTTGAATGTTGAAATTCAAATTCAAATGTGAAGAGTCACATCCTTTCACATAAAAGCCTAGTGTAATCGATTACACTGATTTGGTAATCGATTACCAGTGATTGTTTCTGAATAAATCAAAAGATGTAACTCTTCAAATGGTTTTTGACTTTTTCAAATTGGTTTTAAGTTTTTCTAAAAGTCATAACTCTTCTAAATGGTCCTCTTGACCAGACATGAAGAGTCTATAAAAGCAAGGCTTTGTTTTGCATTTTAAAACAATCCAATCAATCTTATACAATCCTTTACAAGCCTTGAATCTCTTTGAACTTCTTCTTCTTCTTTGTGCCAAAAGCTTTCCAAAGTTTTCTGGTTTTCCAAACCTTGAAAACTTGTGCTATTCATTCTTTTCATCTCTTCTTCCTTTTCCAAAATGAATTCGCCAAGGACTAACCGCCTGAATTCTTTTTGTGTCTCTCTTCTCCCTTTTCCAAAAGAACAAAGGACTAACCGCCTGAATTCTTTTGTGTCTCCCTTCTCCCTTGTCAAAGAATTCAAAATGACACAGTCTGAGAATTCTTTTGATTCTTCCCTTTCCCTTATACAAAAGCGTTCAAAGGACTAACTGCCTGAGAATTCTTTTGTATCCCTATTCACAAAATATCAAAGGTTTAACCGCCTGAGATCTTTGTCTTAATACATTGGAGGGTACATCCTTTGTAGTACAAGTAGAGGGTACATCTACTTAGGTTGTTGACTGAGAACAAGAGAGGGTACATCTCTTGTGGATCAGTTCTAGTGGAGGGTACATCCACTAGGTTCAAAGAGAACAAGGGAGGGTACATCCCTTGTGGATCTTTGCTTGTAAAAGGATTTTTACAAGGTTGAAAGAAATCTCAAGGACCGCAGGTCGCTTGGGGACTGGATGTAGGCACGGGTTGTTGCGGAACCAGTATAAAAACTCTTGTGTGTTTGTCTCCTTCTTCCCTACTCTTTTACTTTCCGCTGTGCATTTTAATTTCCACTTTTACTTTTGGTTAAATTTCTCTTCTACTCCTTATTCTCTTAACAACATAGTAAAAGCCTTAGAAGAGTAAATTTTTAATCAGTAAAGGTTTAGGAATAATTAATTCAACCCCCCCCCCCCCTTTCTTAATTATTCTGAGGCCACTTGATCCAACACATCAAACGACGGAAATGGAATTTGCGCTCTATCAGCTATTGAAAGAACCGTTTCCGGCGTTTCACTGTGATGATCTTCGTCGTTTGTGATTTTCTTGCCGGCGTTCATCACTGCAATTGTTGCTGTGAGGCTTTCAATCGATACCTACACTGTTTCCAACGTTTTCTGCATTGATTCTTGATGATCAGAGAGATTTTTTTCATAGAATTCCATGCGAGTCTCGAGTTCCTTCGTGGTCACCATCATCAACGAGCTAATCTGATACCAATGTAACAATTGGGAATAGAATTACGTAATTGAACCCTCACTCACTCTCTATTCTCAAAGAATAAGAGGAACAATTCTGAACTTTATTCATGAATGAATGATAATGTACATAAGGGCATTTATTTATACCCTCTTAATCTAGATTTTCCTAATGACAATTAACTTGCTAATCAAGCCTCTAATTTCACTTATTACAGTTGCCTTTGGCTTTGGCTTCGTCAGCCATAGGGTTTAGGTCAATTAATTTGATTTGATGAATAAAAAAAAAGGGAGGAGGAAGGGTATATAGAAAATGAAAAGTACAACTAGAGAGAGACTAGGAGTTTTCAGACAATATACAGACAAAAAAAATAAATCAGTAAATAAAATCAACTATTTACTTGGAAAAAAGATAAAAGATATAAAAAATATGTATTTAATAAACTAGGAAGAGTGTATCTTTTCTTTTTATGATTGAAAGAGCGTATCCAATTTGTGCATTTTAAAATAAATTGGTATAATTAAAATACAAACATCTAAACTTATATAAAATAGAATTAATTATTTAAATAAAATTGTAAACTTAATATAAATTTATATAATATTATTCAATTAGTGTTTATGTATATGTATAGCATGTAATAAATATTTATTTGTATCTATTTATAATTCATATTAGTCAATATTCTTAAATATTAAATTTAAATTATAATAACCATATTTTTAAATGTAAAATTTATATTTGAAATTATAATAAATAATTTAAATTATGGTATAAAGTTATTTTTAAAATGAAATTATATAATTAGTTAAAAAAATTAAATATATATGCAAATAAAGATAAAAGAAAGGATAAATTGATGGAGAGATATATTTTTTAGTTAGTTATAATGATACTATATTGGCAAAAAAGATTGATTCAAATAGTTTTTTACACCAATATTTTTTTTTACACCAATTTTTAAATTATACGGGAACACACACTAGTAACTTTTCATTACTTATTAAGCTTTGGGTAATGTATATGTTGCACTTAAGTCATAGGATCTTATTGGGTTTCAATCAAGAATTAGTACATATGATACACTATAGTCATATTAAATTAAGACTTAATTGCAAAATTTGTCCCCTTATTTTGCTTATTTCACCAAATCAGTTCTTCTAATTTTTAATTCACTATAAGAGTATCTTTATATTTCAAAATTCACTATTTTAGTTCCCAAAGTTGATTTTAGAAAGATGAGAACCATGGTCCTTGGAGTGAGTGATACACTCCATTCTCACTATACCCATATGTGCATTTTGATATTTGGTGTAAAATATAATATTAATATAAGTTTTATGCAAAAATAGTTCAAAATTTAAATTTTATTCTTTTTATTTATTATATTTTTATAATCTTATATATTTTCTTTAAAATATAATATATAACATTAAATTATGTTTTTGATTGAATTAGAATATGTTTACTTATATAAGTTTTATTTTTTATATATTATATTTTTATCACATTATTCAAAACTTATTTTATTCAGTAAAAATATAATATAGATTTTATCTTCAATGTATATTTTTTCTATATAAATTATAATTTCATAAAATGATAGTATTTTATTATCTTTTAAAATATTTATATATGTGATTTAATGAAAATATCTTTTTACATATATTAAAATATTCTTGTTATTTACTATAACAGTATTTTTTATTTATATTTAACTTCATTTAATCAGGTATGTAATTTTTTTAAAGAATTAAATTATATAGTAAAGAGATGTAATTAAATAAAATGGTAGTATTTTCTTTTTTTTTTAAATACTTATGTATATGATTTATTGACAATATTTATTTTATCTATCTTACAACAAATAACATGAATATCTTAATATAGATAAAAAAAAATGTCACTAAATCACAAGTATTATTTTAAAAGATAAATATAATATACAAAATAAAAATAAAACTTATATAGATATAATACTCTAATTTATGTGAAAGTAGAATTCAATCTTATATATTTTATTTTAAAAGTTAATATATAAGATCATAAAAATATAATAAATTAAAAAAATAAAAATATAAAAGTAAGAAACATACTTTTTTATCGGTACACTCAAGTACTCATTTGAATAATTTATGTGAAATATAGTATTAATATATATTTTATGGGAAAATACTTCAAAATTAAAATTTTATTCTTTTTAATTTATTATATTTTTATAATCTTATATATTATATTATAAAATATAATGCATAAGATTAAATTTTATTTTCACATAAATTAAAATATGCATATTTATATAAGTTTTATTTTTATTTTATATATTATATTTTGTTGGACAAGTGGTCTCGATAACTTAAGAGGAGGGGTGAATTAAGTCTTACAAAATTTTCCACTAACAAGCTTTTAACCCCCTTTTAAATGATAGGCTCATAATGCAGAAGAAGAAGCAAAAATCAATTTAATAATGTTTTTAAAACGTTCAAGACAAAATTGATTGCAATAAAATAAATAAGATAAGGGAAAAGAGAATTGCAAACTCGATTTATACTGGTTTGTCCACTTCCCATGCCTACGTCTGTAACGACCCGCCTCGTCATACGATATCACCACTCTAAACCGTGAGAATTTCAATTTTTAATGAAAAATCCATTAATTTGCTTATGAAAAATGAAAGTAATTTTTTTTTCTCAACATACATTCACCAAACAACGCACCATTACTTAAGTGAATATATATATAGGTATAGTAACTTAGTACATATCTTTCACATAATGGAAAGTAAATTTGTTCATACATATAATTAAATATGTGATTTACATCCTCAATTCAACAAAAAGAATTATAGAACCAGCTATGGAGGAGTTGATTAACAAAACACAACTCTCTCCCAAAATAATCCCAACATCATCACATCAACACGACGGCTCCACAAAAGAATCTCACATCTTGTACTCTATTGCTACCAACCACACAGTACAAAATTGCGAGGGGTGAGTTTATTATAAAAGAAATTAATACAAAAAATCAAATAACCACAATTAGTAACAAAACATTAACAAATATCATAAGCTTACACAAACATTCATTAGTCCAACACACACTAAACAAATAGTCATCATCTGTCCATAGTTTCAATCAATCATATGCTCAGTATGATGCATGCACCTGATCTCAACTCTCAAATGCAATGTGGTACCATCCCCAAGGAAATAGCCTAAGCGTGTCCACACGACACTCTCACTTAGGAAAACTAGGCAGTAAGTGTTGAGGTCACCTTGTCATGCACAGGCAACTCCGCCCCCCCCATGGTGATCAGCCTGAGTCTCAAGGGAGTTCCAAACCGAGTGACATGCCCCCAAGTACAAGTAAAAATTACAAATACTTACTAACAAAGTTTGTACTATTTCCAGGCAATATGAAGTATAAACATGGGCACCATTAATGCACTGACTGTGGATAATTAAAGATTCTAAGTCATCCCCCTCCAGAGATGCTTAAAACTCTATAACCACTATATTTCCCCCACCAAGGATATCCAACAAGGTCACTGCACCCCCATGTACATACAACGTATGAAACATAGGCACCATAATGCATTGACTGTGGATAATTAAAAATTCTAAGTCATCCCCCTCCAGAGATGCTTAAAACTCTTTAACCACTTTATTTCCCCCACCAGGGATATCCAACAAGGTCACTTCACCCCCCATGTACATACACAGCATAACATCATCACAGTGCATTTTCAACATCATCAACATTTCATCTCAATATCATTCTCAACATCAACATCATCTCATCTCAATGATATTATCAACAACAACAACATCACCTCATATTAACATAATCATCAATAACAACATCAACTCATATTGACATAATCATCAATAACAACATCATCATAAACATCAACATCACCTCATATCAATTAATGTCATCAATAGAAATATCATCAGTAAGTCACACTCCACATATACATATACAATTCATGCCTGAGATTCACACTCCCAAGGTCTTCCGACAACACAAGTCTAATAGAAACAATGATGTTATTCATCAATAATAGATATATCGCATCCCATTAGTCAAAAACACTTTTTTCATGAAAACCAGCATGCAACAGGGACAGGCATACATTCGCATAGTTAGGTTCCCTGACCCCCAACTATGGTATTAAAAACTGTAAATGATAATAAACTCCCCTCACCTATCTATATCTCTCTCTTAGTTTCTTGCGGCGTTGTTCTAAGATCTCTTAGGTTCACGTCCATTTGTCCAAACGTAGAGCTCTATATACCAAATCAAAGATAATTCAGTATAAATTTCAAAGACAAGGTTAATATTAACTTTTGGGGTCAAATACCCATTCAATTTTTTTAAAAAAAAAGGGCTAAAGGGGTGTTTTGAGAATCATATCAAAGAGAGGTCATTTTGAAATTCTGATCACACCACTATGACCAGGGTTCAACAAATATTACAAAAAAAGTCTATTTTATAAAAAGAAAACTTTTACAATGTCTCTTTTTCAAGGGTTTTTTAAAGGAAGTGTAAAAACATCCAATAATGGTTCCCAAGTCAGAAGAGATGCAAAGATAGGCTCAAACTAACAAGGAGAAGGCTTAGAATCACAGTTACCTCGAAGAAACCATGAAGGAAGGATTGGAGGCTTCGTTTTCTACTGAATCCTCGAGTTGAGTTTTTGAAGATTTCGCTCCAATTAAATTGTTCTTCTCCGTGTGGTGATTTGACGACAAGCAAAGGCGGCTCGTGGCGGTCACCGGTGGTCAGTGGTGGTGGAGGAGGAGCTTGGGGGTGTTGGGGGAGGGTATAGGGGAATATAAGGAGGAAGAAAATGGCTCTTTTATGTTGATGGATGTATTTGTAGCCTGCAACACTCGCCCAGGCGAGTTTGGCTCGCTTGGGCGATCTGATCTAGCTCAAATTTTTCTGTTTCCGTAAAAAATCATATCCCATATTCAAAATGTTATATTACGAATCCCAACGGTTATAAAGTGTAGAATTGTCTTACAAACCCCAAAACCAAATTTGAAGATGATCCAAGGGTTAAACAATCCGAGATGATGATTTTACTAAAATAAGTTTAGGTAAAATTTGAAATCTCATAATTTCAACTTAGGTCAACAAAACTCCACATAACTCAACATCCACATCAAGAAATTCACACATGACTAATTCAAGACATACCTCAACTCATTCAAGTCAACCATATAGTCAAATAACACAATAAATACAATTAAACATCGATTTATAATTAGTAATATTTTAGGATGTTACAATGTTCAATCCTCAAGCAATCCACGTGAGATTTTCCACTATCTCTGTAAATCCTTTACAGACTTTGAACACACCTTGGGATCCCTCACCCTTGTGTTCAAGATTCTCCAAGAGACAACCAAACTCTTAATTACAATTCTCACAATCCAAGAGACAACCTGTAATGACCTGTCTCGTCGATACAGTATCCACATTCTAATATTCGATAATTTCAATTTTTATAAAAAAAACTCCCTTAATTTTTGCTTATGAAAATAGAAGTGATTTTGTCACAACATAAATTCATCCAATAACACGCCATTACTTAAGTGAATATGCATAATTACATAGAAACAATAATTCGGTACATGTCATACACATAACGAAAATTAAATATGTTCATATATATAATTAAAATTCCAGTTTTACATCTTTAACTCAACAAAATAAAACTTAAAAAACCAACTACGAAAGAGTTGATTACAAAACACAGCTCTCTCCCAAAATAGCGCCAGCATCATCACGTCGGCTCGGCGTCTCCTCACCAGAATCTTACTCCCTACACCCTGCCACTATCATTCTGCTCCCATGAACAAGGTTCGTGATCATCACAGGTATCAACCACATGATACAAAATTGCAAGGTGAGTTTATTATAAAAAGAACCAATACCAATTCCAAATAACCACAATTAGCAAGGAACATAGGCAAACATGATAAGCATACACAACAATCATTATTCAACACTCATATCCAACAAATATTCATCATCCACATTCAACAATTACTCATCATCCATCCATGGACCCAATCAAGACTGCAAAGAAGGATGCATGCACCTGACTCAACACTCAAATGCAATGTGGTACGTACCAACAACAACCAAATCTCAAGAAATAGCCTAAGCATGTCCACACGACACTCTCACTTAGGGAACTGTGCTGAGTTTGTCGAGACCACCCAGTTGTGCACATAGCAGCCCCCCTCCCATAGGTGATCAGCCTGGGAGCCCAAAGGTGTTTCCTACCAGGTGACAAGCCCCCTAGTACAAAGTACACTTGGCCACAGTTACTCTATTTCCTGTGTCGTATAAGCTATGATCATGGCCAAAAGTAAGTGCCAAAGACCATGGACCAATTAAAGCGCCTAAGCATCCCCTTAGAAATGCTTAGATTCTCTAACCACGCTAGTTACCCACGTCTGGGCCATCCGACAAGGTCAGTGCACTCTACCCCCCATGACATACACTCTATACGATGTATGATGGTGGCCAAAAGCTAGTGCCAAAGACCTTGGAAGGTCAGTGCACAGTGCCCCCCACGAACATACACAACATGCACATGCAATGCATTTCCAACATCAATCAACATTCCATTTCCATGTCATTCACAACATAAATATCATCTCATCTCAATGACGTTATCAACAATAACAACAACAACAACCTCATTTCATATTCACATATTCATCAATAATAACAATTCATGTTGACATGGTCTTTATTAACAACGTCATCTCAAATCAATATCATCATAATTATCATTATCATCACATATCAATTAAAATCCTCAATAGCAACATCAACAACAATTCAAACAAACACAACAATATCATTTCCACATGCACGGTCTTCAAACAAGACATTTCAAACAACCAAAACAATATCATTCATCACAATACATATATATATATATATATATATACCCATCCCATTAGTTAAAACATAATTTTCTTTGAAGAAAAATCAGCATGCAACAGGGAGAGGCAGATATCCTCATAGCTAGGTTCCTTGACCCTAACTATGGTGTTAAAATGGTAAATTTTATAATAAACTCCCCTTACCTATCATGAGTTACCCCGCGGATTCCTCGTGGCGTCACTTGAAGATTCCTTTTTGTCCTTGCTCGTCGATTCCACACAAGCCTCTACCATGCCAAAACGAAGGAAACTTAGTATGGATTTCAGAAAACAAAGCTAGGAACAGTGCTCTAGGTCAAACACCCACATCACTACACGAAAGAGCTGAGAGCATTTCGGGTTTTACAAAGGAACGTCATTTGGAAATTCCAACCAGGCCAATGTGACCGGGGTTCAGTGTAGGTTATGAAAATAACATGCATTTCATGAAAGGATAACGTTTACAAAGTCTCTTTCTCTAAGGTTTTTCAAAGGAAGCATAAGACATGCAATGGCAGTTCCAAAGTCAGAAAAGATGCAAAGACAAGATGAAACTAACAAGAAACAAGCATAGAACCATGTTTACCTCGAAAGAAAACGAAAGGTCGGATTAGGGTTTCATTCTCTATCGAAACCGCAAGCCAAGTTGGAAGATTCTGCTTCGGTTGAAGGGTTCCTCTCGATGTGGGGTTTCAATGGAGAACAATGATGGTTTGTGGTGGCTAATGGTGGCTATGGGTGATGGAGAAATTGCTTGGGACTTTAGAAATTGCTTTGGAAGAAAGAAAGAAGAAGAAATGATGTTTTTCCTAAGCTACACGAAAGCAAAGTCTGAAATGCTTAAATAAGAGATGCTCTGGGGAATGGAAGCTTCTAGCATACTCCAGACATCTTCTCAACGATCCCAACGGTCAGATCATGGAAAAGTGTCTTGTGAAGTTTTAGACCAAAGTTGGAGAAGATCCAATGGTTAACAAAGGCTGGGAAGCGTTTTTACCGAGGAAGCTTCATGTAGCTTTCTTTAGAAGCTTCATTAAGAGGCTTCCTCCAGAAGTTTCATTAAGAGGCTTCCTCCAGAAGCTTCCTCCAGAAGCTTCCTCGTGGCTTCTTTGAGAAGCTTTCCCAAGAGGCTTCTTTGAGAAGCTAGATCCTTATCTATCCACACCCCTCTATTAACTAAATTAACCTCCTTAAAAATAATTACGGATGAAAATAACGCAACAAAGAATCAAACATCAAACATAATTTCTATTAATATATATATATATATTTACCAGAGATCAGCGGAATAAGATCAAACGGACAGATAGGAAGTAGGAATGCAGTATGATAAAATCAAACGTAAGAATTATAAACTTGTAAAGCAGATATCAAGGGCACACCGAAACGGCTTACAAACCCAGGTTTTTGAAAACAAAGAAACCGAAGCGGCGGCAGAGCCGCACAGGATCGGTGAGGGGAGAAGGGAGATATGAAAAATAGAACTTGAAATTTATTGAAACTGAAAGAAAAGCTTACAAAGAGTTTTTCCCTAGGCAGAGCTTCTCTCTCTAAAACCTGATTCTGAGACTATCTGAAAGGGTGCCTCACAAAGGGGACGAGGACTCCTTTAAATAGACCCAATTTTTACTGTTTCTACAGTATCGGTAATGTTTACCGGAACTGTTACAAAACCTTTTACAAATTACATTATTTAAAAGAAACTGACAAATTAGTTACAATAATTCATGATTATTACAACTAATTAATCGTCGTCCAATGATATACCAAAACAGTCATCTTCATTCTGGTAGAATGGATCATCTTCTTGGTCATCATTAGTCTCTAATGATTCAGCTTCCTTCTTGGAAGGTTCTTCTTCCACTTCTTGTTGAAGTAGTTGGAGAACTTCTTTGAGATTCTGAGCAAGACTTTCTTTAGATTTTGAGCTTGCTAAGAATGCTGCCAGTTGCGACTTCTGATTTAGAAACAAAGATGTCTCTGGATCAGCAGGTTTAAGGAACTCAGGATTGCTCTGGAACCAGTTCTTGACTTGATCTGGAGCAGCCTTTGAAGTATCGAATTGTGACCACCATTTTACAAAGGCGTGTCTCTGTAAGGGTGGATATTGCTTGTTGTTTTCAGTTTTTCCGTATCTGTATTGCCATGAAAAGATCCATGACAAGGCAAAACTGGAAAAATACTTTAAATTTGCCGGAATTCATGATTCCTTGCTATTATAGAGCTTGTTGAATTGTTCGAATCCCTGTTGGACTTCTTCTGGAAATATTTGTGGAATTGGTCCGAAGTAGTTCCACCATTGGAGGAACCAATTTGGAAAATTATATGCAGTATTATTTTTGAAGTAAATCAGCCATGAATGCTTGAATTTACTATTTTGATGCCAGAACACATTGGTCCAGGCGTCAACGTAATCCCAATAATTATACCCTGCAGGATCAAATGGTGCAGAGAATTTTTTGGGTTGGTTTAAGTTTGAGCCATAATGTCGTGGCTGCATAACCTTCAGGATTTGGATTGTGGAATGGGTATTTAAATTTGGATCTTTGGGGTCATTGAAGTGTTTAATAGATACTGAGTTTGTATCTATTAGGATGAATTCGTAGAATTTGCGGTTTTTGTTTGCGGCTATTGGCCTGTAATGGAATCCCTGGGGGAATACTTTGGTGGTTGCTTTGAAAGGATTCTTGTCCCAGTATTCTGGTTCCATTTGTAAAACATTGAAAAATTTGTTTTTTGAAATGTAACTGTTACCGGGTTGTGGTGTTGATTCTTGTTGAGTCAACGATTGGCTTGGTTTTTGGTTACAAACGGTTTTGGTCTGTTTGGCCTTTTGGATTTGTTTTTGCAGATCTGTTTCAGAATCATCGTCTGATTCTGAGGCCATTTCTGCCCAGGTCTTTTTGGCTAATTTTGGTATTTTGGTGAGGCCTATATCCTCTAAGGCCATGAGAGTTTGTATTGACCAGGCATAGTCAGCCACGGTCTGTTTGGTTGTTGTTGGTTTTGGAGATTCCTGAGTTGATGACTCAGATTTGACGGTAGTTGTTTGGGTCAATGACCCTTCAAGTTTTCCTTTCTGGGTTGATGACCCAGTCTGGGTAGGTGACCCAGAAGATGTTGTAGTTGCCTTTTTGGTTATTGGCTCTGGTAGAGCCAGTAGAACTTCTTTACCTTTCGTACTGGATCTTCCTCCTCTGCCAGAGGAACTAGACACCTTAGGAGGCATCGGGAATTTTCTGTAAAAATTCACGGGTGAGGTAGTCAGGTAGAGAGTTGGAAGAGCCCTTGATATATTCTATATTAAAATCAAAGACACTTAAAATTGCTTGCCATCTTGCAAAAATCTGTTTTGAGGCAAGGTTTTTTACATCCTTCTGTAAAATATCTTTGGCTGATTTGCAGTCAACTCTTACTAAAAATTTTTGATTTAATAAATTAGATTGAAATTTCGAAATGCACAAAACAATTGCTAAAACTTCTTTTTTAACAGTTGAATACTTTAATTGTGCAGGATTCCAGTGTTTTGAAGTATATGCGATGACATGTTCTTGACCATGTACTTGTTGTTTGAGGATGCCACCGTAACCGATGTCTGATGCATCAGTTTCGACAATTTTGAATGCCTGTGGAATGGGAAGATACAGACATTTTATGGATTGGACTTTAACTTTGATTTCTTTAACTGTTTGGGTATGGAGGTCAGACCAAGGAGGCGGATTTTTCTTTAGCCTATCATGCAATGGTTTGACAATATTGTTTAAGTAGGGGACAAATTCACCTACGTAATTTAGACAACCTAGAAATCTTTGTAACTGGGTTTTGTCTAAGATTTGGTTGGGGAATTTGCTAGCAAACTCAATTGACCTTTCGATTGGAACAATTGTACCTTGATAAATATTGTGACCAAGGAATCGAATTCGTGTTTGGAAAAGATTGATTTTTGATTTGGAGACTGCCAAACCATTTTGTTTGATGATATGGATGAAGGTTTGGAGATGTTTGAAATGCTGGTCAATGTTTTGGGAAAAGATTAAAACATCATCTATGTAGACAATGACAAATTTTGAATAGGGATTAAAAATATCGTTCATAATTTTTTGAAATTCTGAAGGGGCATTCTTCAGTCCGAATGGAATTACGTTCCACTCATATTGCCCGAAAGGTACAGTAAACGTTGTTTTGTACCTATCTGATTCTTGGATTTGGATTTGCCAAAATCCAGATTTCATATCAAACTTTGAGAATATCTTTGCAGAATTTAATCTGTTAAGCAAATCTCTTTTGTTTGGAATAGGATATCTAATCCATTGTAATGCTTGATTTAGTGGTTTGTAATTTATGACTAAGCGGGGTGTTCCACGCTCAATCTCAGATTGTTTGTTGACATAAAAAGCCGCACAAGACCATGGGCTTTTGCTTTTCCAGATTAGGCCTTTATCAAGCAAATCCTTGATTTCCTTTTGACAGTATTGAAGAAGTTCTTCATTCATTTGGATCGGTCTGGCTTTTGTGGGAATTTGTTTTTCCCTAAAGTCTTTCTCATAGGGGAGATCAACAATATGTTTCTTTCAGTCCCAAAATGCATGTGGCAAATCAGAACAGACAGTTGATTCAATATGATTTAGTAAAGATTGAATTTTATCTTTTACTTGGGGTTTTCCTAGTTGTATCTGAATATTATTAAAAGATACTTCTTCTTTTAAGAAGCTAATTTGATTAATCTTATTTTCTATGAAATTTATATTTCTGGAAATTGGTTTAGTAGAAAAATTAAATATAATCTTTCTTCCTAAATAATTTGTGGTTATTCCTTCATTAGATATTTGGATGGGAAACAGGGCTCTAATGAAGGGCGTTCCTAAGATTACTTCATTCTTAAGGTTTTTTACCAGAAGAAAGTTTGTGTTGATCCTAAGACATTGGTTTTCAATGATTGCATTTGATAGCTTAAAATTAATTTTTAATTTTGAGCCGTTTGCCGTACTTAGTTTTTCTGAGGTTTTCTCAAAGAATTTTGTAGGAATTAATCCTTCTAAAATGCAGTTTGAATCAACCCCTGTGTCAAATAGGGCCATTGTTTCTAAAATAAAATCATTAATAATTATCTTTATGCTTATGTAAAATTTTTGGATTTTAATCTTGTTGATTAATCCCATAAACATATCATCTTCTAAATTTTCTGGTTGATTTTCTTCACTGTTGTTGGCACTTTCAGAATCATTATTTTCCTCAAGCCGAGAAAGAATGATCTGATGAATTTCTTGTTGTTGACGAAGTTCTTTTACCTCTCTTTTTAGATTGTTTATCTCTGTTTGGAGATCTTGAATTGTCGTTGGCTTTGTTGAAGAATTTTCTAGTCTCTTGAGTATGTTACTTACATCAAATTTGTTGTTCGTGATAAAATCCTTTTGTCTAGGTTTTACCTCTAATGTTTTCTTGAGTTTTTCCAGGAAAACCTTCTTTTCCTGGGGGTCAGGTATGGAATTGATTGCTTCAAACAAGAGATCTTGTTCTCTCGTTAGAGTATTGATTTGCCCATCATCATCTGTTGATGATAGTTGGTCATCTTGTTGGATTAGGTTTAGGTTTTCATCAGAAAGTACGGAGGATGAAGTTTCTGTTTCTGTTTCCTCCTCCGAGGTTTCTATGAGCAAATTGTTTATTTGCTCTTCAATTGAGGGTTCTAGGTTAAGGTTTCTTAACTTCTTCTTTAGTCTACAATATTTGCTAATGTGGCCTTGTTTTCCACAATTGTAGCACGTTATTTTTTATTTTATTTTTTGTTTAGGATTTTCTATTTCCCTACTGGTTGAGGGTTTTTGAGAGTATCTTCGTTTTGAAAATCTTCTGTTATTGGCTGGCTTATGATCATGGGCTTCTTTCCTAGAGGTTTGTTTTTTCTTTTGTTTTGGACAGGCTGGTAAGCCAAATTGTTCACAGAAGGAACCTAAATCTCTCTTTGTTTGAGCTTTTTCTTTGGCTAATTGCCTCTGAATCTTGTCGTCCTGGCAGATTTTTAAGGCTACCTTTTGGACATAGGAAATTAATTGACCATAACTTAAGTTTTCATATGGAATGTCTCCATTGGCAGATTGACTACGGATTTTATCTCTAACTTTGTCTCCTAATGATCTGGGAAGACCAGCTAGAAATTTTTCTTTCCAAAAAGGTTGTTGACTGTCTTCTCTTGTGTAAACCCTAGTTAGGAAAGTATCTCTGTACCACCTAAAATCTGCTAAGGTTCTACACTTAAGATTTGATAATAATTCTGCGGATCTGTCTTTCCACAAGGATGGGTCTCCAATGAAATGTTGGGCTATTGTAAATATTAATGTGTTAACAGCGTCAGGAATCTCTTTATCATCGTCATTAGTAATGACTTTTCCATTGAGATCCGTCTTAACTGCGCTGTAAATTTTTGATTTCTCTTCATTAGTGAGATAATTATCCCACCATCCTTTTAGTTGGCCAGAAAATCCTGCCACTAAGATATCTATAATGGTTTCTTCCGAACATTCATGGGAGGTTTGGTAAGCCGTGGCTACCATGGTCATATGTTGGAGTGTATTCATGATGTTATACTCCGTTTGTGCATCTATGTTCCATTCGTAGATGTTATTTGCACTAAAACTTTTAAAATTGTTTTCACCTCTTTCTTCTAGTAGAAGGTCAGGGGCAGTTGGACGTTGATAATATAATTTGGAGGGTGTTTTCCAGTTTTTGGAATTAATTGGATTTATATTCTTTTCTGATAGTGATCCTATCTCAGTTGTGTTATCTGAGTTTTGGTCACTATCTTCATTAATAACATTAATTAATTTGGAGGTACTTCTTGTTACCATTTTAGAAGTATTTTCCGAGGCTTGGGGAGTATCTGGAATGACCTTAAGTAAACTACCAATCTTGTTTAGTAATTCACTATGATTGTCACCTACGCCTTCAGTTAAGGATTTAGCTTTTCTAAGTTCCCTAATTTTTCGTTTAGCCTTCTCACTAACTTTGAAAGGTTTGAATAAAGGTTTTTCAATTTCGATGGGGACACTTGGCGAAGCTCCCTCAATTGATTTTTGTTTAGGAACTACTTTAGTTTTAATGGTTTCTCCTAAAGCTTGTAAGTATTTATTGGTATAATTTGCCTGTTCCATTAGGCTTTTAATGTCTTTAGAGGTTACTTCCTCGTTGACATCTTTTGTTTTGAATGGAATTGCCATGACAGGTTTATTATTACTGTCTTTGATATTTGGTAGTTGATATTGTGTTGGGGGAGGTAATTCCGATTGGATTAACTCACCATCTCTCACTTGCCAGTTTGTTATAACATTTGTTGTTGGATCACCTATGATTTCTTGTTTCCAAGGGTAATCTATATCCTTTCTGATGGCATAAGCATGAAACCAATCAAAGAAAAGGACATTAATTTTGACTCTTTCGACAAATTCATAGAACTTGTCTTGGATTAGGTTTCTGTTTGTACCCTTGTAATGTTGGAAAAACCATCTCCTTTGAGGTTCATTCTCCGGAGAATAGAAATCTTTCCTGAGGGTTTCCTTATCAATGCTAAAGTTGTCAGATAACATCATAAGGTTCCATAGAAGAGTATGTTGGGGATTGGATCGACTTTTGGTCGTCCTCCTGTTCTTGGTTGTAAGTTGTTCTAGGTATGCTAGAAGTAGTGTCTAATCCTTGGAGGTTTACAGTAGGGAACTAGTTATGTGACTCAAATCTGGTTAGTCCTACTAGAATTGAACGGGTTCTAACTGAAAAAGACCTTCTGGCTGACTCATATTCAGACCTAGAGGCTTTTATCCTTGATGAAAAAGAATTTCTCCTATTGAAGGTTATCTCTACCTTTCTGGAGTTATCTTGCTTAATATGCTCTATGGTTGGAGCGGGTCGGGGAATAGACGGTGTTGCCTTATCCATAACCCATCTTTCGGGAAGAGTTACTTCATCCCATTTTATTTTTCTCGGAAGAGAAACGTTAGCCTTCATCATATCAGTGATAAACAAAGTTGTTTCTCCTTTTTGAGGTTTTAACAGGACTCTAGATGCACAAGTATTCATGACCTTGTACTGGATCCTATATATTAAGGCTGCTGGGATTGATCCTTCTTTCATGTCAAGGCTATGAAAGTGGATATTTAAGAACAGAGAGTCAAGAATGTTTCTGTCCATCAGACTCACTGTTTTGTTTGGATAACAGTTAAAATATATTGGACCTTGTCTTAGGCTGGTTTCGACTGTTCCAATTAGGGAGTCTTCAAATTGATTATGCCTAATGTCTCTTAGACACATTATGCCTAATGTCTCTTAGACACATTATGTCTCTTAGACACAGTTAAAATATATTGCACCTATCAGGGTGTTACAACTCTCCCACCCTTTTAGAAATTTCGTCCTCGAAATTTACCTTAATCAAACAAGGATGGGTGAGCTTCTTGCATCTGACTTTCTAATTCCCACGTGGCATCTTCTCCTGATGCACCTCCCCAGATCACCTTGACCAACGGAATCTCTTTCCCTCTTAGGTGCTTTGTTCACCTATCCTCGATCCTCAAAGACAATGTTTCATATGCCAAATTCTCCTTCACTTGTACATCATCAAATTCAATCACATGGGATGGATCACGGATATACTTACGGAGTTGAGACACATGAAAGACATTGTGAAGATTAGAAAGAGACGGGGGTAGTGCAATTTGGTATGCCATAGGGCCAACTTTCTTAAGAATTTGGAAAGGACCAATAAAGCGAGGTGTGAGTTTTTGGGATTTCAATGCTCGACCAACCCCAGTCCATGGAGTGACTCTCAAGAATACATGATTACCAACCTCGAATTCCATATCTTTCCTCCTCTTATCATGATAACTCTTCTGCCTACTCTGAGTAGTCCTCATCCTTTCCTGAATTAACTTAACTTTCTCAATGGTTTGTTGTACTACTTCTGGTCCTAAGGTGAGGCCTTCTCCTGGCTCTAACCAACATAGGGGTGTCCTACACCTTTTACCATACAAAGCTTCATAGGGAGTCATGCCAATGGTAGAGTGAAAACTGTTATTATAAGTGAACTCTATCAATGGAAGAAAACTCTCCCAGCTTCCCTTCTACTCTAAGACACATGCTCTTTAAAGGTCCTCCAACGACTGAATGGTCCGTTCAGTTTGGCCATCAGTCTGAGGATGGTAGGCTGAACTCAGTCTAAGCTTGGTTCCCAACTCTCTGTTCAAGCTCTCCCAAAATCTAGAGGTAAATCTAGGATCTCTATCAGATACTATGCTAGATGGCACACCATGTAACCTGATAACCTCACTTATATACAAGATGGTCAACTTCTCCAAGGAAAATCTGATATTAATGGGAATGAAGTGAGCAGACTTAGTCAATCTGTCAACAATAACCCAGATAGAATCTAAACCTCTAGGGGTTCTAGGTAGTCCTACCACAAAATCCATGGAAATATTGTCCCACTTCCACTGGGGTATCTCTAAGGGTTGTAACTTCCCTTAAGGTCTCTGATGTTCTATCTTAGCCTTCTGACAGACTAGGCATGCATACACAAACTCACTAACCTCTCTCTTCATGTTGGGCCACCAAAACATCGTCTTTAAATCATGATACATCTTGGTAGCACCAGGATGGATGCTCAAATTACTCCTATGTCCTTCCTCTAAGATCATCTTCCTAAGTTCAGGCACATTGGGAACACAAATCCTATCTTGGAGTCTCAAAACTCCATCTGATCCAATATTGAAACTACTGTCCCTTCCTGACTCTATAGCCTCTAACTGAGTCCTTAGAAAAGGATCAATCTTCTGAACTTCCCTGATATCACCTAGTAACTCACTAGTGATCCTCAAAGTTCCTAATCTTACACTATTAGGAGTAACCTCACATGCAAGACTAAGGTCTCTAAACTGTTCCAAGAGATCCATCTCTCTAACCATCAAGGAAGACATATGTAGAGATTTCCTACTCAAGGCATCAGCCACTACATTGGCTTTACCGGGATGGTAGCTAAGCTCAAAATCATAATCCTTAAGAAACTCTAACCATCTCCTTTGTCTCATGTTCAACTCCTTCTGACTAAACAAGTACTTAAGGCTCTTATGATCACTAAACACCTCGAACTTAGAGCCAAACAGATAATGTCTCCAAATCTTAAGGGCAAAAACTACAGCAGCCAACTCTAGATCTTGGGTGGGATAATTCCTCTCATGAGTCTTTAGCTGTCTAGAAGCATAGGCCACCACTTGGCCATTCTGCATCAACACTCCGCCTAAACCCATATTTGATGCATCACAATACACCTCAAAGGGTTCTCTTGGGTTAGGCAAAACTAGCACTGGAGCGGTCGTCAATCTTTCCTTAAGGGTCTGGAAACTATGCTCTCATTGGGTATCCCACACAAAAGCTTGACCCTTACGAGTCAGTTTAGTTAAAGGTAGAGCCAACTTGGAGAAACCTTCTATGAATCTCCAGTAATATCCTGCTAAACCTAGAAAACTCTTAATCTCAAAAACAGACTTAGGACTCTCCCACTTAAGAACAACTTCTATCTTTGAGGGATCCACAGCTATACCCCCTTGAGATATCACATGCCCTAGGAAGCTAACTTTCTCTAACCAGAACTCACACTTGGACAGCTTAGCATAGAGTTGTCGGTCCTTAAGGGTATGCAACACAATCCTCGAATGTTCTTCATGTTCCTCTCTAGTCCTGAAGTATACCAAAATATCATCTATAAATACTACCACAAAACTATCAAGGTAAGGGTGAAAAACTCTATTCATTTAGTCCATAAACACTCATGGAGCATTAGTCACACCAAAGGGCATGACTAGATACTCATAGTGACCGTAACGAGTCCTAAAAGTAGTCTTGGGTATATCCTCAGACTTCACTCGGATCTGATGATAACCCGACCTAAGGTCTACCATACTAAACACACAAGCTCCTACCAGCTGGTCCATAAGGTCATCTATTCTAGGAAAAGGGTACTTATGCTTAATCGTTACCTTATTCAACTGGCAGTAATCCACACACAACCTCATGGTTCCATCTTTCTTCTTCACTAGCAACACTGGGGCTCCCTACGGAGACACACTAGGCCTAACAAACTGCTTATCCAACAACTCCTCTAACTGTTTCTTAAGCTCAGTTAACTCTACAGGAGATATCCTATAAGGAGCTATGGATATGGGTCCAGCACCAGGTACTAAGTCTATGGAAGACTCTATCTCTCTCTCAGATGGCAGACCGAATATATCCTCAGGAAACACTTCCGGAAACTCTCTAACAACAGGGAGGTCACACATAGAAACCTTTGTCTCTACTTCGAGGCTAGACATGATCATGTATACTTGACCATCTTCCTTTAAAGATGTCACAACTTGGTTGGCAGAGATAAACATCATATCCTTACTCACTCTAGAATCATCAAACACCACACTTTTATCAAAACAGTTCAACAAGACATGGTTGGAAGATAACTAGTCCATACCAATAATAACATCAAAAAATCAAATCAATCAAGAATATCCTACCAGAAATCTCCTCTATTCGGATTCCCTATAGCCTAAGCTAAGGCTTGAAGGGCATCCGCTATCGCACGATCATTCCGTCCAACCATCACTCCCTATACACACCAGGGAGTTAGACGTGGAAGGAATACACACAAACAAAGAACCACACAACAATCACAACCATCACAAATTCCTACTCAGTTACTCTTGAGAGTTGATACCTCAAGACATTAACACCCACTTTCCATCATTTTCATTTTCTGATCGATTGCCATATCATTCCATTGCCCTTCACAAATCATACAGGTGGCCAGTCTGATAATTCGTGACCCGGCATTGAAATTCATGGTATAGCAGACATCAGAAAAACAAATTCAATATGACTACAACAATCAAATCTCTATAGCTAATTAAAACACAACTAGTGAGTAAGTGCTAATAGCAAACAACGAACATCAAACATCAGCAAACAACCAACACCAAGCATTCAACAAAACAACCAGAGAATGCACAGAAAAACATAGCAGACTCACAACTCACTGGCCGAAAGGTTCGACCTGCTTTGATACCACTAAATGTAACGACCCGCCTCGTCGCTACGGTATCCACATTCTAATATTCGATAATTTCAATTTTTATAAAAAGAACTCCCTTAATTTTTGCTTATGAAAATAGAAGTGATTTTGTCACAACATAAATTCATCCAACAACACGCCATTACTTAAGTGAATATGCATAATTACATAGAAACAATAATTCGGTACATGTCATACACATAACGAAAATTAAATATGTTCATATATATAATTAAAATTCCAGTTTTACATCTTTAACTCAACAAAATAAAACTTAAAAACCAACTACGAAGGAGTTGATTACAAAACACAACTCTCTCCCTAAATAACGCCAACATCATCACGTCGGCTCGGCGACTCCTCACTAGAATCTTACTCCCTACACCCTGCCACTGTCATTCTGCTCCCACGAACAAGGTTCGTGATCATCACAGGTATTGACCACATGATACAAAATTGCAAGGGTGAGTTTATTATAAAAAGAACCAATACCAATTCCAAATAACCACAATTAGCAAGGAACATAGGCAAACATGATGAGCATACACAACAATCATTATTCAACACTCATATCCAACAAATATTCATCATCCACATTCAATAATTACTCATCATCCATCCATGAACCCAATCAAGACTGCACAGAATGATGCAGGCACCTGACTCAACACTCAAATGCAATGTGGTACGTACCAACAACAACCAAATCTCAGGAAATAGCCTAAGCGTGTCCACACAACACTCTCACTTAGGGAACTGTGCTGAGTTTGTCGAGACCACCCGGTTGTGCACATAACAGCCCCCCTCCCATAGGTGATCAGCCTGGGAGCCCAAAGGTGTTCCCTACCAGGTGACAAGCCCCCTAGTACAAAGTACACTTGGCCACAGTTACTCTATTTCCTGTGTCGTATGAGCTATGATCATGGCCAAAAGTAAGTGCCAAAGACCATGGACCAATTAAAGCGCCTAAGCATCCCCTCAGAAATGCTTAGATTCTCTAACCACGCTAGTTACCCACGTCTGGGCCATCCGACAAGGTCAGTGCACTCTACCCCCCATGACATATACTCTATACGACGTATGATGGTGGCCAAAAGCTAGTGCCAAAGACCCTGGAAGGTCAGTGCACAGTGCCCCCCACGAACATACACAACATGCACACGCCAATGCATTTCCAACATCAATCCACATTCCATTTCCATGTCATTCACAACATAAATATCATCTCATCTCAATGACGTTATCAACAACAACAACAACCTCATTTCATATTCACATATTCATCAATAATAACAATTCATGTTGACATGGTCTTTATTAACAACGTCATCTCAAATCAATATCATCATAATTATCATTATCATCACATATCAATTAAAATCCTCTATAACAACATCAACAACAATTCAAACAAACACAACAATATCATTTCCACACACACGGTCTTCAAACAACACATTTCAAACAACCAAAACAATATCATTCATCACAATACATACATACATACATACATATATATATATATATATATATATATATATATATATATATATATACATATACATATATATATATCGCATCCCATTAGTTAAAACGTAATTTTCTTTGAAGAAAAATCAGCATGCAACAGAGACAGGCAAATATCCGCATAGTTAGGTTCCCTGACCCTAACTATGGTGTTAAAACGATAAATTTCATAATAAACTCCCCTTACCTATCGTGAGCTACCCCGCGGATTCCTCGTTGCGTCACTTGAAGATTCCTTTTTGTCCTTGCTCGTCGATTCCACACAAGCCTCTACCATGCCAAAACGAAAGAGACTTAGTATGGATTTCAGAAAACAAAGCTAGGAACAGTGCTCTAGGTCAAACACCCCCATCACTACACGAAAGAGCTGAGAGCATTTCGGGTTTTACAAAGGAACGTCATTTGAAAATTCCGACCACGCCAATGTGACCAGGGTTCAGTGTAGGTTCGGAAAATAACATGCATTTCATGAAAGGATAACGTTTACAAAGTCTCTTTCTCTAAGGTTTTTCAAAGGAAGCATAAGACATGCAATGGCGGTTCCAAAGTCAGAAAAGATGCAAAGACAAGATGAAACTAACAAGAAACAAGCATAGAACCATGGTTAACTTGAAAGAAAACGAAAGGTCGGATTAGGGTTTCATTCTCTATCGAAACCGCAAGCCAAGTTGGAAGATTCCGCTTCGGTTGAAGGGTTCCTCTCGGTGTGGGGTTTCAATGGAGAACAATGATGGTTTGTGGTGGCTAATGGTGGCTATGGGTGATGGAGAAAGTGCTTGGGACTTTAGAAATGGATTTGGAAGAAAGAAAGAAGAAGAAATGATGTTTTTCCTAAGCTACACGAAAGCAAAGGCTGAAATGCTTAAATAAGAGATGCTTTCGGGAACGGAATATTCTAGCACACTCCAAACATTTTCTCAAAGATCCCAACGGTCAGATCATGGACAAGTGTCTTGTGAAGTTGTAGACCATACTTGGAGAAGATCCAACGATTAACGAAGGCTGGGCAGCGTTTTTACCGAGGCAGCTTCATGTAGCTTTCTCCAGAAGCTTCATTAAGAGGCTTCCTCCAGAAGCTTCCTCGTGGCTTCTTTGAGAAGCTTTCTCAAGAGGCTTCTTTGAGAAGCTAGAGCCTTATCTATCCACACCCCTCTATTAACTAAATTAACCTCCTTAAAAATAATTACGGATGAAAATAACGCAACAAAGAATCAAACATCAAACATAATTTCTAATAATATATATATATATTAGGGTGTTTCACAACCAATCTCTCGATTACAACTGAGTTCAAGATGAACAGAAAGATTTCTCTCCTTTGGAGTAAATGATACAAATTAAAGATCCTACAAGAATTCTCAATAGATTTGCAAGTGTCTGCCCAAAAGTTGTTGAGAGAGCATTTGACAATTAAGTTCTCTTAGAACATCTCTCTGTTGCTTTTTGAAGTCAGACACACATATATATAGGCCCATCGTGCCTTTTCAAAATGGTTTGAAGAGATGTGTCTTTTCAAAAAGCTTTTCTGAAATTTTCTCACTGGTAATCAATTATAGGTTTCTGGTAATCAATTACACAATTATATTTTGAAGGGTCGTGACTTTTCAAAGTGTTTTCTGAAGTGTCATTTCTGGTAATTGATTACAAACATCTGGTAATCGATTACAAGATTCAAAATTCAAATTTCAAATTTCAAAACCCTTTAAAAAGCTTATCTACAAACTTGTCTTCTGGTAATCGATTACACTACCTGGTAATTGATTACCGGTGCCTTGATATGTTGGAAATAATGTGTTTTGAGGCAAAAGCTAATCAACCAATGAGATTCTTTTAATCTTGTTTGCTTGACCATGAATTAATCTTGAAGCAGTCTCTCTTTGCTTAACCTTGAATGTTTCTTGAAGCAATCTTATTTGATTATACTTTGGCATCATCAAAACCTATATTCATACATTTACATTCTCCCTTTTTTTATGATGACAACCATTATCAAGTGAATTCTTTCTAGCATCATCCAAATCTGCATGATTCACATATTTATCTTGTAAAATAATACTTGTGATTTATTGACAATATTTTTTAATGATTTAATTCTTTTAAAAAAAGTTTACCTAATTAAATAAGGTTAAATATAAGTAAAAATAATATTATAATAAATAACAAGAATATTTTAATATTGGTAAAAAAAAATATTGTCATTAAATCACATATATAAATATTAAAAAGATAATAAAATAATGTCATTTTATGAAATTATAATTTATGTAAAAAAATATACATTAAAGATAAATTTATATTATATATTTACTTTATAAAATAAGTTTTGAATAGTGCGATAAAAATACATAAGATTATAAAATATAAAATATAAAATAAAAATAAAACTTATATAAGTATACATATTCTAATTTATGTGAAAATAGAATTTAATCTTATATATTATATTTTAAAAGATAATATATAAGATTATAAAAATATAATAAATAAAAAAGAATAAAATTTTAATTTTGAAGTATTTTCGCATAAAACTTATATTAATATTGCACTAAATATTTAAACGAGCACTTTAGTGAAGTGGTAAAAGATTGTGTATCTTATTTCAAGGATCGTGATTCTAGTCTCTCTTACAACATTCTTTTAAGTTCTTATTTTTTTTAAAAAAATATTAGTCAACTTCCTATCTAGTCAACATTTAAAATTTAACTGTCAACGATTAGTAAATAGTTAAAATCAACTCTGGGGACTAATTTTGCAATTAAGCCAAAAACTTATATTAATACTATATTTTGCACCAAATATTCAAATGAGCACTTGGGTATAGTGGTAAAGGAGTGTGATTTTCACTTTAAGTTCTTATTTTTTTTTTAAAAATATTGGTCAACTTTCCAATCTAGTCAACGTTTAAAATTTAATGGTCAACGGTTAGTCAACGGTTAAAATCAACTTTGGGGACTAATTTTGCAATTAAGCCAAAAACTTATATTAATACTATATTTTGATCCAAATATTCAAATGAATACTTGGGTGTAGTGGTAAAGGAGTGTGTTTTTCACTCTAAATTCTTTTTTTTTAAATATTGGTCAACTTTCTAGTCTTGTCAACATTTAAAATTTAACAGTAAACAGTTAGTCAACGGTTAAAATTAGCTCTGGGAACTAATTTTTCAATTAAGCAAAAAACTTATATTAATACTATATTTTGCACCAAATATTTAAATGAGCAATTCGGTGTAGTGGTAAAGGAATGTGTTTTTCACCCTAAGTTCTTATTTTTTTAAAAAATATTAGTCAACTTTCTAGTCTAGTCAACGTTTAAAATTTAATGGTCAACGGTTAAAATCAGCTCTAGGGACTAAGATAGTATATTTTGAAATATAGGAGGATTCAAATAGTCAATTAAAAAATAGGGGGACTAATTTTGTAATTAAGCCAAAAACTTATATTAATACTATACTTTGCACCAAATATTCAAATGAGCACTTGGTGTAGTGGTGAAGGAGTGTGTTTTTCACTCTAAGGCCTCAAGCATGTTTAAATTTCTTATTTTTTAAGAAAATGTTGGTAAACTTTCTAGTTTAATTAACATTTAAAATTTAACAGTAAAGTGAATTTTGAAATATAGGAGGACTCAGATAGTAAATTAAAAAATAGAGGGATAGATTTCACAATTAAGCCTTAAATTAAAGTCAATTTGGGCTTTTAGTGGATGCATAAGTTACAAATTGCATCTTATTGAGTTTTGCTTAGTGCACTTGTTTTACTAAAGTCAAATTGGGTCTTCATCAATGTATAAATTTTACTTACACCATATTAAACCTTAATGAATCATTAGTGTTACACTTATGCCTTATATTTTAAAATACTTAATTTTACAACATTTGATTATGACATATTTTCATAACATAAAGGGTATTTATTCATTATAATTTTTAAATAATTATATAAACAAACAATTATTTTGTACAAAACATAAATTAAAACACAAATGTTAAGCATGATTTATTTATCTTAATCAAATAATGTAAACACTTTTTTTGTTAATTTTATTAAAAATTATCATGGTATAATTAAAAATATTATATATTTATTATGATTTATAAAATATTGTAAATATTGGTTTGTTAATTTAAAAATATTACTAATGTATTAATTTAATACATCTAAACTGTAAAATGTATTTAATTATACTATATATTTATTATGATTTATAATAAACTAAAAACTTAGTTTCTTAATTAGGTCGCTATCATCATAACATCGCGACCGAACTAAATTTGGTCGCTAATCTCATAGATTTTGGTCACTAATCTTATAGATTTCGGTCGCTAACTCAGTCGCTATAATCTATTTGGATTTACAAACAAATAGCGACCGAATGTCTCAGCAACCCCTTATTTCGGTCGCTAATCCTGTTAGTGATGCAAGCTAGCCGAGCTGATTATATTCGGTTTCTAATTCAGTCACAAATAGAGACAGAATCAGGTCGGTCTCTATTTTGGTCCCTAATAGCGACCGAAGTTTTTCAGTCCCTAATTTCAGTCACTAAATTACATTTTTCTAGTAGTGCAAGCCTTAATTAGTTGGGCTGACTTACATGAACTTTCATAGGAGTATGTTTCTATTTCACCAAAATTTATCTTTCATTTGACCTTGGGTATAAAGTCTTGCTCCTATAAGGGGTCAAATGGACAATGTCATTAATGGCATCGTACAATATGATGTGGAGGTGAGCTGGATGCGTAGGGGGACAATGAAGTGGACCATTAATGGCAGAGAAATTTGACATAGTACATATGAGAAGCATAACAATTGAAAATTGAGGGAAGACTGATGGAACATATTTTGTTATGAGTGTGAGAGGAGATTCATGTTGCGATGTATCTCACTTGTTTTTCTCTCCGATTACTTATTATTTTGTCTCTCTTTGGACCCTTTGTGGTATTTTGATGATTTTTATAATTTTGGTTATATAGCAACCTTACTTGTTCTGATTGTAAATGAGTACGATTAGTTTACTATTGAAATTCAAAGTGTTGTTAGGGTCATTCGAAAGTTTCTTAAGAAAATGTTCCTAATTGATTGTTTCGATTAATGTTTACTATGTGATAGGAGAGACGACTTCTCATTATTTATCGGAAGCAAGATTTCGAAAAAAGTACAGTTAAGAGAAGGTTACCATAGGTCGAAAAGGTATGTTTCAATTCAATATAACGTTGTTATGAGTGTCTCGTGTATATCGAAAAGAGCTTTTGAATAATAAGTCGAAAGAAAAGAAGTCGAGACTGAAAATTCAGAAAGATTAGTGCAATTACGAAAGACTGTTGATGATCATTCAGAAAAGAGGAAAGGCACAAAACAAGTGGCAAGATTTGAAGCACAAAGATGATTTTTGAAGACACTTGTTGCTATCAGCTTCGAGCGTATGCTATTATAAATAGGCTAGAATGTACATTTTCTATTCGGTTTCCAACATTTGCATACTTCCTAGCTACCAAACTTTGCCGCATTATTTGGTGCAATGGAAATATGTACATACTTGCCCATTTATTTCATTTTCGATTCTAATTGGCATGTTATTCTACTTTTTATGACTCATTTTCCTTGTGATAATACCTTCTTCTACCTATGACTCTTTCTTAATTGCTTTTGTTGTTTATATTCTTATTCTATCACAATTATATTCATGTATTCATAAATGTTGTTAATTCAAGTTTATTTTCTATTTGTCAACAAAAATTATTCACGTTTGTTGGAATTACATATTATAATCTAAACACTCATTTTATACTTAATATAAAAATTGTTCTTTTTATAAACTTTTGAAAACATACATTTCTTTAAATTGGAAATCAAGATTGCTAGTTGGAAAACAAAAAACTTTTACGTATTTTGATTTAGTAAACTTAGTCTTAAAATTAAACTCTTATTTATTGATTTAATATTCTCAAATCTAATATCAAAATTCTTGATCAAACACCTGTATATTGTTATTTATAGCCTTCACTTGCAATTTATTGGGTTTACAACAAGCAAATACAACTAACTCAAATAGGAAAGGGAATTCTATTTCTCTACATGACGCACATCAATGAAATCATACAAGTCGTCCCAATGTGAATTTCTCTATAAAAAAACTCACAACAAGCTAGCTCTTATATTATTGTTTAGGGAAAAAAATCCAAATATAAAGAAACATGAATAACAAGTACGACAAAGGAATGAGAAATTAGGTATGGCTACAACAGTCACGGAGGGTGAAAAGGAAGTATACAACCCCTAGAAGCTAAATTTCTTTTTACTAAATAACTTGAAAAGTAAACCTGCACCTCAACCAGTGAACCTTGTGTGTGTGTGTGTTTTTCTTTTTCCAATCTAATAGACTCTTTCTAATACACCTTTTTATTATTTTTTTAAAACTATTGGGAAATTATAAATCATAAACTGGGGCAATTCATTAAAAAGACAGTAAGAAACACACAAATTTATAAAATTCATGATTTCTAATAAATTTAACTCATAATAATGTGTATTTAAAGGAAGGATCTTGTTAATTAGTGTCCTTAGGACATTCATTAACGTACTAAAATATAAAAAATTTTATTGTAAAAATTATAGAAGAACATAAAATGTTTAATGTAATTTTCTATCTTTCAATAACAATATTTTTACCTTTAAGTTCTTAATCATTATCGTAGAGACAGTCATTACCAATTATCTTAAAAGAATGTATTAGATGACGGAGAGCCTAGAGCTTAACAATTTCAGGAATGTGAACAGGGTAGCGATCAATGCAATCGGCCCAAGGCCCATCAAAGGGTGTCTGAATGCTTCTATTACACCTCCACACAGCACTGTTGCACTTGAATCCACTTCCAAACGCAATCTGCCAAACCCTATCTCCTCTCTTCATCCTCCCCTTGGACTCAATGTAGTTCAGCTCATACCATAAAGAAGAAGAAGAGGTGTTCCCAAACCGGTGCAGGGTCATCCTCGAAGCCTCGACGTGCTCCGCGGAAAGCTGAAGATTCTTCTGCAACTCATCAATGACAGCACGCCCACCAGCGTGGATGCAAAAATGCTCAAACGCTTGTTTGAAGTCAGGGATGTAGGGCTTCCACCTAGGGTTAAAGATTTTCCTCCCAATGAGGGTTAAAAGGAAAAGTAACTGCTCCGAAGCAGGGAGCACGAGAGGCCCCATTGAAGTTATGTTGGACTTTAATGCTTCTCCAGCTATGGCCATAAGGTCCTTGGAGAGTGAAATCCCCACTTTGCCCTCCTTGTCTTCCTCCTCAAACACGCAACGGAATGCTTTCTCGTTGGAGCCCTTGTGGGTGCGAACTACGTGGACTAATCTGTACTTTGCCCTCTTGCGTTCTTGTTTTCTGTTTGATAAGAGAATGGCGGCGCCACCCATTCTAAACAAGCAGTTAGGAAGAAGCATTGCCCTCTCGTTTCCTTGGTAATAGTTTGGGGTTATGATCTCCGTGCTCACAATGACGGCATTTGAGTTTGGATGAACTTGAAGAAGATCGCGCGCTAAATCGATGGAAATAAGGCCTGCGCTGCACCCCATTCCAGAGAGGTTGAAGCTCTTGATGTTACTTCTTAGTTTGTACTTGTTGATCACCATGGCGGATAAAGATGGTGTTGGAGAAAAGAGGCTGCAATTCACTATAAGAATGTCTATGTCCTTTGGTTTGAGACCCGTTTTCTTGAACAACGAGTCCACTGCTGAGAAGACCACGTGTTCTGCTTCGCCTCTCGCGGCTTCCATGGTTGGTTTTGGTGGAATGTAATGGATTGCTGGGGGGAGGCACGTTTCTTCTCCGAGGCCCGATCGTTCTAAAATTCTCATTTGGAACTCCACGCTTTTGGGATTGTTTTTGAGGATGAGTCTTGAGTGTTCCATGAATGTGGCGAAAGGGACGCGGCACGTGACGGGGGGCTTGAAGCACGCGTAGTCCACTAGGAAGATCGTGCGTGGCTTTGACATGAAGTAGATGGTGGCTATGATGATGAGGAGGAAGGTGGATAAGAAGATTTGGACAAGGTTAACGTGGAGAGAGTTCCAAAGGTTGAGGATCTCATCTGGGCCTAGGCGAAGTGTCTCTATGGAGATGCCAAGCATGATGGGGATTAGGGTTAGGGTTTTGATGTGATTCACGAGGTATTGGTAGCTAAGTTTCGCATACTTGAGCTTTACTGAGTTTGAGAAATCGGGCAGGATGTGAGGCATTTTTTTAGCACTTTGAGCGAGCAAATTAATGGGTGCAAAAGGCAGAAGGGTTATTGGCAAAAGACGATGGGGGTGGGGGTGGTGGGATTTGAAAATTGTAAGAAGGGGTTTGAGGATTGGGTGATTTGATGGTAATCGTAAGTAGGTGAGGTTTTAAAGGCACCAAGGACCTATGCCATGAAGACGGTAGATGAAGGGATTAAATGAAAGAGTCTACATCGCTCAACGCTCATCTAAGTTGGCATTGATTTTCATAACTCCCCCCTTCCACTTCTAACTAAACCTTGAGGCACTTTTTTCACCTCTAAAGCTTTATCAGCTTTGTACAGTAGTCCTCGCGTACTATTTTCATTTGTGGCTTGAAGGAAACGGATGCCCATAGACATATGGCCTTGTTAATTTGCATCCAAGTGACACGAGAAACACAGGCCAGAAGTTGCTTCAACTTTTGGATCCAACCGTTAAATAAATGTGAAAGAAAATAAACGAAATTAATGCACGTGTCAAAAGGTTTAATTATTTAAGGATTTTGCGTATATAGATTTATTTGTCTAAAAAATGGGATGCAACATAAATCCAAACAAATTTATTTTTTAGGTTCTAGAACATTATGTAGAAATGGTTTGTTAGTGGATAGGACATGAATTCATTGATGTATAAATGACATCAAAGGAATTTGGTTGCGTTTGATCTCTTGGCAAATGGGCCCTCTATCGATGGCATGCTTGATTAGAACGTTCTCAAATCATTCGAAATGCATTGACTTATAATTTGTCAATTCTTGCAAAGCAGAAGGATTACGTATCCTCTTCCACTCGCTGCCACGCTCAAATAGAAAAGAATTCTCTAAAGCAATTGTACGTGTACTTTATATATAAGGCATTGAGTCCCCGAATCCGCTATACTTTGTCTTTATGCTAATATATTGAGGTTTTCATTACAGGTTGACGACAAATTTATTCTTTTCCATTTAGAGCTGTGTTAAAATAATAACAAATTTAGAAGGTAAGAAAATAAAAGTGTGCGATTCAAGACTTTTATAATGTTTATAGTAAATATAAATTTATATGAAAGAAAAAATTACTCCCTCTTCATTCTTAATTATAAGGTCATTTCAACTAATTCATATTCCTTAAGAAAAATGATTATTACATTAAATTTGTCAATTATTTGTACTATCATTTTAAAATTATCCTTTTTTTTTTATCTCTATCCATTTACTTATTTTTCATAAATGTTTGGAGAGAGAATAATAAAGAGTATGTAGGAAAAAAAATAGTTAATGCATCTAGAAATTAGAAAAGGATTTATAAAAAGGGACAAACAAATTTTTGAAAAGGATCTTATAATAGGGACAAAGGAAGTAATAAATAATGATCACTACTACAAAAAACAGATTTAACATCAGCAGATTAACATCGATTTTTGACAAAACCGATGTGTTAACATCGGTTTTTCTAAAACCGATGTTAACATGAGTCTGTTAACATCGATTTTGTAGAAAACCGATGTTAAAGTAAGTTAGTTAACATCAGTTTTTATAAAACCGATGTTACTTTATCAAAAGTTAACATCGGTTTTATGAATAAAATCGATGTTAACGCTTACATCGCTTGGTTAACATCGGTTTTCTATTGAAAACCAATGTGGAAGCTACATTTTAAAAATATAAGAACGTGAACCCTATTTTCCTCGTGCTCTGTTCTTTTGTCTTCTTCGCTGCGAAACCTCGCCACCTTCCCTTTGCAGCACGCTTGACACCTCGCCACCGTCCCTGACATCTCCAAGGTTGGTTGCGCCCGCGAAACCTTCACCGGTGTCGTCTTCCAAAGTGGATAGTTTCTTCTTCCTAGTATTGACGGTACTCTTTTGTCTTCCGCGAAAATAAGATTATGCCTATCTGGTTGGTTGCATGGATATCATTTTTATGTATAAACCCTAACTTTGTTGTGGTCATTGGAATTGAAGCTTGACCTATTATGATTTGGTTTGATGGGTTTGTTGTTGATTGATTCATAAGTGAAGATAGTTTGAATTATTTTTTTTTACACTCGTATTGTTGTGTGTTAAATCCCATGTTGAGCTACCTTCAATCTACATTTTCAATGTGTGTTGATGCTCTAATTTGGCTGAGTAGGAGCAAGCATTATTATTGTTGATAGCTGCTGCTGGTTGGTGCCCCACGAACAAAGCCACATGACCCATAAGTTCATGTTCATCCCTTCCTCTACTAATAATATTGTTTTCACTACTAACATTTGCAACCTTACTAATATTGCTATTATCATTGCTACTAATAATATATGTCTATCTTCATGTTTACATATTCAAACTTCAAAGCTGAATATCAAGAGCGAACAAAATTTCTAGAAGTAGAGATATGAATTGGTTTAGCCTCTTTTAGAATCTAGATATAAGTTGCCATAATAGCAGAGAAATTTAAACTTTAGTTAGTCTTTAACATCTGCTCATAAGATATTGTGCCTTGAACTATGTGTTGAACATGTCTTATAATGTGTTATTGTTATGCAAATTTTCTTCTTTTGCAGCCTTTTCCTTATTTCTGCTTCGATATCGATAACCTTGTTATTGCAACTTGTGACATAAAACCCTTTGTATCACTATCTCTTTCTGTGAAGTAATACGAACAAGTGAAAAATGGTAAATTCTATTAAATTGTACCTACACCAAAGCAATTGTCTTCGAATTCATATCTAAATATTTAGATATGATTGCGTGATACTCCCATGTTTGTTATCTGTGTCTTTGGCTGAAAGAATATCTGGAAAATATGTAGTTACTACCTAAAAGCCGAAATACCAGCAAATTACTTGATATGCATAATGCTTCTCATTCTTTACTAGTTGTGTTGGAAAACTTTTTAGAAGTAGTACCTAATTTAAGTTGAATATTGGCACGAAGAAACTAGAAACACATGTTAACTAACAAAGCATAATATATTTGTTTGTTGTCTAAGTTTATTCATTGCTCAATTGTTTGATGCATGTTTTGAGTTGTACATCTCCTCTTCATAAAGTGTATTGTCTTGTTTTTCTGTTCTACAAGTTAATTTTGAAATCATCTGTTTTAATTTCGTTGTTTTACTAATATTTAACTACTTGTGTAGGAGTTGATATTGTGTAAGTTGAAAGTCCTTCTAACCTAAGGCTCGAGAGGGTTAACCCTCTACAAGCAGCACTCATATGATGAAATACCCTTTACTTTTTTTCTATTATGGTACAAAGCATTGGGAGGTTTCTATTATGATTTAGTACTCTGCATTAACAGCTTCACTAGTACTCTGCTGATTTCTTCCATCTCCAAACTCAGTTAACCCTCCATCCCTTTATTATTATTAGAGATTAATAAAACTCCAGTTCTGAATTTAAAAAGAATACTAAAACTGCATGTAAGTTTTGTGAACTATAATTCAAGAATAAAAACTAGCAACAATATAGTTTTGACTAAATGAAATTATCAATTTAAGCACACTTTATACATTGCTGAAAACACACTTAATATTAATTTGTCCCAACTAGGAACTATTTACATAAGCTTTGTCATTGTTCAATTTAAGTTCCTATGGTATGACATGTTCAATTTTTATTTCCAAGTCATTGTTGTCTTCTTTATTCATTCTTGGTAAAATTATAATGCATATGCTTTGCCTTACTCCTATTCAGGTGAAAATCCTTTGCTTGCAGTAGCTGTTATCTACATTGCCAATACAGGAGAGGTAACTGTTATCTACAGACTTAATTGTTTAACTGATTTGTGATCCCAGTTTATCATGTTTGGATTGATAACTGATTTGGTTGCAGTTTATGATGTTCAGATAACTAATTTGGTCAGCTTCTACTAAGTTATGATGTTTGGATTGATAATAGTAGGCTACATTCTTTCCATTGCTTATACTGTTTTTGTTAATAGTGATGTTCATGTGGCTGAAATAGATAAATGTTCTAATAATGCTTGAGTTTAATTTCTAATAACCTGGAACATGACAACACCCAAGTCCATGATAGAAATCATCAGAACCATTCCCTGCAGTAGCAACAACTTGTTGTTTTTTCTTGTCCAGTCCATGATCCCAAATCAGGAACTGATTTAAATTATATTAGAGCACACTTTTTTCAAAATGTTGTGGTGAAGTGTTGACATGTAGTATAGTAGGAAAATTGGCAAGGAAAGTAAATTACCAAATAATAGAAATAGAAGCTGCTACATGTAATGTACTTGGTAAATAACTAACTACTTGGCAATTTGTGAGATATATCATTAAATTTTGTTGACATTTTGCCAGGTTATCATTTGCTACTGGTAATTCGCGTTGCTCTGGAAGGTTTTTCATTATAGCAATTCCAGGTACGTACATATGAACTTGTATGTATATATATATTATCAACCGCTGGTTTCAATTAGTTAGCTAGTTTCTCTTTTGAGATATAAGACAACACAATAGATCGGTAAGAACCCTAACCAAACAAGAAAGCAATGGATGCCGAGTTAGGGCAACAAACGGTGGAGCTATCCACCCTCGTCACACACGCTGCTAACGATAAGTCTGCTGATATGTTAGCGACACTAACAAATTGGAGGACTTATCGTTAGCGGCACGTGTGATGAGGGTGGATAGCTCCACCATCTGTGGCCCTAACTTCGCAATCGTTGCTTTCTTGTTTGGTTAGGTTCTTCCCGATCTGTTGTGTTGTGTTATATCTCACTATATTTAATTTGTATATCATTAATGTGCTTTGCATTAAATTCAACTTTTGTTCATGATGAGTGAACCTTAGATTCCCGTTTGAGATTGAATACAGTGATTCTTGCGGAAAGTTTACATTAATCATTGTATTGAATCTTGAATTGTCAGTTTGGACAGTTTGGGGAGACTCACATTTTTATGGTACATTCATGTGTTAAGGTTAACATTATTTTGTTTAATTTGATGAAATTACAGTACAATGCATTTCTAGTTGTTCTCTAAGTGCATACTTGATTATCGGCGAATTAATGTCACCGATTTCATGTCGAAAATGTGTTTTCCTGAATGGGATAGGGCCACACCTTAAATGAAAAAGTGAGATATCATGCATTGAATAAGTTTCGGAGTATGAAGGAGTTATTTTTTAGATGGATCGAAGTTGGATGAATGAAAGTCGCTTGAGCCTTGCATATGAGGAAGGTCTGGAACAATTCCTATAATTTGCTTCAGAAAGAAGTCGACTGGATGAAAATGGGAAGTTTTTTGTCCGTGCATAAATTGTTTGAACAGGAGACGACAAAAAGTCGACGACGTACGACACCATCTTTTGTGTGATGGAATTAAGAGGAATTATATGACGTGGATATGGCATGGTGAAATGACAGACATGCAGAGTAGGCCCCAATCTGAACCGTTTTATGTAGAAATGGGAGATCGGTTGGAAGATATGATTTGTGACCTTGGACAAGAGTCTTTTCAGCAAGCATATGCCCCTATGTATGATACATTACAAAGTGATTCAAAACTTCAAGGTCAATGGACACCGGCTGAAACCATTCCTCACAAATCCTTCCTTGGTGGATGTAGTGGTGGAAGAGACCTCCTTACTTCACCCTACTTCTCTCCCGCCATGACTTAGGGAGTTTTCTTTTTTCTATCTCCTTTACTTTTATTGCACTTGTCCAAATTTATTGATTGTTCTAATTGCTCTTGATCTTATGATTGTGCTACATTGAGGACAATGTGTTGTTTAAGTGTGGGGGGGAGATTGTTCTTTGTTTGGGGTTTTCTAGGTTAATTTTGTTATTTTGGTTTTATGTTTTGTGTACAACATTGCATGTTTCTCTTTGAATTCTAGGTTATGTACAGGTAATGGGTAATTGTTTTTGAAATAGGAGTTTCTTGGCATTTTGTGAATTGAAATCCTTGTTTTTCTCTACATTTCAAGTTAGTTTTGAAAGGTTGAATTGAAAGTGATAGATTTACCCTTGGTGAGATTTTGAGCCATCATCATCTATTTTATTCGGTGTGTTTTGCCCCATTGATTGCTTGCACAATAGCCTTGGCTTGACTCTTGTTGATACTTCTTGGTTCACATGCATGTTGGGAGATGATTTAGGCATTTTGTTCTTATAAGCCTCTAGCCAAATGAGCCTACCTTGAATTAATTCCTTTGATAGCCCCTTTGAGCCTATGTTCCCCTTTCTTTGTTTTGAAGCTCATTACAAGCCTTAAGTGAAAAACCATGATCTCACCCTACCTTTAAGGAATTTTGGAGCTTTGGAATTGTTTTGGGAATAAGTGTGGGGGGTATGTTTCATTGGATGATATTTTTTTTTTGGCCATGCTTGATGATGTATTTTTGCCATGCTTGATGTATATACATATATTTCCTAATTGTTGCTTTATTTTTAAATATTCAGAATGCTTTCAAATGCTATTGTTCAAAAAAAAAAAGAGAAGAGAAAAACAGAAAAAAGAAAGAAGTTGAATAAATGAGGTCTTGTTTTGAGGACTTGGACTGGTTTGAGGACTTGGTTGATTTTGTTGATATTGGAGGTTTTGGGTTTGTTTTTTATGTTTAATTTTTAATTTTGGTTTTGGGTTTACTACTTTTGCTTAATTTCCACTTATTCCCCATTGCTCCTCTATTCCTTTGGGTTTTAGCTACTTATCTCATACTTTCCTCTACCTTGTCCCTGGCCCCATTACAACCTTAAAATACCTTTTGATCCTCATGTGCATGTGTTTGTGGTGTTTGGTTGTCAATTTTAGAGTCTTGCCAAGTCTATGTGATGTTTGTTTTTCATGGGTGCTCTGAGAGTAAACAATAGCCTAGACACTTGAGAGATAGAGTGCATATCTTGTGAGGCTTTATCACTTTTCATTCAATTCTTGAGCTGATTGACTACCTTGCCATGTTTGAGGTGCTTGGATGATTTTCATGACTGTCTTGATTCTTTAACTCTTTGCGTGTTGGATGCTGCCCATTCCTTTCATTCCTTGAGATTTATTCAGAAATATGTAAATGTTTTTGTGTTTGTTTGTCTCTCTTTAATGTCTCTGGATTTGTTCCTTGCTCTGCTTTTTGATTTTGCCCAGGAGTGCAAAGGGCTAAGTGTGGGGGAATTTGATGTGTCATTATCTTCTCCTATTTCTTACCCCTTTCTGTCACCATTTTATTTACTGATTAGCCTTAATTGTCAAATAAATTATGCAATTTTATCATTTGGGCCTACTTGACTAATTATGTGTTTTAATTTAATTTCAGGAGAATTATAAGCAATTGGGCTTGGATCCGAAGTTGGGCTGAACTGGCTTGGACTTGAAGAGAGCAGACAATTTTATTTGTCATCCAGTTTTATTTTATTTCGTTTTTAGGCTGTATTTTTGTAATTGGGCCACCAGACCTTATTTTAGTGAGCCCAGCTGCTAGGGTTTTAAGGGTGGCTGGTTACTGTTCATGTAGGCAGATTGTAGGGTTTCATTTTTCAGCTTCTTTTCGTGTTACTGTTCACGCACACTGTTCATGTAGAAATTCCAGTTTCGTTTTCTGCTTTTAATTCCAAGTTCGTTTTCATTTCTGTTTTCTATTTTCAGTTCATTTTCTGCCTTTGATTTCCTTTTCATTTCTGTTGTTAATGGAAGGCTGAATCCCTAGTGTTGTTTTCCCCTTCACCAATTATTCTGTAGTTGTTGCTGATATTAATCCATGCATGCTTAATGCTTGATTAATTGTCTTTGTGCTTAATTAACGTTCATGCTTAATTGACATGTGAGAGAGATTAATTGGTGTATGTGTTGTTTAATCACATAATGATAGCCTTGTATTAATTTTTGCTTAGTAAATTAATTTCGGGTTGGATTAAGTGGTTGAACTGATTAGGGATAAATTCACGTAACCTAGTATAAGAGACTTGCTTTTGAATCAAGGGGAAACAACATGTTTTAGTTCTGTTATTTTTAATTCAAGTTTGCTTGCTGTTTAAATTACAAAAACAAACAACCCCCCCAATTCGTTATTGTTTTATTATTACATGTTATGAACGTTTGTTTGATCATTGTTCACTGGGAGACGACCTAGGATCACTTACTAGATACTGCATTTTAATGTTTATTTGATTCGGGTACGACCCCGATCAGTTCATTATGCATACACTTATTTTGCTGTAGTTCTTTATATATAATATCGGTTATTTAGAAAACCGATGTTAGCATTTCTATGTTAACATCAGTTTTTCAAAATCGATGTTAACAATAATACATTCAACATTGGTACTTTCAACATCGGTTTTAAAACCAATGTAGAATGCCGTAAACAACCGATGTTGAAGGTGTATTTTCTAATAGTGATAGCACTGTTTGTACTATGGATAAATCCTCTCCATTCAGAGCTTCACACGTCGTCTTATTCTTCCGTGTGAGACAATGGTCCTTTCAAGATATCAACATTGATCCCGTAATATAAAAGGTCATCTCCATCGATGAAGAACCAGAGGAACAATAGAGCAAGAGTGCAAGAAAGTACATGAAGCAAAACTCTTCTAAAATCACTAGACGATCATACACAATTTTCATTAGTCTATTCTTTTCGAAGCAAAGTTATTTTGTATTTGTGCTTAACTTTATATTCACTCTTTGAGTGTTAAGAATACTTGTATTCATTCAAACATTTGTTTGTTAAAGCCAGGAGTGGCTTAGTGTTAAAAAAATACTTGGGTTCCTAGATTCAGGGGGAGTCTAAGAAGGTACCAGAAGTGTTGTTCAAAATACTTGTAAAGCCATGAGTGGCAAGTTAGAATACTTGTTTTGTAGTCAAGTTTTGATTAGTTAAACCTTTTACTAGTGAGTAAAGGAGAACTAGACGTTGTTTAGGTTGAGTGAACCAGTATAAACCAAGTATTCTTAATTCTCCCCATAACGGTTTATAAAGCATTCTTATTACACTTTCTATCACCATTTAACACGTAGTGTCTTATTTGAAAAACTGTTTCAAGAACCCTTTTATCTATCCCTGGATGACCATGCTAATTTTCGCTATACATCGGCTTTACCGTTAGTGAATGACCGGTGTCTAACACATTATTATCTATATTATCTTTTATATCGCAAAAAAGTTTGTATCTTTTATATGCACACTATTCAACTCGCCCCCCCCCCCCCCCCACCCTAATGTGTTTCTTACCGTGTCATTGAGAGTATGTTCAGTTGTAAAAAAAATTAAAAATGATAATATTTTGTGAAGTGTTAAGTAGTTGAAAAATAAGAAATAATAAAATTTTTGAATTGTATTTTATGTTTGTAGCTTATTAATTAATTTGTATTTGTATTTTTTTAAATTTCAAGTTAATTATATATTTGTCATTAATGATTGAGATATGTTCCTAAGATAAGTTTTCTTCACATCTGATCTTGGTGCAATCTATATGACTTTTGTCTTGTAAAGCGATACTTGTTTTTTTGTATTTATTATCAAAATATAGAACACTGATATAATATAATTAATTAAATTTGAAAGAATAAATAAATTTTATATTATTTGAAATAGTTATTTGTATATTTTTTTGAAAAGTTTTATATTATATTTTTAGCACTTGATTTCTTTATTTTTTAAACATAAATCAACATCTTAAAATTAACATGATTAGATCTTCACTTATGAAACCTCAATTATGTACATTTGAGTCAAGAAATGTATATCGTGTAAAATGTCTTCACAATATGATTTATAAAAAAATTCACGTATTTTATTTTATTTTTTAATTTTAAAAAGGGAAAATATTTTTAGATCACTTCATTTTCTTCAATGAACATAAAATTTTCTTATTGAGATTAAATATACACATATTTATATATATTAATATTAATATGTATATATATAAGTGTGTGTGTGTGTGAGAGAGAGAGAGAGAGATTGTGCAAAATAATGCAAAATAGTACAACAATTTTACATTATATATTCAAGTTATTAAATGTAAAATTTTGCAAAATTAATTGTGTATGTTATTATTATAATAATGACGAAAGTTAATTAGTATAAAGTTACTTGTGTTTTTTACTATTACTATAATGATAAAGACGATAATTAATTAGAAAAAAACTGTGTAAAATTAATTGTGTGTTTGTTCTTTTAATGATAATGGTTAATGTTATTATAGTTTTAATTACTGAAATGGTAAGATACAATTTTTTATATGTGTATTTATGACTTTCAATGTTCTAATAGAAGAAAAAATAGTTGGAATAGAAAATTTACGTACCAAAACACAAATTGCACAAAGTGGAACAACAAAATATGTTTTAATTAACGTTGAGAGCTTTTCAGTAGTAAAAAAATTACAAAAGATAATGTTTTATGAAATGTTAAGTAGTAGAAAAATAACAAATAATAATATTTTTTGAATTACATTTTATGTTTGTAGCTTATTAATTAAATAGTATTTGTATTTTTAGCAATCAGTTTAATTATATATTTGTCATTAATGATTCCAGATATGTTCCTAATATTAGTTTTCTTCACATATGATTTCAATGCAATGTATATGACTAGTGTCATGTAAAGTGATACTTTTTTTTTGTCTTTATTTTCAAAATATAGAATAATAATATAATATAATTAAGTTAAATATGAAAGAATAAATAAATTTTATATTATTTGAAACCCTTATTTGTATTTTTTTTAAAAATTGTATATAATATATTTAACACTTGATTTCTTTATATTTTAATCATAAATCAACATCTTTAAATTAACATTATTTGTTCTTCACTTAAGAAACCACAATAATGGACCTTTAAATGTGTGTGTGTTATGCAAAATAGTAAAATAATTTTGCATTATATATTTACGGAAAAAAGTTAGTTAGTATTAAATTGTGTAAGATTAGTTGTGTTTTTTATAATTATTGTAATGGTAAAGATGACAATTAACTAGAAAAAACTATGTAAAACTAACTATGTGTTTGTTCTTTTAATGATAATGATTATTGTAATTATCATTCAAAGATACAATTTATTGATGGTGTGTAATGAATTTATTGTCTTCAATGTTCTCATTGATGAAAAATTAGTTAGAAAAAGAATTTATGGTACGAAAACACAAATTGCACAAAGTAGAACAACAAAATATGTTTTAATTAACATTCGGAGTGTTTAGTAGTAAAAAAAATTAGAAATCATAATATTTTGTGAAGTGTTAAGTGGTAGAAAAATAACAAATGATAATATCTTTTGAATTGCATTTTATGTTTGTAGCTTGTTAATTAATTAGTATTTGTTTTTTTAGCAATCAAATTAATTATATATTTATCATTAATGATACAAGATATGTTCCTAAAATAAGTTTTCTTCGCTTATGATTTCCATGCAATGCATATAACTAGTTGTTAGATCAAATCTTGAAGCAATTAGTTTTAGTTTTTGTTTGATAATTTTGCAATTCCTAACATATTTAATAGATGAAGCATTTGTATCGAGCGTTTTTATACTAGGCATGTGTGTGATATAATCTAAGTCTTTTTCATGCTTAGTGTTGATCAAATATGAAGCGAATGAAGTATTCTAGTTCTATAAGTTTTCTAAGAACTTACTTCTGCATGAAACTTGACTAGAAGCATCCAATTAATCAATTGCCAAACTTGGTAATTGAGTGCCCAAGCCAGTTTTAGAAGTAGGAAGGATTTGTAGCTTAGGATAATCAATTGCCTCATTTGATTATTCATTATTCAATAACTGGAAACAAAGAGATGATCTCTATGTGATTCTATAATTGATTACCATATGTGAGAATCGATTGGCCAGAAGGCACAAAAGAAACAGAGATACTTAGACTGAAACGAGATAATCGATTACCTCTTCTGATAATCATGAAATACAACAAATCACACTAGAAGGGGGGTTAAATAGTGTGATAGTCAAAATATAAAGTCTTTTGAAATGGAAGATGATTAAAATAGAAAAGTTTAAAAAACCCTTGTCCAGTGACTAAAAGTGGATTGCCGTCCAATGATGTATAAGACTTATTTGTTAGTAAAAACCTTTTGTGCCAAATGTATCAATAATGGACTTTGAAATACTTTGATAAATTAAGGGAGGGCAATAAAAATACTTCATTTTATACTAATTCACTCAACCTGAGCTACGTACAATTCTCCTTTATCAACCAATAAAGGGTTCCACTAATCAAACTTGATTACAACAAGTGTTCTTTTTCTACCACTTTTGGCTTACAAACAAGTATTCTCAAAGTCACCACTAGCACAACCCTTAGAAACTCCCCTTGAATCTAAGCACACCCAAGTATTTTTTTTCACAAAGTCACTCTTGACTTTCACAAACAAAAGTTTGATATAGAATCAGAGATTCTTTACAACACTCAAAGAGTTAATTTAATATGAAGTTCTAATCTCTCATAAGTACTTTGTATTTTACAAAGGATGAACTCTCTTAAGCTTAGTGTATTTCTTAACTAAATGTTTTTCTTTTCTTTTATTTCTTGATTCACGACTCTTGTTTTTCTATGCATTTTGGTTGTTCTTCCTCCAATCCTTGATGTCGTATTTATAGGGGGAGAAAGGCTCATAATTTTTTAGAGTATCTTAAGGATTGAATAATATGACCGTGGTGCAGCTTGATCTTGTTTCCTAGAATAAGCAGATAATGCATGATTTATCTCTAGGATCAGAACTTTCCATATCTATCATTCATAACTCAATATGACTGCTAGACTCATAAAAAGGAATCATAAGATTGATTTGCACATTTTCCTTTAAAAAAATCATATAAATTGGCATAAATTGATAATTCAAATAAAATGTGTAATCCAATTGCTATTTGGATGGACTGGACGAGTATTTCCTACTTCCGATAGATGAGGTATCTTCTAATGGACTCACCTAGTTTTGCTTTTGGTTATCAAACCTGTTGACTTACATGCAACATAATGGTTAACACAAATTTATATCTTAGTTTTCATCAAAATCTTAAGAGATATCTAAGTCATCCAATGATGGAACGCCGAGTATCTAACAATCTCCCCCTTTTTGATGATAACAAACCATATAAGTTTTGAGTGATGTATATACCATAATAGTTTAAGTATGAATGACAACACATCAGAATGCTATGTGTGGTAGCTTTCATCTCCCCCTAAGTCTAATATACTTATGCATGAGTGGATGCACCTATAAACTTAAATATATTGGACTATTTCAAAACACCTTATTTTATTAATTGATTAGTGTTTACATAAAAAATTCTCTCATATACTTCTCGCCCTTGAAAAAATATAGTGGGTTTGAAGGTAAAAGAGGTGATGGAGGACATCATTCTTGATCATGAGTGAGGATTGGGATGATGGTGGGTGGTTTGATGGTGGTGGAATATCAAAGTGAGTAGGTGGTGGTGGAATATCAGAGTGAGTAGGTGGCAGTGGGTGTGTATGGGGGATGGTTGTTTGTGGTGGAGGGTTAAGGCTAAGTGTTTGTGTTTGGGTAGGGGTTGGAAGAATGGATGGAACACTTACTAGTGGTTGAGGTTGGATGGGTAGAAGTGGTATTTAGGAAGCAACAACAACACTAAATAGATGCATCTAGGCATGTTAGAGATTCAAAATAAGAGATTCACCAAGGCTACTAGCGATAGTTTGTTCCATGTTTCATCTAAACTCTTCATTCTCAGCCCTTTGCTTCTCAGCAAAGTTGTCCATAGCCAGTCCAATACATCTCCTTGACTTCAATTTTAGTCATTACTTTTGGACAATTACAACAGTTATGTCCTTGGATGTGGCTTCATTTGAGGTTGGTTCAGGAGCCTCATCAACCTTATTTGTGGGCTTCTTAATAGCAGGGGTTGGAGTGGACTCAGCCTTATCTATGAGCTTCATTTGAGTATGGCCATGATCATACTTTGTCCATTAAGGTGGAGTCACTACCTCATGTTGTTGTGGGATGGGTTTCAGATGTGGGCATTGGACGATCTCACTCTTCTTGTAGTAGTTATGTTGATTTCTTGTAAAGAAGGCAACAGGAAACTTGCTGTGAGAAATCTTCTCTTCTGTTATACCCATGGTCTCCATTTCCGCTTCTAGGTAGAACCAAGTATTGGAAACTTGGATGTGTTGATTGGAGAGAGAGACTTCTTGGACTGCACTAGTGGTAGACTAGATGGCTGTGAAGTAAGAGTTGGAGTTATTTCATTGTCTGGTGAAGTAGAGTCATCGGAGGATGGTATCTTGATGGGTTCCTTTGGAGTCATGTACTTATGTCCAGCTCATATCTTTCTTTTCTTTGGAAAGGAGGAGGGGATGATTGTTGATCAAGCTTCTATTTCTTCTGGACAACATGTATTTCTTTCTTTACTGTGCTTTCTTAGGATTATCATAGGGCTCTCGTCCTCTGTTTCACCTAAATCCCTCCGCTTCTAAGCCTTGGAGGCTTGCTCAAAGATCTATATTTGACTTCTCTTGCTGGAGTGGTTTGTATATGAGTCTTCTGAGATTTGATTGGACAAGAGGGTCTAGACTCTTCATGCTTTTTCTTCATCCGTTGCTCCTTGGTGACAATCTCTTCTTCCTCCTCTTGTTGTTAAGCTTGCTTCCTAGTCTGGACCTTGCCCTTCTGCTCCTTGAGAATCCTTTTTACCTATTTAGCAAGGCCAAAGGTTTCTTGAGCCTTGTCTTAGTCAGCAACAGTCTTGGCCATCTTCTCCTAGTTTTTCTGTTGGATGTCATCTTGGTCCACTAGAGGAATAGGCATGTTCCTCCTGATGTCTACCTTCATTGCTTTTAGGTTGATAACAATAAAGTGTAGTTGTTTGGCGATGAAAAGACCTTTACTTATGATTGATTGCTTGGAGTCCTCATCCATTCTTTCAAAGACATGAAAGACCTAGTATTCCAAGATGAGTTTGTTGATGAGGGCGACATAGTAGATGTCATCCTCTTCTCCCAGTGTATTCATGTTTCTCAAAATATTGATGTAGATAGTGTGTGGAAGGTGGAAAGGAATATCATCCATCAAATGGAAAAGCATAAATTTGTGTAGGTCAGACACATAGTCTTTCGGGCCTACTTTGGGCATGAAGCACTTCTGAGTGATGTTTAACCAGACCTTGGCCATATCACAACAGAAGGTTGTATTGAACCTTCTTCTTCCTATCTATCTCCTTGATGTTTTTCCCATAGAGAGCTTTAGGAACATGACTCTCATAGGGCTTTTCCCAGTCATGTTGGTATGTGATTTTTTCCCTAATACACCCTATAACTTGTGCAATGGACTCCATGGACAACACCATCTCCTTTCTTAGAACCTTTGACACAATGATCTTCCAATCCTTGAGTTGAGTGTTCCTCCAGAACATTCTGATGAGTTTTGGGTATATCAGTTATGGATCATTGAAATAACCAGGATGTCACAGAGAAGTAGAGTGCATTATATGCTGAGAACAAAGTGTTCGTCATGAATTGTGGATTCTCCTTTAGTGTGGATGGTAGTGGTGTTTGTGGTGATGATGGACGTGGCAGAAGCAGTGTTTTCGCTGGAGTTTGACATGGTGAATAGAGATAAAGATTAGGGTTTCTGTGAGATTTTCTTGAGAAAAATCTTGAGAGTTTTAATGTAGCTCCATGTAGAGCTTATAGGCCTTGGATCTTCTTCATCAATGGAGTCCATTACTTCTTGAAGATCAATGGCAATGGAATAGAGAAGGAGGAAAGGTGACTGGAGACTCCACTTCAAGGAGAAGATGAGTCTAGAACAAGCTCACCACCATAGGAAGCCATGGATAAGAGATTGAAGGTAGGAGAAGATGAGTGGAGGGAGAAAGTGTAACATCCTGAAATATTACTAGTTATAAATCGATGTTTAATTGTATTTATTGTGTTATTTGACTATATGGTTGACTTGAAAGAGTGGAGGTATGGCTTGAATTAGTCATGTGTGAATTTCTTGATGTGGATGTTGAGTTATATGGAGTTTTGTTGAGCTAAGTTGAATTATGAGATTTTAAATTTTACCTAAACCTATTCTTGTAAAATTGCGATCCTGGATTAGTTAACCGTTGGATCATCTTCAAATTTTGTCTGGAGCTTCCTAAGACATTTCTCCATAGTCTGACCATTGAGCTTTTAAAAGTAACACCTTCTGGTGTCTTGCTAAGTGAGAAGGGTGTGCTAAGCACTATTTCAACCCTCTGAGCGAGCAAGGGCGTGCTAAGCGCAATTCCAACCCGAGAGGGAATTGCGCTAAGTGAGTTTTGGCCCGCTAAGCGAGCCCTACTGCAGAGGGAGTTGCACTAAGCCTGAATTGTCGCACTAAGCGCGAAAAGTGGACTCGGGCTTAGCGAGACGAGCTCGCTAAGCGAGATTTGTGGATTATAAATACGTTCCTCAGCGTGAAAAACATGATTTTTCACTCTCCTCTTCTCCAAAACGCCACCCAAACCCTAACACCTCCTTCTCCACCACCCATGACCACCGGTGGCCGCCCCGAGTCGCCATTGCTTGCTGCCGAACCCCTACACCAAGAGGAACACTTTAATCGGAGTGGAATCCTCAGAATCCTCCTCAAGGATTCAGTGGAGAAAATTCCCCCAATCCTCTATTTCATAGCTTCTCTGAGGTAATCTTGACTTCTAAGCCCTTCTCCTAGTTAGTTTGAGTTCCTCTTAGTGTCTCTTGTGTGTTGGGTACTGTAATAGGGTGTTTTTACACTTCCTTTGAAAAACCCTAGAGAATGAGACATTGTAAAAGTTATCTTTTTATAACATTGATGTTATTTTCGTGACCTTCACTGAACCCCGGTCACATTGGCGTGATCGGAATTTTAAAATGATGTCTCCTTTTAGTAGAATCCGAAACACCCTTCAGCCCTTTATGTTTTGACAGGGGTATGTGACTCCGAATATGGTTATTAACCTTGTTTTTAAAACCTATACTAAATTCACTTCAATTTGGCATATAGAACCTTGTGTTTGGACTGACGAGCGTAAACAAGAGAGACCTTTGAGCAACGCAAACAGGAACTGAAGGAGAGCTCACAATAGGTGAGGGGAGTTTATTATAGTTTATAGCTTCTAAGGCCATAGTTAGGGTCAGGAAACCTAACTATGGGGATGTATGCCTGTCCCTGTTGCATGCTGGTTTTCAAAGAAAATAATGCTTTTGATTAATGGGATGCGATATATCTATTATTGATTAATAACATTACTATTAGACTTGTGTGGTCTGAAGACCTGAGAAGTGTGAATCTCAGGCATAAACTACAGATGCATGTATATGCGGAATGTGACTTACTGTTGATGTTGCTATTGATGACATTAATTGATTTGAGGTGAGGTTGATGTTTATGATGATATTGATATGAAATGATGTTGTTATGGATGATTATGTCAATATCAGTTGACGTTGTTATTGATGATTATGTTAATATGAGATTATGTTGTTGTCGTTGATAATGTCATTGAGATGAGATGATGTTGATGTTGAGCATATTTAGATGAAATGTTGATGATGTTGAAAATACATTGTGATGATGTATGTTGTGTATGTACATGGGGGGTGCATTGACCTTGTTGGATGTCCTTGGTGGGGGAAATAGAGTGGTTAAAGAGTTTTAAGTATCTCTGGAGGGGGATGGCTTAGAATCGTTAATAATCCACGGTTAGTGCATTGATGGTGCCCATGTTTCATGTGTTGTGTGATGTGTATGTACATGGTGTGGCATCCCTAAATTAATGACTGGTTTAATAGTAATAATTTAAATAACCAAAAACCATGGTAAATTTTTTTTTCTTTTTCCTTTTCATTTCTTTCTCTTTTCACCATAACTAGGTTTAGAAGGAAAATCCTCACTATAGAGTCCTGAATGGCCAGTTCACAACTCTGTTCGGAGTCATCTCTTTCTTACCGCTCATAATCTCTAAACTATTTTGTTATTTCAAAAGGAAGAATGTACCAGCCATTACTTTAGGTCTTCACGTGAAAATAAAAGAATAAAATACGGTCGATAAACTCTTTTACAAATAAAGTTGCTAATGCTTTCTTTTCAAATAACGAGATCGATCATAAATGCATTCATCATTTAAAGCTGTCCAAAATATGGGAGTTTTTACAAAATACAGTGTCATCCAGAGCAAAGGTGTCCATAGTGGTGGCTTCAGCCACATGTATACAATCATCAAATTCCTATACATCAGGCCTACCCATACAAAAACAAAAGTGTAAACCTAACAGTCAGTCCTAGATACACCCACCCTCAAAAGTATACAAAACTAATCCAAAGAGCTATCCACTAGGATGAAGAGCCTCCGCTGATCGCCATCTCCCCCGGGCCACTATCCTCCGTAGAGTCTGCCTCAGATGCCGACATGACTTCCTCGGGAGAATCCACCTCAAGAAGTGGATCCTCATCACCCTATAGAAAGTCAAGGGCATCCACAGCAGGCTCAGGAGGTAGCTCCTCCAGTTCCTCCTCAGGGTCTTCCTCGGATGACGTTACCTCGATCACTTGGACGGGCTCCACTAGACGATATGGTGTAGGCGTGGATAGTATCCACTCCACCGTGCGCTGAAGCGTCCGTGCAGGTTCATCTGGATGCACCAAAGAAGTAGCCGTGAATCGAATGGTGCCCCGAAATCGGCACCTCGTGTTGCCTTCGAGGGTCTCCCAAGCTCCCTCTAGGCACTCCATCTCTACTCGATCACGGATTAGTTGCGCCGCCATCACGATCTACAAGAAAGAAAAGAAAGGGGTAGACTCTTTCACAAGAATCTAACTATGCCGCCGCACAATGCGTCTCATAACCACTACATGCAAGTAAAAGGGGTATTTTAAGGCTTTCCATCTCTGGTAATCGATTACACAGACTTGGTAATCGATTACCAGAGGCTAAACTCGAATTACACAGCCTCAGAACATGAAATCTGCAAAAATGCATTGTGTAATCGATTACACATACCTGGTAATCGATTACCAGTGACCCATTCCTCTGTGTAATCGATTACACAGATTGGTAATCGATTACCAGAGGCTCCCTTAGCTTCCTGACTTCGTTTTCAAGCCTGGTAATCGATTAAACCCCCTTCGTAATCGATTACCAGAGACCATCTTAGCCTCCTGTCTTCATTTTTAAGCCTTGTAATCGATTACCCACCCTTGGTAATCGATTACCAGAGACCATATCTCACATATCAATCAAGTTTCACAGCTGGCCAGCCACCACAAGCCTCCTTGCTTTGTGGTCTTTGTTCCTTTTATTTGTTGACTGCCAGGAGCTCGCCTGTTTAGGTACATCACAGGTTCTCACTGACTGACTATGCCCGGGTTGGGTCGGGATTGGTCAAGCTTGGTTTTGGGCAATAGCACCCCACCTGACGTCCCCAAGGTCTCCTGACCCCCGCGACATATCTCCAGGTACCACTCTGTGGTCAACGAATAAAAGCAGGAAGTTTCACCCTTCTACACTTCCTCATCTCAAGCTTGTAGGATTATGGGGTACCCATCACATGTGGTACTAGGTGGCGGTCGGGCGATGGTGCACAACAAGTTTTCCACATCCACAAAGCGCGCATAAACCCACCATCCCCTGTTGCCCACCTCCAACTGAGCTCACGTACTCCCACGTAGCCCATATCCTCGTTTCTCTCAACACCGGGTCCCCATCAATCCTCCCAAGCTTCCCCAACATCAAAGTAATACAACATTCACACAGCACAAGCTATCACAGCCAAGCAAAACAGGGCAAAGGCAGAAAACTCTGCCCAAAACACCAACCAAAATCACAGCTTTTCACATACAAATACCCCAGAAACATTTCCTTCGTTCCAATTCGTTAACCGTTGGATCGACTCGAAAATTTTACTGGAAGTCTCTAGTACTTAAGCCTACATTGTGACCGTTGGGATCTACTAGCAAACATCCAAAACTCATTCAGCACTACTCTTTCCACAGCCAATCACACACAAGCATTTTTTTGCACTAGTGCAAAATTCTGCTGCACAATTTCACAGCAAAAATCTGCACAAAGTGCATATTTCGAAAACCACACTTCCCCTCATCCAATCTTGCCCAAATCAAATCCTACAAGTTCCAAATCATGTATCAATCATGTCTAAACCAAAGCCAAGCTTCAAACTACAGCAACACAAAATCTAGGTGTCCAAAACCCCTCAATTTAATGGATTTTCTAGGCTTGAGAAGTGAAATTTAGAATGAGGTAAATTTGAAGCAAACTCTCACCTCACACAAGTCCATAACATCAATCTAAACTTGCTCAAACTGGATTTACACCTAAAATTCCACCGAATCAAAATTTGACTCCTCAACACCCAATTTTGCCCTAGAAATGGCTCTTGGTTCACTTTGGTCATTTGTTTTTCTCTCTAGCACAGCCTAACCTTTCTCATAAGTCCTAAATGGCATTTCAAGCTAGGATTAACTTATTTTAACCTCCATTTACTACAGAATCCAGATTTAGCCTTTCAACTCTCAAAGCCTCACTCTTTTTCTACTCATAACACCACATTCTCACTTTCTAACCCTAGGTTAACTCTACCTTTCATCTCTAACAGTTTTCCATAAGCAATTTCAGTACATGAACATCACAAGCATCCTCATAAAAATCCTAAAACAGAATGGGTATGTTTAACTCATCCAAACATGGCAATTTCAACAAGCTTTCAACAAGTTTCTTCACAAATAACTATCATGAAGCAGAAAACTAGCAAGACTACCCATCATATCTCCCAAAACCCCATACCCACGAAATTTAAGAGAGAAAGAAGTCCACCCAAACCTGAAATTTCGAAGTCCCACTCGTAGACACGCACTTCACGACCCCGAAAATGCTCTCCTTTCACGATTTGGGGCAGAAATGATGGCCAAAGGTTGAAGCTTTGTTTGGAGCTTCAATGGAGAATGAAGAAGAAGAGAATGGCAACGTGAGGGAGAAAGTGTGGGGCTGAGTGAAGAGAGAGAGAGTTGCTTTTTAATTTTAAAAAGGCTTTTTCCTCATTTCTTATTATTTTATTATAAACTATGCCACATGTCTCCATTTGAGTGGAGCAAAAAGGGCCCACTTTCCCTTTTGACTGTGACCCATACTCAGCCACAAAAGTGAGGAAAAATCTGACCTTTGAAACGCTAAAATCCTGCCTCGGTTTGCGTGTCGTTTCTCTGGTTCCAGTTTCTTGCGTTTCTCTACGTCCGTCGGGGCCAGTTTTCGAAAGTAAGCAATATATATATTAAAACGCTCAGAATGAAACCCCGAGCGTGGTTCAGAGGTTGGTTTCGTTAAATTCTAAGTCGCACGCAAAATGATGATTTTTAAACTAATTAATTAAGAATTAACCCATAACCTCCCAGTTATGGACTTCTCTTCCTTAATTAGCCTAACCCGTGTATCTTGCCCCCACTATTCCTACTTCTACCAAGAACATATATGCATATACACTGAATAATACTTATATATATATAATCATTCAAAATACATCTTTTTCGAAAATTCCAGGTAGAAATCTCCAGGATGTCACACATGGGGGGTGCAGTGACCTTGTTGGATGTCCCTGGTGGGGGAAATAGAGTGGTAAAAAAGTTTTAAGCATCTCTGGAGGGGGATGGCTTAGAATCTTTAATTATCCATGGTCAGTGCATTTGATGGTGCCCATGTTTCATACTTCATATGACATGGAAATAGTATAAACTTTGTCAGTAAGTACTTGTAGTTTCTCGTGAGGAGGAATACTTGTACTAGGGGGCATGCCACTCGGTTTGGAACTCCCTTGAGACTCAGGCTGATCACCGTGGGGGAGGGGGGAGTTGTCTATGCACGATAGGTACCACATTGCATTTGAGAGTTGAGGTTAGGTGCATGCATCATACGGAGCATGATTGATTGGAACTATGGACTGATGATGACTATTTGTTGAGTGTGTGTTGGACTAATGAATGTTTGTGTAAGCTTATGATATTTGTTAATGTTTTCTTACTAATTATGGTTATTTTATTTTTGTATTAATTTCTTTTATAATAAAATCACCCCTCGCAATTTTTGTACCGTGTGGTTGGTACCTGTGATGATTGCGAACCTTTGTTCATGAGAGCAAAATGACAGCAATAGTGGACGAGAAGTGAGATTCTTTTGTGGAGCTGCCAAGCCAATGTGATGATGTTGATATTATTTTGGAAGAGAGTTGTGTTTTATTAATCAACTCCTCCATAGCTGGTTACATAATTCTTTTGTTGAATTGAGGATGTAAATCACAAATTTAATTATATGTATGAACAAATTTATTTTCCATTAAGTGAATGATGTGCATTGAGTTACTATACCTATATATATATATATATGTATGTATGTATGTATGTATGTATGTATGTATGTATGTATGTATGTATGTATGTATGTATTCACTTAAGTAATGGTGCGTTGTTTGGTGAATTTATATCGAAAAAAAATTACTTTCATTTTTTCATAAGCAAATTAACAGAGTTTTCATTTAAAATTTGAAATTTCTTGCGGTTTAGAGTGATGATATCGTAGCGATGAGGCAAGTCATTACAAAAAGAGAGAGGGAGAATGAGGTCTGAACTTTGAAGTCTAATTTCTCAATGATCAAAGTTGCAAAATGCACACACAAGGCCTCTACTTATAGCCTAAGTGTCACACAAAATTGGAGGGAAATTTGAATTTCTATTCAAATTTCACTTGAATTTGAATTTGAATTTCTTGAGCCAAATTTGGAGCCAAAATTTCACTAATTATGATTAGTGAATTTCAGCTTTGGTTCAACCCACTAATTCAAGATCAAATCCAAGATTCTCCAGTAAGTGTGCTTATGCGTCATGAGGCATGTAAAGCCTGAAGGACATGCACAAAGTGTGACTATATGATGTGGCAATGGGATGTAGCAAGCAAATGTTGACCTCCCAATTAGGCTGGTTTTAAATTTAATTGGATTGGGCTTCTCCTAATTCAATTAAATTTCTCTCCCGACACACATCAAATAGTACACTTAATGCATGTGAAATTACAAATTTGCCCCTGGTACAAAAACTATCTAGGTGCCCTAAAAAGGGCTGAAAAATCCTACATTACTAGGGTACCCTAAACTTGTGGGGGACCCTCCCTACACTATGGAGCCCTAAATAGAAGGCCCAAAAAATAATGAAACCCTAATCTAATATGTACAAAGATAAGTGGGCTCATACTTAGCCCATGGACCCAAAATCTACCCTAAGTCTCATGAGAACCCTAGGCCCAATCTTCATGGAGTCTTCTAGCCATGGCTCTGGTGATGGTTCCCCTCCTTGGGAGGATTGCATCAAATTCTTACAAAGATAGTGAAGATAGACCATTCCCCTGATTTTAAGGACTTCATAAAGGAATATGGACGGTTTCTCTGGATGTGTCCTTCTTTAGAATTCTTTCTTGGATGATGTGTCCTCTGGATGCAAAGAGTAACTTTTTAGGCAATTAGACATTAATTATTCCTTTACTAAGGCCATTCCATGTTTATCCCTTAACAAAATCAACCTTTCTTCAGTAACGGGTTCTGCAAAAATGTTAGCAAGCTGACCATCAGTGGGTACAAACTATAGTTCCATTGTTCCCTTCCAAACATGGTCTCTTAGAAAATGATGCATAATTTCTATATGCTTGGCTCGTGAATGTAGAGTAGGGTTTTTAGAGATACTTATTGCAACTTTATTATCACACTGGATAGCAATGTTTCCTTCATATATATTGTAGTCTTCCAATTAATTCTTTATCCATATTAGTTGAGCACAACAGCTTGCTACGAATATATATTCAGTTTCTGCAGTGGATAGTGCTACTGGTCCTTGCTTCTTACTGATCCAAGTGACTAGATTTCCACCAATGAGATGGTAGCTTCCACTAGTGCTTCTTCTTTCAAGTTTGTCGCCAACAAAGGCAACATCATAGTAACTATCAATCCGAATTCCTTGTTATGCTTAAACCAAAGACCAAGATTAAGAGTTCCAATTAAATATCTAAATATTCTTTTGACAGCAGTTAAGTGAACTTCCCTTGGGTGTTGTTGAAATCTGGCACATAGTCCAACACTGAATAGTATGCCAGGTTTGGATGCAGTTAGATATAGTAAGGATCCAATCATTGCTCTACATTGAGTTATCTACTTAGTTGGATTCCTTGTCCAGTCCAAGACATGTTGTTTGACGCATAAGAGTTTTCATTTCTTTTGCATCTTCCAGCTTGAACTTCTTGAGAAGTTCATTGACTTACTTAGTTTGATGGATATATTTTCCATTGTTGATCTGTTTCATCTATAGTCCTAAGAAGAACTTTCATTCTCCCATCATACTCATTTTGAATTCAGCTTGCATCCTCACAAAGAGGTTCATTAGTACCACCAAATATAATGTGATCCACATAAATTTGAACTAATAAATTTGGAGACATAGTTCTTGCGGAACAGAGTTGTATCCATTTTTCCTCTTTCAAAACCATTGTTTACAAGGAATAAACTAATATGTTCATACCAAGCTCTTGAAGCTTTCTTAAGTCCATACAATGCTTTATAGAGTTTAAAAACATGGTGTGGAAAAGTTTTACTCTCAAACCAAGGGGGTTGTTCTACATAGACTTCTTCTTGTATTAGTCCATTGAGAAATGCACTTTTTACATCCATTTGATATAGTCTCATTGTTGTATAAGCTATAAATGAGAGTAAAATGCATATTGCCTCTAGAAGAGCAACATGAACAAAGGTGTTTGTATAGTCTATACCTTCCTGTTGTGAGTTACACCTGGCAACCAGTCTTGCCTTGTTTCTCACAACCTTTCCTGCCTCGTCCAACATGTTTCTAAACACCCACTTAGCACCCATTGCTTTTTTTCCTTGTGGCAATTCTACAAGCTTCTAGACATCATTTTTCTGGAATTGTTCAACTTCCTCTAGCATGGCTTTTACCTAGTTCTCATCTCTTGTCTGAACTTTGGTTGAGGGATCTCCAATGATTTGACTCTCTGGATGGTTCTTCCTTAGAATTCATCTAGTGGGTTCTCTTTCTTCTTGAGGTTGTCCTTTTACTTTATTGGGCTCGTCTGTTCCTATAAATTGTTTTATCAGTAGTCCAATGCCTTTGTACAGTCTTATATTTAAAGAAGATTCATCAAACTCTAACATTTCTTTATCAGGCTTTGTGTTCCACCATGCATGAGAGTCAGGCATTGGAAGATACACTTTCTCCTATCATGTGACATGAGCAACAATTGTCCATGTATCATGATTGGTGTGTTTTTTTTGTGGTTGAATATATTTGCAACACAGTTTATTTTAGCTTTAGGTACCAAAGTTTTCTTGGGTCCTTTCATGCTAGTTCTGTAAGCATTGGACAATCCAATCTATGGTAGATGCCTACACTTGGATGCCACGTGTGATGCAATCCTACCCCAAAGGGCATTGGATAGAAGACTCCAAGAAGATTGGGCCAGAGATGCAAGAGAAGGCCCTAGGGTTCTTATGAGCCTTATGGTAGATTTCGGGCCCATGGGCTAAGTATGAGCTCACTTATATTTGTACATATTAGATTAAGGTTTCATTATTTTTGGGCCTTGTATTTAGGAATCCATAATGTAGGTAGGGTACCCTAGAAATGTAGGATTTTTCAGCCCTTGTATTTTAGGGCACCTAGAATAGTTTTGAATTAGGGGTAGTTTTGTAATTTCACATGCATTAATTGAATATTTGATGTGTGTGTTGGAAAATAAATTTAATTGAATTGGGAGAAGCCCAATCCAATTAAATTTTAGAGGGGGAGGTGAGCATTTGCATGCTACACCCCATTGCTACATCATATAGTCACACTTTGTGCATGTCCTTCATGCTATACATGTCTCACGACACCTAAGCACACTTAGTAGAGAATCTTTGACTTGATCTTGGATTAGTGGGCTGAACCATAGCTAAAATTCACTAATGATAAGTAGTGAAATTTTGGCTCCACAAATTCAATTTCAAATTCAAGTAAAATTTGAATAGAAATTCAAATTTCCCTCCAATTTTGTGTGACACTTAGTGATGCAATCCTATCCCGCAAGGGCATTGGGTAGAAGACTCCAAGTAGATTGGGCTAGAGATCCAAGGGAAGGCCCTAGGGTTCTCATGAGCCTTAGGGTATATTTTGAGCCCATGGGCTAAGTATGAGCCCGCTTATCTTTGTAAATATTAGAATAGGTTTTTCCTTCGTTTGGGCCTTGTATTTTGGCCATTCTAGTAGTATAGGGTTTTAGCCTTGTATTTCGGGGCATTTTGAGTAGTCTTTGTAGTAAGGACTTTTTTTTTGTATTTTCATCTTTTTTTGTCATGGGGGTGAGCTTAGCTATTATAGGGGGTGTGTAGCTAAGCTCTAGCTTCTCATCTCAAGGAGGTGAGCTTAGCTATTAGAGATGTGTGTGTAGCTAAGCTCTAGCTTCTTTAGGAATCTTCTTAAGGAAGCTTCTCAAGGAGGTGAGCTTATTTATGAGAGGGGTGTGTGTAGCTAAGCTCTAGCTTCTCAAGGAAGTTTTCTCAAAGAAGCTTCTCAAGGAAGTTTTCTCAAGAAAGCTTCTCAAGGAAGCTACCTAGTCTATAAATAGAAGCATGTGTAACACTTGTTGTAACTTTGATGAATGAGAGTCTTGTGAGACATAACTCAAAGTTCAACTTCTCTCCCTTTTTCTTCCTTCAATTTCGTGCTCCCCCCTCCCTCTTTCTCTCCCTCTTTCTTTTCCTCCATTGAAGCATCCTCTCCAAGCTTCTTATCCAAGGCTCATCTTGGTGGTGAAGCTCCTTCTTCCATGGCTTATTCCTTAATGGATGGCGCCTCCTCTCACCTCCTTTCCTTTGTCTTCCGCTGCATCTCCATGGTGGAAAATCACCATTAAAGGACCCCATTGAAGCTCAAAGATCCAGCCTCCATAGAAGCCCCACAAGCAAGCTTCCATCAAGTGGTATCAGAGCACAAGAGCTTCAATTTCGTGCTCCCCCCTCTCTCTTTCTCTCCCTCTTTCTTTTCCTCCATTGAAGCATCCTTCCAAGCTTCTTATCCAAGGCTCATCTTGGTGGTGAAGCTCCTTCTTCCATGGCTTATTCCCTAGTGGATGGCGCCTCCCTTCTCCTCTTCTCCTTTGCCTTCCGCTGCATCTCCATGGTGAAAAATCACCATTGAAGGACCTCATTGAAGCTCAAAGATCCAGCCTCCATAGAAGCTCCACAAGCAAGCTTCCATCATGTACCCCTGCCAAGCACTTTGGAGGGCCCTCAGTTTTGCCCACAACCACAACCCTTGCATGTTGCAATGGGAAGAATCCCTCCTGCTATGGCAGAGAAGGGAAAGTTGGATCATATAGAGGAAAGGCTCAGGGCCATTGAAGGAGGTGGAGATCATGCTTTTGCTAACATGGCAGAGTTGTACCTAGTGCCTGACATTGTCATCCCTCCGAAGATCAAGGTGTCGGATTTCGATAAATACAAGGAGACCATTTTCCCCAAGAATCACCTGAAACTGTACTGTCGACAGATAGGGGCGTACGTGAAAGATGAAAAACTACTGATGCATTTCTTTCATCAGAGCCTTACTGGGGTAGCCGCCACATGGTACACTAATCTTGAACCTTCCTGAGTCCATTCTTGGAAGGACCTAATTGTTGCCTTCGTTAGGCAGTATCAATACAATTCTGATATGACTCCGGATAAGATGCAACTACAGAACATGTGCAAAAAGGGGGCACAAATCTTTCAAAGAATACACCCAAAGGTGGAGAGACCTGGCAGCTCAAGTGGCACCTCAATGACGGAGAAAGAAATGATAACAATGATAGTAGACACATTACCAATGTTCTATTATGAAAAATGGTGGGTTACACACCTTCAAGCTTTGCGGATTTGGTCTTTGCTGGCGAAATGATCGAAGTGGGTCTAAAAAGAGGCAAATCTGATCATCATGCTTTGATAAATGCAAAAACTGGGGCAAATAAAGAGGGTGAGAATGAGGGATAAACCCATGCTGTGACTACCATTCCTATACGGCCAAGTTTCCCACCAACCCAACAATGTCATTACTCATCCAATAACAACCCTTCTCCTTACCCACCACCTAGTTATCCACAAGGGTCATCCCTAAATCAACCACAAAACCCACCTACCACACAACCAATGTTAAACACCACCTTTAGCACGAACCAAAACGCTAACCAAGGAAGGAATTTTGCAGCAAAAAGCCTATAGAATTCACCCCAATTCTGGTGTCCTATGCTAACTTGCTCCCTTATCTACTTGATAATGCAATGGTAGCCATAACCCCTGCTAGGTTTCCTCAACATCCATTTTTCCGAGGATACGACTTGAACGCAACATGTGCATATCATGGAGGAGTTCTGGGACATTCCATTGAGCACTGTATGACCTTGAAGCATAAGGTGCAAGGTCTAATTAATGTGGGCTTGCTGAAATTTGAGGAGAACCGCTTGTGAATCCTAACATTGACAAGCGACACCACACATGGGGCAATTTTGAAAGCTATTGTTAGATGTCTCTAATGACTCATTAGGATTTTCAAGTTTATGCCATTATTGTAAACCACAATTACAATGCTAAATAATATGGATAAATTGGACATCGTTGTCTCTCTCATCCTCTCACAAACACATTTTTTCTTATTCAACTTCCACTGGAATGTGAGTGTAAGCCATTGGTTTGTTTGCTCAAAGTGACCTGCGCTCCTGAGTGTTGACTGCCAAGACTGTTCAATCAGAAATTACTCATGCTAAACATTCGGTGAGGGTATCATAAACGACGAGTAAAGCAAAAAAAAGTTCAAAAAAGAAAAAGGAAAAAAAGCATTTGGTTGACTGTGTTTTCAAGTAAAATATAGACGTTCATGTGACCTCGTTTTATCATTTCGAAAAGTTTATCTTTTATAGAGAGAAGTGAGTTATCAAGAATAGGAGTCATTTGACTTAACTGAAAAAAATCCTTCAACTATTTCTCGTCCTTGAAAAATTCTTTTTGCAAGAATCAAACCGCCTCTTTCATTCTTCCTTGCTACAAGGTTGTGAAAACAAAACAACGATGGATACCTCAAAGCCCTACATTGGGGCAATGAGAGGCACCATGCATAAACCTCAAGTGAACCTAGGGGCAGATTAGAAGTTCTCACCCAATAGGTTCCCTGTGTAGATGCAATTGCCTTTGATGTTTTGATGATGATCATGATGATATGATGCAATTGATGCAAATGGGCTTTTCAAGATTAAATTCAAGACAATACTTCAAGATTACAAGTCACAGCATCAAGATGATCACTAGTATATTAGGAAGGGAATTCCTAATTGAATTAGCAAAAGGTTTGGCCAAGTAATTTAAATTAAAAAGTGTTTTTCAAAGGATTTACTCCCTGGTAATCGATTACCAGAGGATGTAATCGATTACCAGTGGCCAAATATGTTTTATAACAGCTACTAAAATTTGAATTCGAAATTTTAGACTATGTAATTGATTACACAATTTTTGTAATCGATTACCAGCAGTTAATAAACGTTTTAATTCAAATTTTAAAAGCTGTAATCGATTACACAATTCCTGTAATCGATTACCAGACAGAATTTTCAGAAAAATAATTCTAAGAGTCACAACTTTTCAAAGGCTTTATTCATGACCACCAATGGTCTATATGTATGCGACTTATAACACGAATTTGCTCAGAGTTTTTCAGAACAACAAGTGTTTATCCTCTCAAAGAGCAAAATCATTTTATCCTCTTAAGAATTCCTTGGCCAATTCAATTGCAATTCATTAAGGAATTATTTGAGTGTTCAATCTGTAAAATCCATCTCTTTCTAGGGAGATTCATTCTTCTTCTTCTCCTCATTCTCTAAGGGATTAAGAGACCGTGGGTCTCTTGTTGTAAAGGAATTCTAAACACAAAGGAAGGATTGTCCTTGTGTGTTTAGAACTTGTAAAAGGAATTTACAAGATAGTGGAACTCTCAAGTGGGTTGCTTGGGGACTGGACGTAGGCACAAGGGTGTGGCCGAACCAGTATAAATCTGAGTTTGCACTTTCTCTTCCCTTAATCTCCTTTGTTTATTATTGCTTTATATTCATATTCAAATTGTTTTATTTGAATCAATATTTAAGAAGTTCATTATTAAGGGAATTTATAACTTGAATAAAAAGTGAAATAGATTTTTAATTGGGGAAGTAGTTTGGAATATCTTAATTCAACCCCCCCCCCTTCTTAAGATATCTGAGGCCACTTGTCTAACAAGTGGTATCAAAGCTTCATTCTTGTATAAAGTTTAGAAGCTTCAAGAAAAAGATGGCCTCAGCAAATTCCTTATTTCTAGAAGGGAATTCTATCAATAGACCTCCAATCTTTAATGGAGAGGGTTACCACTACTGGAAAACCTGAATGCAAATTTTTATTGAGGCAATAGATCTAAATATCTGGGAAGCCATAGAAATAGGGCCTTATATACCCACCACAGCAGAAAGAGTTACAATAGATGGTAGTTCATCAAGTGAAAGCATAACTATAGAAAAACCTAGAGACAGATGGTCTGAAGAGGATAGAAAACGAGTACAATACAACTTAAAAGCCAAAAACATAATAACATCTGCTCTGGGAATGGATGAATATTTCAGGGTTTCAAATTGTAAGAGTGTTAAGGAAATGTGGGACACTCTTCGATTAACACATGAAGGAACTACAGATGTTAAAAGATCTAGGATAAATGCACTAACTCATGAGTATGAATTATTTAGAATGAATGCAAATGAAAATATTCAAAGCATGCAAAAGAGATTTACACATATAGTAAATCATCTAGCAGCCTTAGGTAAAGAATTTCAAAATGAGGATCTCATAAACAAGGTGTTAAGATGTTTAAGTAGAGAATGGCAACCCAAAGTAACGGCCATTACTGAATCAAGAGATTTGTCTAACATGTCCCTTGCCACTTTATTTGGAAAGTTGCAAGAACACGAGATGGAACTATTGAGATTACACCAACATGAAGAAAATGACAAGAAAAAGAAAGTAATTTCTCTTAAAGCATCATCCTCAATTCAAGAAGAAAGTGATCAGGATAATGATCCAGATGATGATGATGATCTAAGTCTTTTTGTAAAAAGGTTCAACAAATTTCTTAAAGTAAGAGGAAATCAGAGGCGACCCAATTTTAAATCAAAGAGAAGGACAGAAACTTCATCCTCTACTTTAAAATGCTTTGAATGTAATCAACCTGGACATCTGAGGGTTGATTGTCCCATATTCAAGAAAAAGATGGAGAAATCTGAAAAGAAAAATCATAGTGAAAAGAAACTGAAGAAAGCATACATCACATGGGATGCGAATGATATGGAATCTTCTGAAGATTCAGAAAATGAAGAGATAAATCTCTGCCTTATGGCTAAAAGTTATGAAAGCGATGAAGAGGTAACCCGCAGAGTCTGGTGGCATGCGGAGACACCCGACGGTAACCCGCACACACTCATTTGCTATCCGTAAGACTCAAAGCACGATAGCAAGCAGTGACTAACATCGTCACCTGCACCCTTCCCGGAGATGTCAGCGTCTTCCGGCCGAGACTACCAAAAAGTCTCATTTGCTATCTGTAAGACTCAAAGCACGATAGCAAGCAGTGACTAACGTCGTCTTCTACAACCTTTGTCAATCGCAACCAACGAGCCTATTTACACGTGGACAGTTACATCATCTTTGGCACAGTCAATCTCTGTCAGTACTAACCCGTGAAGTTAGGGGGCAGGCAAAAATACCCAAGTGGTTATCCGTATAAACATTCTTTTGCTATCCGTAAGACTCAAAGCACGATAGCATGCAGAGACTAACGTCGTCTTCTACACCCTTTGTCAATTGAGGCCAACGAGCCCGTTGACATGCAGAGATTTACGTCGTCTTCCGCGTAGTCAATCTCTGTCAGTACTAACCCGTGAAGTTAGGGGGTAGGCAAAAATACCCAAGTGGTTATCCGAATAAACATTCTTTTGTTATCCGTAAGACTCAAAGCACGATAGCATGCAGAGACTAACGTTGTCTTCTGCACCCTTTGTCAATCGCGGCCAATGAGCCCGTTGACACACGAAGATTTACGTCGTCTTACGTGCAGTCGATCTCTGTTAGTACTAACCCGTGAAGTTAGGGGGCAAGCGGAAATACCCAAGTGGTTATCCATATAAATATTCTTTTGCTATCCATCAGACCGAGAGCACGATAGCATGCAGAGACTAACATCGTCTCCTGCACCTTCTATCATCCTGACCCGTGAAGTTAGGTGACATGCACGGTTACCTTATGGTTACCCGCACTTTTCATCAAGCAGGGGAAAACGAGCCCGTTGACGCGCAGAGACTAACATCGTCTCCTGCACCTTTTTGCCATCCGGGGACAGTGAGTCAGGTGGCAGGCGGAGATACCTTGTGGTCATCCGCGCCTTTCGTCAACCGAGGGGAACGAATTCGACGGTATCAGGATGATGTTGGTCGTTCGGTGCTAATCCTTTTCAAAATTTTTGCAGGTTTTTTACTCTTGTTGTCTGGAAACATTCAAGACCAACGACGCGCGAGATTCTTCTCTGCTGGGAAGGGACTATCGAGTGCAATGGCGATGGGAAGTGCCATGGTTGTCCAACTTTGTCGTTTCCAGGACACGGAAGTTTGTTGATGCTTCTGATGCCTTTCCTTTGCTTTCTGAATGACAGGTTCCGCTGGCAGGGATATTGATCGGCCGAATGATGTTCCGCTCAAACAAAATTAGTGTCTTATCTTTACTTCGCTTTTATCTCCAATAAAAGATAAGTAAAGAGGGGCAACTGTCATACCCTAATTTCGTCTGGGGACCATTTGTTTGGTGGGATGCAACCTTCGCTTGACCGCTTCGAGGTACTTAACACCCATCGTTAGGCAATCCGTGAAGTTATGCGACATGCCGGAAGTCGAAAGGAAGCATTGTTGCGCAATCCGTAAAGTTCCGAAACATTCCAGAAGTCAAAGAGGGGATGGTTGCGTAATCCATAAAGTTTCGCGACATTACGGAAAGAAAACAAGTATCGTTACGTAATCCGTAAAGTTCTGTAACGTTACGGAAAAAGAATCAACATAAAAAGAAAAAAGGGGTGCATTTAGTAAAAAGGGGTGTGCAAATAGCAACCAAGCCCACTTGGACCTTTCAGGGTGTTCCAACAGAAGGTGGTGCCTTCTGGTGGAAGCAACCCAGCTCGCCTGGGCGAGCTGGGCGGCAACCACCTCCCTCTTTTCCCCTATAAATAGGGGAAAGAGGGCAGAGCAAATTGGTTCAGTCCTTCTGGTATTTAGGATTCACTTGAAATTAGTGATAAAAATTATTTCTGTGAAGAAAATCCAAGCCGAGGCGCTTCCTTAACGCTTCTGAGACGTTTCCGTGAGCGATTTCGTGAAGATTTTCCACCATTCTTCATCGTTCTTCGTTCGTTCTTCGATCTTCAACCGGTAAGTTCCTGAAATCGAACCTTTCAATTCTTTCTATGTGCCCTTAGTGGTCCCCACTTGTTTCGCGTGCTTTTATTTTTATTTCGTTTGCTTTCTGTACCCCTTTTTGACGTGCTTTAACCATTTATTTAAGCCGTTTTCTCGCCTAATCAATAATTAAATGAATCTTCACCGATCATTTGAGTTGTAATATCATTTAATCTCTGTTAGAATAAAATTCAACCGATCTTTCACACCGTAACCACGTTTAAAACCAAAAGAGGCAAAAATAATAATAAAATATCTTTGAATAAAATAATCCAAAAAAATCAATCAGACGCTTTTCTTTGGGATTTTCTTAAATTGAATTGACTAATAACCAAAGTGAAACTAAGGCTAAAATCAACTCACAAATTAAGCTTTGTCCATAAAAATCACCTAAAAACCATTTTAAGGTCCAATTCCTTAAATGGTCTTTTTTGCTTTTATTGGTTAAACGTGGACTTTTGAAAGCCTAAAGCCAACACATAACTTTGTCACTACTTTCAAGAAAACAAGAGATCATTAATGGTCCAATGTCTTAATGTTTTTTCTCCTTTCAAAAGGATCAAAAGATCATTTAAAGGGTCCAACACCGTAAAACGACCATTTTTTGTATTGGTCACAATATATCTTGCAAAAAAGGATAAAAACAACTTAACCAATGTTTAGTTCTCAAAGAACTACATAGGTCTGATTTCCTTATCATAATTGAGGAATACGTAGGAGCAAGGGAAACACCCTTGTCGACCACAAAAAAATAAAAAATACATAAGGCATAAAAAGACATAAAAAATGTAAAAGGGAAAATAAAACAAATTGAAGTCATATGTGCACACTTGATTAAAGGCTGTCGTCCCTTGTGATGGATGTGTGGGGTGCTAATACCTTCCCCGTGAGTAAATACAACTCCCGAACCTTTCACACTTAAAGTTCGTAAACCACACCTTTCCGGTTTTTCCGACGTTTTCCTCGAATAAATGTTGGTGGCAACTCCGCGCATTTTCCTTTCTTGGAAGACACACCCGTGAGCCCCGCATCGCCCTCCCGCCGAAGGGTAGGTTGCGACACTATTGTCATTTTTAGTTTTTCTTCCAAGCATTGAAACAAGACTTCAATGTCTTCTGTCTTTTACGCTTTCAATGACTTCTGTCTTTTACGCTTTCAAAGACTTTAATGTCTTCTGTCTTTTACACTTTCAAAGACTTCAATGTCTTCTGCTTTATGATTTATAAGACTTCAATGTCTTCTTTCTTTTACGGTTTCAAAGACTTCAATGTCTTCTACTTTATGATTTATAAGACTTCAATATCTTTTGTCTTTTTCACTTTCAAAGACTTCAATGTCTTATGTCTTTTACGCTTTCAAAGACTTCAATGTCTTCTATCTTTTATACTTTCCAAGACTTTGATGTGTTCTATCTTTTAAGCTTTCAAAGACTTCAATGTCTTCTGTCTTTTACACTTTCAAAGACTTCAATCTCTTTCGTCTTTTACGCTTTCAAAGACTTCAATGTCTTCTATTTTATGATTTATAAGACTTCAATGTATTTTGTCTTTTACACTTTCAAAGACTTCAATGTCTTTTGTCTTTTACACTTTCAAAGACTTCAATGTCTTCTGTCTTTTACACTTTCAAAGACTACAACATATTCTGTTTTACGATTTTCAAAGACTTCAACGTCATCTGCTTTTATATTTTCATAGGACTCAATGTCCCCTGTCTTTATCTTTCATAGGACTCAATGTCCTCTATCTTTATTTTCCGTAGGACTCAATGTCCTTGCCTTGGTGTTTCTTAGGACTCAACGTCCTTTGTTTTTATGCTTTCAAAGACTTCAAGTGTCTTCTGCTCTTATGCTATAGGACTCCAATGTCCTCCATTTTATGTTTTGTAGGACTTCAAGGTCCTCTTTTGATGTTACAATACTTCAACATCCTTTTGCTTTTTTTATTTTGCTTCTCCGTTTTCTCTGGCATTCAATTGAAAAGTTGGATCGCTCGAGTGAAATTAGTGTCATTATCTTTACTCATCACTTATTTTTAATAAAAGATAAGTAAAGAGGGGCAACTATCAAACCTTAATTTCATTCGGTTATGATATTTTTATCATCCACTTGTGATGTTTTGATCATTACTAACTAAATTATGGTGTTTGGCATCAGTTGCAGCGCAAGGTTGAGCGATCGCTCAAATTGATGTTTGATTGTTAGATTTGGGAACAAAAATCACAAGGAAAGGGGGCAAAATTGTAATTTTTTAGAAATTTTTGGACCCTAGCTCGCCCAGGCTAGCATCTGCCTCACCTGGGCCATGAAATACCTTCAGCCTTAAGCAACCAGCTCGCCTGGGCGAGCTGATGCCTTCAGGTGTAAGAAACCAGCTTGCCTGGGTGAGCAGGCGAGCTCCAACTCGCTTAGGCGAGCTTCCCCTGCACCAAATGGCCTTTTATTATAAATAGCCATGCAGGGGAAGGGTTTCAGGGGCTAATTCTCTGAGGAACAGAAGGAAAAATGCAGGAAGAGGAAGAAAAGAAGGAAAAAGTGAAGCTATGTACCCTGTGCAAGCCTTGTACTAACGGAATCGCAACCGTGAATCGTTTCCTACATCATTTATGTTGCAAGCCTTGTACCCTGTGCAACAGTTGATTAGTTTTTCTTAAGATTTTGATGTAATCTATGTACCCTTATTCGGTCCTTTGTGAGATTTATGTGTGCATTTATCTTCTTCACTTATCATTGGTAATTTCATTTTATTCGTAAGGCTTGATTCTAATCAGTCACTAGTCTCACGAAATTGTTTCTTTTAGTATGACTGGAAAGAAATAAACAAAACCAAAATGAAAAAAAAAAACAATTCACAATCAAGTTTCTTTTTGCCAAATATCACTTAAGATCGTCTGAAGGTCCAACGCCTTAACGACTTTTTGTTTGCATTTAAAATGAATCTTTCAAAAGGAAACATGAGTGTTCTTATTAAAGAACTACGTAGATTTGATTTTCTCATTGCACTCGGGGATACGTAGGAGCAAGGGCAAAACCCTTATCGATTCAAAAAATAATAATAATAAATAATAATAGAAAAAAATATAAAAGAGAGAAAATAAATAATTTTGAAGTCACGTTTTGCACACTCGATTAAAGGTTGTCGTCCCTTGTGATGAGCGCGTGGGGTGCTAATACCTTCCCTACGCGTAAACAATTCCCGAACCCTTCTTTTCAAAATTCGCTAACCTCTTTTTGGTTTTTCTAACGTTTTCCTTAAATAAACGTTGGTGGCGACTCTACTCGTTTTATCCATAGGAGATGAACGTGCTTTTATTTATCTATTTTCTTTCGTCGTCCCATCGTGAGGTAGGTTGCAACAATTATCAAGTTAGACAATCGATTAATTCGATACTGCTAGCCAAATATCAAGTAGAAGTTCTTAAGAAACTTAGAGAAGAAGAATACTTTAGTTACTTCATATTTGATCAATCACTAAGCTTGAAAAAAACTTAGACTATATCACATAGATTTCTAGTCTAAAACATTCAATACAAATGTCACATCTATTAAACGCCCAAAGATTGGATGAGTACATTCCATAAGAATTTATGTTATTAAGTGAAACACAACATTTTGGTAAGAAACGTGGTGTTGTTCTATGTTGAGTCATCCCTTGAGAAGTGGGCCTCATTATTACTTTTTGAAAGCCCAAAAACCATTCATAACCTCCTTCTCATCCATATTTCATGTCACTTCACATTCCTGCAACATTCAATATCTCAAAATCGTTTCAACTCCTCTAATCTCTCTCTTTGAAAAATTTCCACCATCATCCATGGCTTATGAAAACCAAACTTTAGAGATGTTCATTATGGTGATTGAAGTGATGTTTGTTCGCGTTGAAGGAGAACCAAACATTCATGTCGAACACTACTTTGAAATCAATTGGAAGGCATGGGGCTAAACTTGTCTAAAACTCTACTTTATTGTGGCATGCATATGTACTTCTAGGATCCTCAAACCATTTATCCATAAATCATTTGCATGTTTTGGAGGAATGCACAGTTCATGGATCAAAAGACCATTGTGTCTAAGGTCCTTGGGAAAAAGGTGACGATGAACATGGAGTCTATAGCCCAAGTCATTGATCGTGTCAGGGAAGGGAGCACTTACCTTGGGAGGCCACCTATGAAAAGTATGCTAATTCAAAGAAGATAATGTATCACTCCATATGTAAAAGAGCTAAAATTTAGGCCAAAATCATCAACAAAAGTTTTTTGCACAAGGTTGGTTCAAAGACAACTCTTTTTATCTTCACAGGTTCATTTTATTCCATCTAATGGAATAGTTGCCCTTCGACCTTCCACACACTCTTCATCAACATCCTAAGGAACCTTAGGACGCTAGGTGGAATGGATGACATATACTACGAAGCTCTGGTCAACAAGCTACTTTGGGAACATGGTGTTTACCATGTTTTCAACAAGATAGACGAGGAGTCAAAACATCAAATCATTGTTAAAGGATCAATCATTGCTAAGCAACAACAATTTAACAAGGTGAACTTTAAAGCAATGAAACTAGAGATTCAACTAGCTCAAAGGGAAGTTCCTCAAGTGGACGAGGAAGCAACAAGGAGGAAAAGGCAGAGAAGACCTTGCATACTTTTCGCATTGCAAATTGTGTCAACAAGATGATGCAAGAAAAAGTTGTCAAGAGTAAAACAAGGAAGAAGGCTCAAAAAATAGAACAAGAAGAAGAGTTCATTACTAAAGAGCAAAGGACAAAGAATAGGCATGAAGAACATGTTGGATCAAGCTGGAATCTAGAAAGGGGGTTGAATAGATTTTTTCAAAATCTTTACTAATTTGTTCTTAACACAAATTAAAAAACACCCATGTAAATTAATCAAAGTTTCTACAAAAGATCATTATAAACCGTTTCTTCAATGATTATAACATGTGAAAAAACACAATCTATTATGATGGTCCTTGAAATCAATTCCAATACCAAGATGAATTCAAGACTCAAAGTTTAGAGAATAAGAAAATCACACAAGAGTTATATTTGTTCAATCCAATTTAGACCCACATTCAGTTGCTCTAAGTCGTCTTAGAACTTCCACTATATGAGAAAACAAGTACAAACACTATGCACACACAATTCTCTAATAGAAATCTAATCTTTCTCTTGAACCCTACAAGAAAATATTCAAAATTGAAACTCTACATATTCTATAAAACTCCTAGTAACTCTAACCAAGAAACACAATCTAAAAGAACAGAAGATAAAAGATTAAATACACCTAAAATGTGTACATCTTCAATCTTCAATTTTTCTTCACATGATGGTAGAATGAATAATTCTTTGATCAACTTCAATCTTCAGACCAAATGTAGTGCAATTCTTTTAGAAGAATCTTTTGAAATATTTTTCTCCAAGACTGAACATATCAAGAGTCTTGAATAAAGAAAACACACAAAGGTATTTATAAATTTTGACAATTAAAACAAATATAATGGATTATAAAACCAGGTAATCGATTAATTTGTCAAAATCCCCTTTGATCTATATTTCTAGAAATTAGTTAAGTGATTATCAATAGGGTAATCGATTAATTCATTTTTCAATCTCAGTATTTTTGTTTCTTTTGTGTTGTCTGGGTAATTAATTATCATATGTTGTGATCGATTATAGAATCACACGGAGAGCTTCTCTTTGTTTCCAAGTGTTGGTAATTGATTATCAAGTGAGGCAATCGATTATCTTAAGCTACAGATCCTTCTTCCTTCTAAAACTAACTTGGGCATTCGATTACCAGGTTAGGAAATTGATTAATTCGGTTCTTCTAGCCAAATTTCAAGTAAAAGTAAGTTCTAGAATAAGAATACTTCATTCACTTCACATTTGATCAATCACTAAGCATGAAACAGACTTATACTATATCACACGCATGTCTAGTCTAAAACATTCAATACCAATGCCCCATCTATTAAACATGGTAGGCTGCAAAATTATCAAACCAAAACTAAAAACTAAGGGCTTTAAGATTTGATCTAACGGAACTTGTTGTGTCCACTCTTCCGCGTCCAGTACCTACTGATGTGCAACCGAAGACTGCTTCTTCTAAGAAAAGTCCAAGGAAGCTAGTTGAACAGAAGTCTATAAACCAGAAGCTAAGAGATTTGAGTGAGACTAATGACAATACTTCTTTTGTCTTTAGGAAGCGCAAGAATGAAACATAACCTGTCCCTTTTGTCCAAAAGAAGCAAAAGGTTGTGAAAGATGGGAAGCAGAAGAAACTCACCATCCCAGATGAGATTCCTAAGAAGTAGAAGACAAGAGCAACATGAACCAGCAAAGCCTTTGTTGGTAAGACTATACCTCCATCTTCCCCATCACGCAGTTCAAGCAACTCTATACATGATGATATATCACATTGTTCACCTATTCATCCACCATCTCCATAATGTGCATGTCATCCCCCATCGCCCATCAACCTTGCTAAGCTTAAGCAACCAATAAGGCTATCCTCGTGGAGACCCTTGGTGCTCTCACCAGGGTTAAATAGGAAAAAACAAAGTTCTCAATTCCATTTTTCTCAAGAAACGAGCAAGATTACTATAAGAGGAAAGAGATCATCCACAAATATACACGAGATCTCATCCAGCGCCAGTTCATCACTCTATCGCCTTTACCATGGACGAGGTACAACTATGTTTATAAACCTTTTGTTGCTTACAAGGCACTTCCATTAGATGCAATTGTATCATTGGAAACTCCATCATGGAGACAACCAATGTATCCCAACCTGGTTCATATGAGGCCTCATTGGATGGTAAGTGGTACTCAACAGACCACTGGTCCATCCTCTAAGGACAAACAAGAGTTAAAGAAGAAGCTAACTAAGAGTGATGATTCGTTCTCCAAGGCGCCTAAGGAATCTCATCTTCTAGTTATGAGGGATCCATCATAAGAGAAGCCAACTAGGAGTGATCCATTCTCCAAAGCTCCTAAGGAATCTCATCTTCCAGTTAGGAAGGACCCTTCATAGGAGAACCTAACTCCTTAGTTTCTTTGGTCTAAAAATAGCATTTGGACCCCCATCATGAAGTTTTTGCCTAGCAATCCTATTGATCTCAAGCATTCATAGGTTCAATGGGAACTGATAGCAGATATTCTTAAATAGATGTACATTTCTAACCAATCAGAGGCATATCCACCAAGCTTGCACATTAGAAGATCGACAGATATAAAGCTGATGCCTAATAGAACCTATCCACGCTTGCCTATTTGTGATGAAGGTAGAAAGAAAGGATCCAAACTATACTTCAGTGAAGAGATGCCCAACAAAAGACAAAAGGTGTAGATCACTAACTATTCAAGGTACTGGAGGACCTTATTCAGCAACAACAAGTTGGTGAAGGAGTTGGACAATCATGATGCTTACACTTCATGGAATTAGACTGTATGGTTTGATATAATGAATGTGTCCACTTCCAACTATGTAGATTGGCCCATTGAGGATGATCACAAGGACTCAATATAGTTGTTGCATCCAATGAAGGTATACCACTTTGATGATGTCTCTGCTTGCTTTATGAAGAATCCAAAAGATGGATTCATCAAGCATCTGCTCAAGCTTCCCATTATCTTCAACCACATCATCTTCGATTTGAACTAGATGGATGAAGATGAGTTCTCTGCGCGTATCATCCATATCTTTGAAGAACTAAAGCTTGAAAGGGCTCAATGGGATAAGTATATCATGGCTAAGATCGCTGCAAACTAGGCTGGAAAAGAAGCAAGTTAAAGACACCAACATCATCCAACAGGTCATTCATGATAAAGTAAGGAGATTTTTAGGTCTGGCTGACCCATCCCTACCTTGGATTTTGATGATTACAAAGGTATAAATTGTTGATAACTAATGATTTTTTGTTAAAGTAAACAAAACCTACTACATAGCAAGCTTTTAGTCCACACCTCATATCTTTCAAGCTCTTATAAGTAAGCATCCACTCATAAGTGCAAATTGGGCAAACTATTTTTGTTAACTAAGTTATATTTAGTGTCCAATATGTTGTTAAGAAACTCACATCCACTCTTTGTGAAAACTAGTGTTGTTACGCTTAATTTTCTTTATTCGCGTCTAGTTGGACTTAATCAATTACATTTACTCATTTTATACATTCATAAAAGCGATCTCCAGTCCTTACTAAAAGTCAATGTTAGCTAAAAAAGGGAAGTCACGAAAGTTTCTTTTTCAAAATTCATATTTGCCTCTCTTTCTATATCCGTTAGGAAACAACAGTCACATCAAAGGACCAACGCTTCAATCCTCAATGGATACTTTAGTGAAGGCTATAAAAAAAAGGATTCATGCATTGGATTCAACGACGATCAATACTAATAGACATTGTGAAAAAAAACGTTTGTGTTAATTTAGTGAACAATACTCTTGAGCCTAAAACTTGTGTAGCTAAATCATTGTATTCAATCAAATTTCTATTTGTGAATATCAGAAGTGACTTAGTGATAAATAATTCTTGAGTTTCTTAGTTCAGGAGGTGTCTAAGGGTGTGTCAATAGTAGCCTAGAGAATACTAAATATAGCCAGGAATGGCAGAAAACAATACTTGTTTGTAATCATTATTTGATTAGTCAAACCCTTTATAGTTGCGTGATGGAGAACTAAATGTAACTTTGATTGAGTAAACCAAGTGTTTCTACTTATCTCTTCAGCTTTCCTTTAGTATTCTTTAAGCAGTTATTTGACACATCATGCACACAAGGTTTTCATTCTTTGTTTTATTAAGCAGTGAACGATCATTCCATCAATTTAAGTAAAACTTGTATCTGTCAATGGACGATAAGTGTAAAACCTTTTGAACTTGCATAAAAACTACACCTTGTGAAAAAAGTTTTATAATTTATCTAACACACTATTCGACCCTTGCTCTTGTAGTGTGATTTTTGTGATTTCCATTGTTAATCTAGTGAAACCTATAGGGTCACACTAAATATGATTTCCATTGTTAATTAAATCAAGTTAAAGATGAATTAAATATGATTTAATTAATTAATAAAAGATAACCTAGGAAGGGTGAAGAGGTTATCTTGATGTTGACCTACGTTAATTTATCTATGAAATCAAGCTAATGTCAAGTTCCAACTGAATGAACAAGCTTCAAACAATTTAAATTTAGACTATAGATTATAGAAAATAACTAGACAAGATATTGCAATTTGTCAAAAAAAGTTGCATCTACTAGCACAATCAAGATTTTTCTCTTAAAGCATTTGAAATAATTTGAATGGTGGAGGGTGTAGTCCGGCAACAACCTCCTATTATTTTAGCTCCCAAATCACGCCACCTTGTTGCATTAAATCCAAATTCATCATCGTGAAAACACTTAGATGGCTGCCATTTAAAACAAATAGAAAAAACTTGATTATCAGATGAAACATAACAAATAATGGATATAAATGTGAGAGTGTGAGAGAGAGCGAGAGAACCCAAACTTACAAGCCATTTCTTGGCTTTACCATCCCATACCTCCCCACTATTGGGATAAACAATGATGGCCTTCTTTGTTAACTGCAAGGTATAAAGATAATATCATAAACTTTTCATTCTTTGATAATGAACACAAATGTGAATCATGTAGGTTTTGATGATGTCAAAAAGAATTTACTTGATAATGATTGTTATCATCAAAAAAGGGAGAGAATGTGAATGTATGAATACAGGTTTTTGATGATGTCAAAGAATAGTCAAACAAGATTGCTTCAAGAAACATTCAAGGTTAAGGAAACAAAGATTACTTCAAGATTAAATCAAGACCAAGAAAACAAAGATCAAGAAGAAAACTAAGTCTTAGTTTATCTTTATTAAAAGAGTCTCTTAGTGATTGCAAAGGTTTGGTCTCATAGCATAGTTTTTAAATTGATTATAAAAAGGTTTTAGAATATTTTTAAAAGTTTCTAAAAAAGGCTTTTTTCCACTAGTAATCGATTACTCCATAAGTAAAATTATTTTAAAAAGTTTTTTCAAAAAGTTTGAAATTGGAAATTGGAAATTGGAAATTGAAAATTGAAAATTAGAAATTGAAAATTGAAAATTGAAAATTGAAAATTGAATATTGAAAAATGAAATTTGAAATTTGAAAATTTCAGAAAAAACTTTTTGAAAAGACACATCTCTTCAAATCATTTTGAAAAAACACAATGGGCCTATATATATATGTGTCTGACTTCGAAAAGCAAGAGAAAGATGTTCTAAGAGAACTTAATTGTCAAATGCTCTCTCAACAACTATTGGGCAAACACTTACAAAACTATTGAGAACTAATCTAAGAACTTTAATTTGTATTATCATCTCTAAAAGAGAGGAATTCATCTAGGATCTTCAATTTGTATCATCTACTCTAAAGGAGAAAAATTTTTCTGTTCATCTCAAAAATTCAGTTGTAATCAAGAGACTGGTTGTCTCTTGGATTGTGTGAATTGTAGTCAAAAGACTAGTTGTCTCTTGGAGAATTTTGAACACAAGGGTGAGTGATCTCTAGGTGTGTTCAAAGTCTATAAATGATTTACAAAGATAGTGAAAAATTTCAAGTGAGTTGCTTGAGAACTGGACGTAAGCATAGGATGTGACCGAATCAATATAAATTGAGTTTGCATTTATCTCTTTCCTTATCTTATTTATTTTATTGCAATCAATTTTGTCTTACATGTTTAAAGAACATTATTAAATTAATTGTTGCTTCTTCTTCTGCATTGTGAATCTATCATTTAAAAGGGAGTTAAAAGTTTGTTAGTGGAAAATTTTATAAGACTTAATTCACCTCCTTTTAAGTTATTGAGACTACTTGTCCAACAACAATTTTTTTTTCTCATGAGATTTAACAGTTACCTGCTTAAATTTGCAAATGAGATTTTCCATAAGATGGGGAGGTGCACAGTTTATACCAACAGCATCTACTTTGTTACTCTTATTTAATGCTTCAAGGCAGTCCTTGAAACTCTCTCCTGAGGGAGCATTCTCACCATCTACAGTGGTAAAACAGATCCAAGATGGGATTTTGACACTTTCTTCTTCAAGCAATTCGACACAAGCCTATAATAGGATAATTTGACAATGAATATCAGATATGTTTTCTATGTTGAAGAAGTTAGAATTGAAAAGGTAGAAAGTAAAAAGTAAAACACTTAGCTTGATAGTAAAAGAATTAGAAACAGTGCATTAGCAATCACATAAATGATTTATAACTTAAAACATTTGTCCTGCAGTACATGTAAAATAGATAATGAACAGCTCAAAAAAAAAATTTTACAAAAATCTTACTTATGGAAATAGCTTACCCAGGTAGCTACAAAAAGTCAAAAACATTATGACTTCTGTTTCAAGCAAGATGAATGACTATGAGTATCAGGTCATCACAAAGTCAAGACACAACTTTCCTTTCTGTATATACATAAAATTGTTTCAGCTCAACATTATTGATAATACCCGTGGACAATAATTGTGAGACTAAATGAATTTGGGAAGAAATTATTGATGATATTGATAGGCTGGATATATTTTCTAAGAATAACAAAATAGTTCTTATTATATAAGATAATAATCCTTAAATATGCTTCTTCATTCTGTACTATGGAAACAACTTCAGAACTACAATAAATTTGAATTTGGGTCCAACATAGATTGTAGAGTGAGATATCCAGACTAATACAAATCAAGGAATTCTTAACGCATTAGCAAAGTTGACGTTAATGAATGATGCAATATTATTGATAGGAAATATATTATTGTCACGTGAAATCAAAGTTCTGAAAATGATAAAGTTATGACTTGGTGAGAAATAACAAATAATTAGAACAGAATTAGTCATGGTTTGGGTTTTTAGTTTTATTAGATAGATTATTAGTATTAATAATTATTAGCCTGCTTTGGCAGATCACAGCCTGTTTGTTTATTTTATCATAGGTCCTAAATCAACTGCACACTTAATTTTTTTTTCTTTCTCTTGGTCATTCCTAGTTTCAGGTTGTTAGTTGTTACACATATAATAACATTCTTGCAGGTTTTATACAAATTGGGTATTTCTCAAATATGAATAAATTGCATCCTATGTTACCTGTGAACTATTATTAAAGTTAATACAAAAGCTTGAACGGAATTTACATTATGAACATATTCCAAAATCTATATCATTATCACCATATAGATAGAAAAAAACTGGTACACCAAGCTATAAAAGAGGTTGAAACAAGGACAGAGAGATACTTCAGTGTTTGAGAATCTATATAAGGATAAAAAAACAAATGAAGGTTCGCAATATTATTCCGATTTGGTTTAGATTCTCTCTATTATCAAGGAATTTACAAATTATGGTTTCAAATGTTTCATGCGTCAACGTCAAGTGCCAAAGGCAAAGAGATTACACTATGCAAAAATGAACAAATTTTACAAAAATAAATAAAACTCAAGTGTTTATGTATTAATTGTATATTGGATTTAAAGAACTAAAACAGCAGGACTGTCAGAGTTTATCAAATACTATTGATTTTGAAAAACAAATATCATAAGAGAAATGTTACAGCAATGGATAAGTAACAGAATAGAAAAATTCTAGGTTTGAGTTGTTCCTAAGATTTATAATATGGTCCAATAAAGATATATGCCGAATAGGTTTGCAGTAGTTTTAGTTTAAGAAATTACAGCAAGGTATACTTGTCTATGAAAAATGTTTATTGGCAAAGGAAAAAAAAAAGAAAAAAACCTGAGCTTCAAGTTTGTTTGGAATGGTCTCAAAGGCAAGTAAATCTGGACCAGCTTCAACAAGAACTTGCAATCTGCGGCGATGAAAATCCTTCAACTTCTTTAAATTTACATCAGGTCCATAGCAGCCACTACAAGAAGATATTAATATGAATAAATTCCGTAAACATACAGAAAATAAACAAAGCAATTCTTCCGCAGGATGAACAGGAACCAAACTGTCAAATTTGAGAAGTGTAGAACCACCTGTATTCTGAGCCATCAGCAAGGTAAGATCCGTAGCTTCCAATGGAGGCTGCAACCAAAGCTCTTCTGTATTTATTCCCAGGATTTATTATAGCTGAATTCCAGAAACCATCACGGGCTTCAACTGCCAATTTGACACTCTTCTCTAGTAGTGATTCCCCTTCCTCAATGGATAGACCCTTCGATGAAAATCCAGGAAGTGTAGCCTATAATTATAGAATTTTCTATAAGAAAACAATTTGCAAGCATTTCATGAGAATAATGTGTATATGCCAAAGGTCCTGAACTTTTCTACTCCAACATTAAGATTTCACCCTTGGTATAGAGAACTAAAATAAAATGTCATCTTTGGCATCACAGCATAGAAGGTAAACACTCCTGTTCATTCCAAAATCTCTAAAGTTCATTCATATTCATTTATAAAACTCAGAGGACCATTTCTTTAAACACAAATTTCCCTACACTCACAGACGTTTTGATTTACATATTTTTATCAGGTCCATCGCAGTTATTCATATTGTGTATAAAAATAGTAGATTCCTAGCACTAGCTTACATAGCAAGCAAGAATAAGCAATCCAATCATGTACTCAGATGATTGTTCATCAAACTTTAATAGCAACTTCTAACAGAAACTATAGATCACAGAGCACAAAGAATTTGGAAATAAACCTTTAATTTGCATTACCTCACCATCAACTCTCAAGGGCAGTTTCTTGCATGCCAACATAAAAGAAAAAAACGGAAAAAAGAAACAGATTTCTCTAAAGTTTAAAACACTAATCCAACCAAAGGGGAAAAATTAACCAAAAAATTCTTCAAAGAACAAATTTTACCTGGTATGATGAAGTAACCAATATATCAGCACCAGCCTCCAAGTATTCCAAGTGAACCTAAAACAAACAAACAAATCAAATCCAATAAATATTCATCATCACCCATACATGCAAAACAAGACACGGGATTATTCCAAGTGGTATTGGACTATCTCGGTTCCAGCCTTGTGATGAAAAAAACCTGATTGGAAGGGAAGAATCTCATTAAAGGTGGTCAGTTAGTTCCGGACGGGGGTAAGTCAGTAAAGCCGGTGGATATAAAGTACCATGTTTTGGTAGGAAAAAAAAACGGGATTATGATGAATGAGAAACAAAGACAGGGGAAAACAGAAAATGAGCAACCAAAAAGAAAATAAATAAACCTGTTTGATAAGATGTGGGTCTTTGATCAAATAGATGGCGCTCCAAAGAGGATCGTTGATGGAGGCTCCATGCTTTTCGAGCTGCGTGGCGAATCCTCCATCGGTGACAGCGCAGCCTCCTGCATTCTCAATCAGATCATGCAACATTTGTCTCTTCATGCGTTACGCGCCTTTCTCTAATACGACGACGTTTCTTGAGGCCGTGATGTCACGTGAAGAACGGAATAGAGCAGCGACGCGAGAGCGAGAGCGAGAGACAAGGCCTTATGAGATTGGTGTTCATGGATTCGGATGTGTAGTTAGTTGGTGTGAACATGGACTAAATGCCATTCAGGTTCATTTTTTATCTAATGGGAGTAAGGCTGATGTGGCATTTTTATTTTTTTATTAAATAAAACACTAGGAGAACACCATGTATCTGACCAATGCCATATTTTATTTCTTTTAGGAAAATGCTAAATTATATTTTTTAACAGATTTTATTTGTTACAAATTTAAAATAGTTAATTTGACATGGGAATTTATAAAAATGGAGTGTGAGTTTAGTGGATAATTTAGCTGGAGGTTTTTTTTTTTTACAAGGCGTTCGTACGAAGTAATTTCTGTGTCGAAAGCAATAACTTATATTCATTAAGGGCCTAGAGCACACAATTATATTCGTTGAAAGGGATCAAATTAGAAGAAAAAAACGTGGACAGGAAAAAAGCTTATCATATAGTATATTGCTATAGATTTTAATATATTCATTTTATATAATCATAATACATAAATATATAATTTTAAATTATGTCAATATATTGTTTTAAATTTCTAAAGTATATTATAATTGAATCTTAAGATAAATAAATATTTTAAATATATAAATTATATTTTGAATTTATAATAAATAATAAGTATTAGTTTTATATAATTAAAATGATAATAAATAAATACATTTAAATAGATAAATTATATTTTAGATTTATGATAAATAATTTATATTGTGATATAATGTTATTTTAAAAAACATATTGAAATTTAAGTTGGATCTAACGATATTGAAATGATATACAAAAAGAGATATAGGAGGTTAAGAAAATTTTATAATATTTTTTTTAAAAGAAAATATAAGGTTGACTTAGTGGTAAAATGAGAAGAGATGGAGAGAAAGGTTTTGAGTTGGATTGTCTCACTAACAAAAAAATGCTCTCATCTAAGATAATTATTATAATAGAGAGACAGAGAGAGAAAGAGGTAAGATCAAGTTATATCAAAAGTAACTCTGAGAAAGTTATTCTTAATATATATATATATATATATATATATATATATATATATATATATATATATATATATATTTGATAGACTTCATAGGGTTACATAGGATTGAAGGCCTCTCTCATTTTTTTCCTTTAGTGGTAGATTTCATTTTGGGATCTTAGATAAATTTTTGTAGGTCCCACATGGATCTCATTTTTAAATATTTATTAAATTAAATATAATTAATTAACTGATTAAATTTAATGTAACACGGAAGAAAAAAAATATAAATATTAAGAAATAGGAAAATAAGCATAAATTTAATTTTTATTTATGACGAAATGTTAAACAAATAAAAAATACATAAATTTAATAATTAATAAAATGCAACACATTAATGCCAAAAAAAAATCAAATTTCATTATTGTTTCCAAATATGCTCCACCAAGTCTGTTTGAAATTGTTGATGAATTTTTCTTGTATACATAACGCGTCTTGTTTGCAAGTATGTAGTAAAGTCAGGAGGGGCACCACGAGATACTTCAACATTTGAAATATCATTATCTACGTGATCATAATCAACATTGACATTACCATTAATCGTATCTCGTTTGTCTTCTACAATCATGTTATGCAATATAGTGCATGTCAACACTATATCCTTCATTGTATTCATGTTCCAGGCACGTGATGGACCACATATAATTATGAATCGAGATTTGAGCACACCAAATACTCTTTCCACATCCTTTCTCGCTACTTCTTGACATTTTTGCAAATAATTTTCTTTCGGGACCTTGTGGCATTAGTATGACCTTCACAAATATATGTGGCCTAATCAGGATTAATATCATTTGCAAGATAGTACCCCATATAATATGGAGTTTCATTAATTGTAAACTATACTAGGGTTCCGTCATTTGAAACCATCATAAGACTGTTTTGTTGGGATTGAAGGATATATTTGCAAACTTTGAGAATTAACAGTAGAGGGTTTGACTGTTTGACATAAAATAATTAGGTGGTGGTGGTGGTAAAAAAGAGGGAGAAAAAAAGATTATAATTTTGTGAATTTTGGGTCGAATGAGGCATGTTGTAATTTTGTAAAAAATTATATAACTTTGCCAATCAAATTGATTTGGATCCATTTGGAAAAAAAAATTAATTGAGGCTGAATTTGGAAAATAGAGATTGACAAATGAAAAATGAGAATGAAAATTGGGTGTACAAATTTTTACTGTTTGAACCAATTTATAGTGTACAAATTTTCTGACTATTATTGTGCATTTCTTTTTCCGACCGTTCATGCTTCTTCCTTCGTCCAATTTTTCAACCATAACTCCTTCCCCCTTCGCGGCCCTCTGTGGCCTCCTCTGCAACCATCCGCAGCCTCCAAGGTAAGTCCAGTTTTTTGTTCTTTGCCTCTTTTCTTGTTTTTTTTTCTTCAACAAACTTCTTCCTGTGGGTTTCTGTTTTGAAGTTTTTTTAATTATTTTTTCCAGGTATGTTCCGAGATCTTCAAGGCTCTTGTACAAGAACACATTCTCTATCCTGGAGATCTCTGGTACCCCTTTGTTGCAAGATCCACACAAGATTAAATCTACACAAGATTTGGCACCAAAGTTGCTTTTATATGAGAATGAGAGATTAAATTTGGATCATATAATCATACATGGACGGTCCAAATTTAATGTCAAAAAGTCACGTTACTTTTTAAGTAGTTATATAACATTAAATCTTAATCATTCATGTTTGATTATACGATCTAAATTTAATCATTTCACTTTCATATAAAATATAAAATAGTTTCCTCTCATATATATATATATATATAAAAGAAAAATAGTTTAAAATGATTAAGAGAAATATTTTTTTAGTTACAGGAATATTGGGTGAAATGTAAAAAAAAAATGTTAAAAATATTTAATTGGGAGAGTGGAAAGAGTAAAAACTTAACTTTACATTCAACCATTCTAATTTATCGCGTATGAGTAGATATTTTTAAATTGAAAAGGATTAATACTTTAAAAATCAAGTAAAAAAATAATTAGAAAAGATAATTTTTTGAGATGATTGAGATAAATATTTTTTTAGCTAATTACAAAAATAATATATAAAATGCACATTCCAAAAAATTATTAAAATATCTAATTTAAAGAGTAAAAAATTGAAAATTGCACTCTCTAAATTAGATATTCTAATTCATTATCTGATAACCTGTATTTTTTTTTTGTTTATTATCTTCGACAACAAAGTCATTCCTTTCCCATTATTTATTATTCTAAATGTTTAGATTGTCTTCGGAGATATGCTATAAGCTATTATATTATTAATATACTATCTTTGCTTTTTGCTGTTTGTTTCGTGAGTCAATACCAGTGCCAGCGGGCATTCACATTTTTCTTTCTTGCTGTTGATTTTGTGTGCCCACGATTTTGACACTTCTTGGTTGGTTTCATTGGCAGATTTGGAAGACTTGTTGGTGGAAGTTGTTTGTCTTTTTCTTCTTAACTCAATCTAGGTTTAAAGTTTTCATTTTTTACTACGGCTAGCGTGGGTACCTCCGGCATGGTTGTGCCGCGGTGTGCGTAATAGGCGGTTGCGTGGTGGATTTAGAATTTTTTTAGAGGAGGTAAAAAATTAGGTCTAATTATTAATTTATTTTTAAATTTAATTTGATTCTTTTATTTTTAAAAAGTTTAATTTGATAACTTAATTTATATATTAAGTTCAATTTGGTTCCTTTATTTTTAAATTTTTATTAGATCTTTTATTTTCTTAAAATGGGTTCAATTTAATCCTATTTAAAATCAATTTTGGTTTAATTACTACTTTAATTCTCTAATTTATTTTTTAGGACCAACTTAATTTTGTTATTATTAAAAGGGTCAATTAGGTTCTCTAGTTTTTTAAAACAGTTCAATTAAGTCCTTTTACTTTTAAATGATTCAACCATATCCTTTATTTTTTAAAATAAGTTTAATTTGGTTTCATTATTCTTCCATTTGCTTCAAAAAATTTATAAAGTAGAACCAAATTTAATTTTAGATGGGATCAAATTGAACCCATTTAAAAAAATAAAGGACTTAATTGAATCTTATAAAAAATTATCTAATTTCATTTTTTGAAATTAAGGATCTAATTAAACGTTATCATAATAATAGAACTAAATTGTATAAAAAATGAATTAAAGAGTCAAAACAATAATTAAACCTTTTTTGAAAATATTTAAAAATGATGGAAGAAATATACTAAAATAGGATCAAATTGAATCCATTTTAAGAGAAATATAAAATCAAATTAAATCTTTTAAAAATAAAAAATCAAATTGAACCTAATAAGTAAAATCAGGACACCAAATTGAACATTTTAAAAATAAAATGACCAATGACAACAAAAATAAGATAACTAAATTCAATCTAAAAATAAATTAAAAGACCAAAAAAGTAATTGAACCTAAAAATTAAAAGAATAAAATAGTAAAATTAATATCGATTTATTTCCTTTTTCATTTCTTATGTTTTACATTCATTTTTAAAAAATATCTTATGGGGGCAATACCTACTTTTTATGGGGGAAAAATAATTTATTATACATATACAAATAAGAAAAAAAATTCTTGTGTATCAACACATGATTCACCATTGGTAGCAAGTTTTAACCATAAGATCTTGAGATAAATGTAGGACAACCCACACTAGATTTTAAAAAAATAAAATCAATCCTTTCTTCTTGTTCACGTCCCTTTCTTTCTCTCTTCAATCTTCCTCTTCCTCCCGCTCCTTGAATCTCGCATTTCTCCAACGACCTCGACAACTTTGTCTTTAAGCTTCCTGGAGGCCATAATTGAACCCAACCACCCAATGACTGACAATTTTGATAAAGGACCACACCATTGTTGAACACCATGCACCATCGACTAATGATTCAAACCCAAATCTACAAATCAAATATTCTCTTTCAATTCTTGAATTGGTTGTTCAACTCCAAAAAGAAAATAACAGAACCCTCCCCCCCCCCCCCCCCCAAAAAAAGCAAATTGCAACAAAAACAACTAGCAATTTGTCGTTGTCTTGAATTGTTTTGTATTTCAGATCTAATGGTTTATTATTTTTGATCTAAGATCTAGTGATGATTCGTGTTTCAATCTCATATTTGGTGGTGGTGGAATGTCACATGAGGAGGAAATGAAAAAATTGATGGCCAATCACGATGAGTTAGAGGCTCGTGTGAGATGCCTCCAAGGGAACGAACACTCTGCCCACACAATCAACGAGTGCACCCAGAGTCAATCACATCCCCATCAGACCAACAATACCCTGGATGACAACAACATCTCACATGAACATCGCCAAACCCAAGACGGGCGCATCCTTTGTCAAATCTCCAAAGACTCCTCAAACCCAAGGTCTGTCCCTGGTGAGCTTAAACGAATCTCCAAAGGCTTGTCAAACCCAAGGTCTACTCTAGGTGAGCCTCGATGAATCTCCAAAGGCTTCTCAAACCCCAGGTTTGTCCTTGGTGAGCCTCGTGAAAATCAAGGACGGGTGTGTCTCTGATCGATTCTCCAAAGGTTCGTCAAACCTAAGGTCTACCCTTGGTGAGTCTCGCCAAAACCCAGGATGGGTGCGTCCTTGGTCGATCCTCCAAACACTCATCTGATGCAATCCTACCCCCAAGGGCATTGGATAGAAGACTTTAAAAAGATTGGGCCAGAGATGCAGGAAAAGGCCCTAGGGTTCTCATGAGCCTTAGGATAGATTTTGGGTCCATGGGCTAAGTATGAGCCAAATTATCTTTGTACATATTAGATTAGGGTTTCATTATTTTTGGGCCTTGTTTTTATGGCTCCATAGTGTAGGGAGCGTACCCTAGTGATGTACGATTTTTCAGCCCTTGTATTTTAGGGAACCTAGACTAGTTTTTGTATGGGGGGTAGTTTTGTAATTTCACATGCATTAAGTGCACTATTTGATGTGTGTTGGGAGACAAATTTAATTGAATTGGGAGAAGCCCAATCCAATTAAAGTTTAGAGGGGTAGGTGAGCATTTTCTTGGTACACCCCATTCCCACATCATATAGTCACACTTTGTGCATGTCCTTCATGCTTTACATGCCTCATGACACCTAAGCACATTTAGTGGAGAATCTTGGACTTGATATTGGATTAGTGGGCTGAACCATAGCTAAAATTCACTAATCATAATTAGTGAAATTTTGGCTCCAAAATATGGCTCCACAAATTCAATTTCAAATTCAAGTGAAATTTGAATAGAAATTCAAATTTTCCTCCAATTTTGTGTGACACTTAGGCTATAAATAGAGGGCATGTGTGTGGATTTTTTCAAATTTGATCATTTGAGAATTACACTTCAAAGTTAAGACCTCATTTGAGGCATAAAATTTTGTGCTCCTTCTCTCCTTTTCCCTCCATTCATCTTCTCCTACCTTCAAGCTCTTATCCATGGCTTCCTATGGTGGTGAGCTTGTTCTTCACTCATCTTCTCCTTGAAGTGGCGTCTCCAATCATTTTTCTTCCTTCTCCATTCTGCTTCCATTGATCTTCAAGAAGCAAAGGACTCCGTTGATGAAGAAGATCCAAGGCCTACAAGCTCCACATGGAGCTACATCATGTGGTATCAAGAGCATCTTCGTCTAGGTGATGTTCTTTTGCTTCTTCTATCTTTTTGTTCGGTCAATTCACTTTAATTCATTGTACTTCATATTATTCTACATGTATATACTCCATTGTATTGTGGTTTGGTGTTTTTTAGAGTAGATTAAAAAAAATAAACCGATTAAATATGAGATCTACACTTGTTCTTGCATTTTTATGGTTCAAATTTTATAGATCTACTCTTGAATCATATTTTTGTGTTGATTTTAGGTTCTATCATTTTTCAATCATAATCTTCTTGGCTGAACCTTTAGATCTAAGTTTTCTTCCAAAATATTGATTAGAAAAAAAAACACAAAAGTCTAAGTGTAAATCACTTAATCCATGTTATCTTAGAGTCATGTTTAGTCATAATAATTGTCACATTATGTTCTAAGTTTGTATTGAATTTTGATTTTGTTGATTGAATTCTAGATACATTTATTCATGTATTCTTGTCATTCTTAGCCTATCTTTTGAATTTTGAGTCTGATTCATGCATGTTATTTAGTTCATAACATGTTCTAAATCAATTCCTAGAAGTAGTATTGTTGTTGAACTTTGTTTTGTTTTATGAGTTTCCGATATGATGCCTATGAAGAAATTGAGTTGTGGTGTTGAGTTGTGGCTGGATTTGTTAATCAAAATAAGTACTCTTGAATTGTTTTATTCAAGACAATTAAGCATCAGCAAATACAAATTGTAACTATCCAAGTCTTAAGCAACATAAATACTACTCTTGAATTCTAGGTTGAAATCGCCGGTGCTGGCAACTTGAACATACTAACTTGTAAAAATTATTGCGAATTGGTCACTACGAATTTTGAGCTGAAATTTTTACTAAATTTTATAGACATCTGGATAAAAATTAGAAACAAAGAACCAAGTGATTTGGATAAAAGTAAAAAATACGAAAAATCACACAATTTGGCAGGAAAATCAGTATCCAAGAAAAAAAAGTGAAAGGGAAGTGTGCTTGTTGTTATGGCTCAAAATTTGTTCTATAATTGATGCCTATTTTATACCAATCTTAGTTCTGAAATTTCAATTGAAAATTAGTGTGAAAACAAGTTCCAAAACTAGAGGTTTCTTGAGTCTTTTTTTTAAGTTTTTTTTACATTACTTTATAGCCATTCTATGTTTCTCTTTGAGTGCTAGCTTGCTTTTATGTGCTCTTCATTGCTTTAATTGTTGAATAGTCCTTTAAAATTTGTCTTGTTAAAACTCTATTGGTTTAGCTTTCATTTCATTTTTTGGTCTTTGGTTATTGCTTGTCTCTTTGTTTCCTTGTTTGTGAGTTGCCATTTAGGGAATTGGAAATGAGGATTGGTGACAATTAAATTTTGGATCAGCCACATCATATTGTCACACTTTGTGCATGTCCTTCATGCTTTACATGCCTCATGACACCTAAGTAAACTTAGTGGAGAATCTTGGATTTAATCTTGGATTAGTGGGCTGAACTATAGCTGAAATTCACTAATCATAATTAGTGAAATTTTGGCTCCAAATTTGGTCCACAAATTCAACTTCAAATTCAAGTGAAATTTGAAATTCAAATTTCCCTCCAATTTTGTGTGACACTTAGGCTATGAATAGAGACATTGTGTGTGCATTTTTTCAACTTTGATCATTTGAGAAATTAGACTTCAAATTTCAGACGTCATTTGAGGCATAAATTTCGTGCCCTCCTCTCTCCCTCTCCCTACACTCATTTTCTCCTACCTTCAAGCTCTTATCCATGACTTCCTATGGTGGTGAGCATGTTCTTGACTCATCTTCTCCTTGAAGTGGCGTCTCCAATCACCTTTTCTCCTTCTCCATTCTGCTGCGATTGATCTTTAAGAATGAAATGACTCCATTGATGAAGAAGATTTAAGGCCTACAATCTCCACATGGAGCTACATCATTGTCAAACCCAAGATCTCCCCTTGGTGAGCCTCACCAAAATCCTAGACAAGTGCATCCCTGGTCGCTTCTTCAAAGGCTCATCAAGCCAAAGGTCCACCCTTGGTGAGTCTCGCCAAAATATAGGACGAACACGTCCTTGATTGAATCTCCAAGAGGCTCGAAAAACCCAAGGTCTGCCCTTGGTGAGCCTCCCTGTTGCCAAGTTTTATCTTTGAAGGAACCCAAGGTACACAAGGTCCACCCTTGGTAAGCTTCTCTATTGCGGAGCTTTATCTTTGCAGAAACTCAAGATACCCAAGGTCCGCCCTTGGTAAGCATTCCTACAAGGACCCAAGGCATGCCCTTGGTAAGCTTACTCCTTTGGAACTACAATGAGCATAGCCAAAGGTACAGATTAAAGCACTTGTCCTCGAATAAGAGGTTCCACAAGGCAAAAAGGGACACCACCAGATTGGTTAGCAAGACCTTCAACCAGGTTGAAATCAAACCCGAAGATGATTGATTGTCATTGAATTCTTTATCTCATACAAATCCATCAAGGATTCGTTCTTTATTCCATACAAACCTGTCAACGTCTTGCTTCTTATTTTGCCAAGATCTCATCAAGATAGACGGCCTATCCTTACTACCACAAGAAATAGAGCATTGTATAAACAAGAGGCTACAACATGCAAGACAAAGAAAGTTCCAATAGCAAAGTAAAGCAAGTACATTATAAAAAGAAGAAATGTTGTCATAGTTGCAAAGCCATTATGGCCACAATTCCAACAAAGAAAAAATAAAGAAAGTATGGCCTAAACATTGACCCCATCATCTTGCTCCTCATCGATGTCCTCCTTTGCAACAACCACTTCTTCTTCATTAAGCAGTTCACCATCCTTCACGTCCATAAATGGGTCAAAAAGACCCAAGTAAAAACATTTGGTGAAGAACCCAGCCTGCCTGATGACCTTGTAAAATCCTTTCTCGTGTTGCTCCATGACCTCCTTCTTGAACGTCAACAACTCCTCTTCAAGCTCTTTGTTGGCTTCCTTCTCCTTTGTCGCCTCAAGCTCAGGCTCCTTCAAATGGGACTAGAGGTCAGGCACAAAAAGCTTAGATTCCTTTAGTCGAGTCTGAAGGTCAGCAATCACCTTAGTGGACTCCGCCACTATCGCAACAAGACCTTCTTTCTCTTTAGCAGTATGCTCTACCCTGCCTTCCAAATCATTCCTCTCTTTCAACAAGTCTCTACAATGTCTAAACACCTCATCCTGAGTAATAGGGAAGGATCGTGGTAACAGGGAGATGCTCTTCGTCTAAATGAGCAGTAGAAGGCCCCACCCTCCTACGAAAGCGAGAAGAACTTTTGCCAACACAGCGTGAGTCCACCATCCTCTCAAAAGAAGAGGATTTGCTATCAAAAACCCCAAGGCGAGTCTTCAAGGAGGAGGAACTACCAATAGGAATAACCTTTTGGTCCTCCAAGGGCTACTGAATAGAGCCCTCGAAATCACTACCACCCATACCCATGGCGGAGTTAGAGATGAAAGACATAAAGAAAAATGTACCTTAAAGCAAAGAAAATAATTGAAGGAGAAAGGAGAATCGCAAATCATGAGCAAAAGGCAAAGAAGTTTCGGGAGAGAGGAAGCAGAAATTCAATGTGACAGTGATTACAAATCAAACATACATTAGTTGCACCTATCAAGGTTATCACTCTTGACACCGGATAATAGTTGTCCATGCTTTAGGGCTCGACAAACTTGCGACCCTCCTACTTGTCAAGGCTACTACCCTCGGCACTCGATAATCTCCCTTTACATTAGACAACTTCTTTCGCCCACAAGCTAGCTCAGAGCTTTTGGGGCTTATGTACTATTCAAGGTCAACAAAGTGGACGTTTTAAGTGACGTGACACTCTAATACACACGACACACGTCAGCCTTCCATGTCAGCCCTGGCACAGGAGCACAGACGCATCACCCTTAGCAGCTGGGCTCCTAAGCCGACAAGTTATCTCTAAGCACTTCATTATTTGAATATTAATGACAATATTGCAACCTCCTTATCAAGTGGTAGGTGCCTAATTATCTATAAGATACACATCATTTGTAAGCTATGAATATTTGCTAGCTATTATCTACAAGCTGACAATTATCTGCAAGGGTTGTTACACCACTACAACAACCCCTAGAAACAAGGACCCAAAGCTCCTACTCTACTCTATAAGTATCAGGTTCTATCTCACCCTTTTTGTCTTTCATTCTCATCTATCTCACGTACTTACTTGAGCGTCAGAGTCCTATGTTTTGTAGGTCCCCCCTGTTGTCCTCCTAACAAAGGGTACTCACAGTTCGACGTGCAAAATCGTGGTGCCCACTTTGGCCACGTCAACCCTGATGTCGATCAGCTCTAGATTTTGGTAAGTTCATGAGATTTTCTATTCATAGTGTTGATGGTTGGGTGTTGTACATTGTGGTTTGGTGGCTCCACTAATGCATTGGTCATTTGTTTATTGGAGTGAGAGAAGGGGAAATGAAAAAATTGTAAAAAGCAATGAAAAAAAGAAAACAAATCTAGTGTGGGAAATTCAATAATAACCCTACATTTATCTCAAGATCCGATGGTTGAGAAAGTTTCGCATAGCGGGAGCTCTTTAAAACTCATGTTACGAACCATGGGTACCATGCCAAGGGTCTTCATTTTTTTTGTTTCAAAGTTTCATATTTCCTCACTTTAAGTCAAATGATGTAATAACAAATATCACACTAGAAAGGGGTTGAATAGTGTGTTAAATAAACTTAAAGCTTTTTCGAAGGATGGCAGGTTATACAAAAGAATTTATCACATGTTTGAAGAAAGCACTTTTAATAAGAGCGTCGACTTGTTAAAAACATATTTTCACAAAGTTTATATAAAAACTTGTGCGTCCAAAGATATGACTGAAGCAACTAAAAATAAACAAGTTGTAACAAAAGCTATAGTAAAAACACAATGTTTATATTGATTCACTCAACTTGAACTACGTTTAGTTCTCCTCCACAAAACTATAAATGGTTTCACTAATCATAATTTGTTACAAACAAGTTTTTATTCTGTCACTCTTGGCTACAATAAGTATTTTTTTATCTCGCTTTTGGCTTACCTAATCTTCCCCTGAGATTAAGAACATCCAAGTATTCTTTAATCACTAAGTTACTCTTGACTTTTCAAACAACAGGTTGATTGAATAAAATATTCAAATATCTTAAAGAGAGGATACACAATTAAGTTCAAATACAAAAGACAACTTTGTTAAGCAATGATAGACTTTTTGAGTTCTGAAGATTTGAGTGTCTAATACTATTTGACAGAGTTTCAACACTTGTGAATATTGAAATGAATTTTCTTGTTTTGTGTTGATTCTTGAGGTAGCTTTTATAGGCTTCAAGAAAACTATCTGTTGTGGGAATTTCACCTTCCTCAAATAATTATGTTATCAACAACTTGTCTTTTCTACTACTTGACTACTTGTTGAGAAGAGAGAGAAGGGAAAAAGGTACAATGTTTTTTGCAGCTCTCTACACCACTAGTACAACTGATTTTGTTGTGGATGACATTCCAATTGTCTCTATGTTTGTACACTTGAAATTCAAATGTTAGAATAATTTCACAACATACATCAAGAGGGAAGATTCAAATATTAGAATGTTCTATTGAGCAAATCATCCTCAAGATGCTTTCACGCATAGGAAAAATAGTTTGGACGTTAACTAACTAAATATAAATGTTTTGTGTATGTTAGTTAAGTCCTTTAGGACGCGTAATGGCATTCAGTACATAAGTACTGGTTTTCATAATCCAATCCATTGAACACTTATTTAATAATAACACATTGGACATTGAGTAAGACTATTAATAAAAATAAGTTATAGGGATTTAGGTGATAACTTGTAAAAGCATAAGTGGGCTCATACTTAGCCCATGGGCCCAAAATCAACCCTAAGGCTCATGAGAACCCTAGGACCTTCTCTTGCATCTCTGGTCAAATCTTCTTGGAGTCTTCAATCCAATGCCCTTGGGGGGTAGGATTGCATCATTCTCTCCCCCTTGAAAAGGATTTGACCTCAAATCCAGAGGTTCTTGAAGCTCTGGGCTTCTTCCCACAACATCTGTAAAATAAAATAAAAAAACATATATATTAGTGGTGTTTGGTTAGTTAGAGTAGGGTAAGGTCTGAAAACCCCTTTCCTGGGCATCTTCCCATGAGGGAACATGGTTCCTCACCAACTCAATGAGTGATGCTACAAGTATAGAAAAATATGGGACAAACCTTTTGTAAAAGTTTGTTAAGTCATGGAAGCCCCAAATTTTCCTTATACTTGGTGGAGTAGGCCACTCAGGAATGACCTTTATTCTCTTAGGGCTCGTGAGAACCCCTTGATCTTTATTAAAAAAATTAAGGAAAGTAATGCAATAAAACATACATTTTTCTGTATTTTTATGTTGATTATTCCTACTAAAAAGTACGATAAACCTAAGGTGTCCCATATGAGCACCTAAGTTTGTATTGAAACTAAAAATGAGAACAAACCTACCTAATGAGTTCCTGTGTATGTGAATCATGAAGATTTTGGATGCATGGGTGATTTTACAAAAGAGGGTTGCACCACTCAACACATTCATCATTCCACCTATCATAGGGATTTGGTGCCTCATAATACCTATTTTGGGCACCAACAAAGCACAAGGATTTAAGCTCTTATGAACCAAACCCTCATCCAACAACTCCTTTACTTGAGGATTAACCTCAAGCTCAATAGGTATGGCAGTGCTAAGGGATGTTTCCCTTGATAGGAGAAGGTAGAAGGATTGTTTAAAAAGGAGTGCTCTCTTGATATCACCTTTTGTTGCAAAATGGTTTTCCTTCTTAACAATCTTCTTGGAGGAATCCTTTTCCTCTTTTTCCTTCCCCTTGGCCTTTGAAGACAAGGCCTTACTATCCTTCTTTTTCTTTTGTTTTTCTAGTTTTTCTTCCTCATCCCTTTTATCTTTCATAGTTAGTTGATCTTTGGCCACCCGTGAAGGTGTTTATGGATGCAACACAAACTTTGTTTCAAGGTGGGTGAGGGTTATCTCATTAGTTAGGCCATTATAGATGATTTTCCTATCATATTGCCATGGCCTACCTAAGAGAAGGTGTCCTACCTCCATTGGAACTACATCATAAATGACTTCATCCTTATATGTTCCAATGTAGAAGGGCACTTTCACTTGTTGATTAACTATCATCTCCCCTTGCTCATTGAGCCATTGAAGTTTGTAAGGCTTTGGATGAGGAGTGATAACAAGGATCAACTTAGAGACTAATCTCTTGCTGCAACAATTGCAACATGAACCACTATCTACAATGAGAGAGCATGTGCTATAAAAAATTTTACACCTTGTGTGAAAAATATTCTCTTTTAAGATTCGGTCAAGTCATAAGATTGGCCTCTTAGAAACCTTCTGACCATTAAAAAGGTCCCCTTCTTCTTGGGGGTAGATTTCTTCACTAGATTCTTCCCCTTTTGCTTCTTCACTTTCACTAGAGGAAGGTGAAGTAGTAACCTCATCTTGGCTACTATAAATGTCTTGGCCTCTCATAATCATGGTTTTCTTTGTGGGGCATTAAGAAACAATGTTTCCTTTTCCATGACATTTAAAGAACTTTATAGAGCTAGTCTTCTCTTGCATACTAGCCTTAGGGGGTTGCATTTCTATTGTCTTCCCTTTATCATCTTTGGGCTTAGAAGGTACAACCCCTAAGATGACTTGACCTTGGTCTTTCTTTGGATAAGAGTGAGAGCCATAAGATTTTGAAGTAGACTTCCTTTTAAGTTGTTGCTCTACCCTTATGCAAAGTTAGACTAGGTCATCTAGGTCCCTATATGGAAAGAGCTCAATCTTGTCCCTCACTTCCATATTAAGCCCACTAAGGAACCTAGCAATACTTGTTCTTTCCTCCTCCTGTTCGCTTTCGACAAGTGCAACGGATTGCACAAGTAGTATAAAACGGTAAGAACCAAGTATCGAACTCTCGGGGAACTTGTGTTATTTGGTAAGCTATTTCAGCAAATAGGTGTCTGGTGTGTAAAGATAAGTGTGAATATGAACAGGTGTATAAACTATCTGTGCAAAAAGAAAGAAAATCACGTGAGAGAAATGATGTGTAAAAACAAGTAGAAAACATGTTGGCCTTCCTAATAGGTGCCTGATGCTAAAAAGATATTCTCTATCTAACAATGCTCATGTGTTCCTATGGTGTCTCCTGAGATACTAAACCCCGATTCCTCATGATAGTTTAGCCTAATCCTGATCAAGCATCGTTCGCAGATTCCTCTTGTTGGACTAAACTCAACCAGAACCGCATTAAGATACACATACACAACTAAATTATCGCACCCTGATTCCTCGTGATAGTACGACAACTTAGCCCTGTACTATCAAGGACTTTAGAGTTAGACCAGTTTCCACTGTTGAATGACCCTAACAAAGCATGCATCTATGTGATCAAAGTAAAGGCATACTGGAGTGAAAAGCAGATAGCATAGAGAACACACAAAACATCATTAAATAGATAGAAATATATTTACATCAGGTACCTACAGGGAAGATCCAACAGAGGATTTAGCTTTCCATAACAAGGAAGCCTTTTTTACAACAAGAGAAGAACAAGATGAAAGATTGCAAAAATACAAGTGGTGAGGATGTCTCCTTCACCTCTAGGATCTCACAATCACTCACAAACTCATCTTAAGCTCTCAAACTGGCTCCTGCTTCAAGCTCTAGTCTCTGCAGATCTTGACACAACAAAATCTCTCAAAACTCTTTGGAACTTGGACCTTTCTCTCTCTAGAAACTCTAGACATGCAAAGCTATGAATCCCAGTCCAAACTCCCCCTCTAAAATTTTATTTTAGGCTTAAATAGGTGGCCTTGTTCGTGCTCATGCACTTAGCGCAATTATGGACCGCTTAGCGCACATTAGTGAATTTTGGCTTAGCGGGTGCCTTTCTCGCTTAGCAGATGGACTGAAGCGGTGCGCTTAGTGAGATGAAGTGGTGCGCTTAGCGAACTTGTACAGCTCATCTTCTTCCAGAGTCTTCCTCGCGCTTAGCCCATGAGTGTTGCGCTTAGTGGACGCTCGCTAAGCCAACAGATTGGCTTAGTGAGAAGGTGAAAAACAACACTTTTCAAAGCTTTCCTAATTAACCAGAAATTGAGAGAAAATGATTATTAAACATGCAAAAATGGAAGTACTAAGTATTTATTACCTATACTTAACAGAAAATACATATAACATTACAAAATAACCATAAATTGGAAGAGTTTGATACAATTTACACAAGTTTTATACACAAAAGTTAGTCGTATTCACCGACTAACAACTCCCCCAAATTTACAGTTTTGCTTGCCCTCAAGCAAAAAGAGAACAACTCACTTGTCCTCAAGTGACGATAACATGCAGTGACTATGTACAAAGGTGTATGCAACAAAAGTTAGTGATTGCATGATAAGAGAATGAAGCATTATGCCCTCATCACTTGTCTTTCACAAAATATGCAGCTATTCAAAGAGAAGAATAAAATGTAACCTGAACAATTAGATGGAGTTAGGCATAAGACATATATCAAAGAAAGTATCTTAAACCACAGTCTCACGACTACTGTTTCACTCAAGCACAAGTGTTTAAGCTATTCATTAATAACAACTAGCAAGAGGTCCAATCTTTGAATTTCATCTCATGCCATAAAGTCTGAAATGTATAAACAGAATCAGAAGGACTTTCTCAGGCTTGTAGTGAGGCTTGGCTGCAAAAATACATTGGTTTTTCTAGGATTCAAAGGCTTAAATTCTAAGAGAGCACCAATCCTAGACTTATCCCAATGGTCTTTTTAATACAATTGGCTTGCTCACTAGCTTTTCACTTTCATTTGCTTTTGACCTTGTTACATCAACACACTTTTTTTTTTTTAAGAGACAACTTGTGTGTTGTGTGTGTTGATGCTTTATCTCTTTCTTTGCATCCCAATTAGTTCCACTCCCCCAAATTTGGGGTAAATTTTCCTTGAACCATATGCTCTCCTAGAATCCAAACAAGGTATCTGGAGATAATTATTTAAGTTCAGGGTTCAAATTTTTGACCATATCATTCAGCTCAAAAAGGGTGCAAAAGTTATAATTATCATTCAAGGTAAGCTTTTTGGTCAAAAGGCTTGTGTATGTACAATCATGGCCTTCATCATGTCTTCATTTATACATTTTCATTCTAAAATTCAGAGATTCATGCAAAGATTATCACTCACAGAGTAAGGTCACACTCTCACCGGTTTTGGTTCAAGCTTTTCTTTCACAATCAATTTGTCTACTGACTAATAATTCTAAATGCAAGTTCACATTCTTGTTCTTTCTTTGTCTAACATAAACACTTGCTCAAACTCATGAAAAGAAACACAAACTCCATCAAAATCATGCACTCAATTCAAAATAAAAGCATACAACCATTTTTCACAAAAAGATAAAAGTGTTTCACTGCCATGTCATCAAAATCAAGTCAAACTGTTCAAAATGCTTTAGAATAAGCAAACCCACTATCCATAAAAAAACTAGCAGTGTATATAAACTGTCGCAACGTGCCCTTTTGCGGGTGAGCGAGGGCGAGGCTCACGGGTGCGCTTTCCAAAGGAGGAAAGATGCGCGGAGTCGCCACCAACGTTTATTTGTGGAAAACGTCGGAAAAACTGAAGGAAACCGGTCAAAATGAAAATTCTAAGTTCGGGAGTTGTATTTACGCTTGAGGAAGGTATTAGCACCTCTCACGTTTGTCTCAAAGGACAACAACCTATTTTTTAGATTTGTGGAAATTGTGTTACCTTAACTTTTATTTCTTTTTATTTTTTTTAGGTCGACAAAAGCGGGGCTCTTGCTCCTACGTACCCTCCATCGAATAGGAAATCAGACCTACGCAGTTCTTTCTTATACGTGAATCAAGCGATTCTTTTTACTTGAAAGGTGATCATTTTAAGGCGTTGGACCTTAAAAATGATCCATTTTACTTGGTAAGAAACTGAAATGATAAATTTTCAAAACCCTATTTTTGTGGACGAGCTTGACTAGGCGAGTTGATTTTAGCCTTAGTTTCACTTTAGTTATTAGTCAATTCAATTAAGAATGAGAAATCCCAAAGAGAAAACGTCCGATTGATTTTTCGCTTTATTTTACTAAAAGGGTATTTTTTTTTATTATATTATTATTTTACCTCTTTTTTGATTTCCAACGTGGTTACGGCACGACCGAACGGTCGGAATTCATTTTAACCGAAATTAACGGATGATACAATTCAAACGATCGGTGGAAATTTATTTTATTTTTAGATTAGGCGAGAAATAACTTAAATAAATGGCTTAAGCACGTCAAAAGGGGGTATAAAAAGCGAATGAAAACGAGAATAAAAATACATGAAACAAAATGTGGATAACCACGGGTACATAGAATAAATTGAAAAGCTCGGTTTGAGGTACTTACCCGTTGAAGACTGAAGAAAACGAAGAACGAACGATAAATGTTGAAGAACGGTCGAGAATCTTCGCGTAATTACTCACGGAAACGTTACGGAAACGTTACGGAAGCGCCTCGGCTTGGATTTTCTTCATGAAAATAATTTTCCTCAGCAATTTCGAGAGAATGAGAAATGCCAAGAAGGCTGAACCTTTTTCTTCTTCACTCCTCCCCTATTTATAGCAAAATAGGGGAGGAGCTTGCCACCCAGCTCGCCCAGGCGAGCAAGGTTGCTTCCTCCAGAAGCAACAGCCTTCTGGAGGAAGGATCTGGAAGGCCCAAGTGGGCCAGATTGCTATTCGTACCCCCTTTTTTACTAAATGCACCCCCTTTACTTTTTTGGTAATTCTTTTTCCGTAACGCTACGAAACTTCACGAATTTCGTAACGATACTTATTTTCCTTCTGCAAGGTTACGAATCCTTACGGATTATGTATTTACTCTTTTTTAGCTTTCGAAGAAGTTACGGAAGCTCACGGATTACGCAAAAACACCTCTTTTAGATTTCCGCCACATTACGGAATTTCACGGATCGCGTTAGCCTGCTTCCTTTTGATTTCTGACACGTCTCGGGACATCATTTTTTGTGCAACAAAGAACGCCAAGAATCTCAAAGCGGCTAACCAAAGGTTGCATGTCATCAGGTAATAATCCCCGGACGAAATTAGGGTATGACAGTTGCCCCTCTTTACTTACCTTTTATCGGAGATAAGAGGAAAGCAAAGATAAGACACTGATTTCGTCCGTCCTGCCCTTTCCGTGATGACGACTCTCGTCTCTACTCCTTCTTCTTTTCTGCACAACACATAACAAAATACAAACAACAACAAGAACAACAAACTATACATATACATATTTGGGAAAGAAAACAATCGGGAACATAACAAAGATCACATTTTCCAGTCAAGAGGATCCGCCCTTGACGATGAAAAACTATGGAGAATGGAGGATTGCACTAGAGGGTCCTCACTAGTCAATCATGAAGCATAGCTCCAAACTCTTGGGTGGAGGACGCATGAACGAAAACGCAATTCATGGGCTCCGAAAAAGGGTTGAGAATGGAGAATTGCACTAAGCAATCACTACGCATAGCTCCAAACTCGAAGGTGGAGGACACATGAACGAAAACGCAATTCATGGGGCTCCGAAAAAGGTTGAGAATGGAGAATTGCACTAAGCAATCACTACGCATAGCTCCCAACTCGAAGGTGGAGGGCACATGAACGAAAACGCAATTCATGGGGCTCCGAAAAAGGTTGAGAATGGAGAATTGCACTAAGAATTCACTACGCATAGCTCCAAACTCGAAGGTGGAGGACACATGAACGAAAACGTAATTCATGGGGCTCCGAAAAAGATTGAAAATGGAGAATTGCACTAAGCAATCACTACGCATAGCTCCAAACTCGAAGGTGGAGGGCACATGAACGAAAACGCAATTCATGGGGCTCCGAAAAAGGTTGAGAATGGAGAATTGCACTAAGCAATCACTACGCATAGCTCCAAACTCGAAGGTGGAGGACACATGAACGAAAACGCAATTCATGGGGCTCCGAAAAAGGTTGAGAATGGAGAATTGCACTAAGCAATCACTACGCATAGATCCAAACTCGAAGGTGGAGGACACATGAACGAAAACCTAATTCATGGGCTCCGAAAAAGGTTGAGAATGGAGAATTGCACTAAGCAATCACTACGCATAGCTCCAAACTCGAAGGTGGAGGACACATGAACGAAAACGCAATTCATGGGGCTCCGAAAAAGGTTGAGAATGGAGAATTGCACTAAGCAATCACTACGCATAGCTCCAAACTCGAAGGTGGAGGACACATGAACGAAAATGCAATTCATGGGGCTCCGAAAAAGGTTGAGAATGGAGAATTGCACTAAGCAATCACTACGCATGGCTCCAAACTCGAAGGTGGAGGACACATGAACGAAAACGCAATTCATGGGGCTCCGAAAAAGGTTGAGAATGGAGAATTGCACTAAGCAATCACTACGCATAGCTCCAAACTCGAAGGTGGAGGACACATGAACGAAAATGCAATTCATGGGGCTCCGAAAAAGGTTGAGAATGGAGAATTGCACTAAGCAATCACTACGCATGGCTCCAAACTCGAAGGTGGAGGACACATGAACGAAAACGCAATTCATGGGGCTCCGAAAAAGGTTGAGAATGGAGAATTGCACTAAGCAATCACTACGCATAGCTCCAAACTCGAAGGTGGAGGACACATGAACAAAAATGCAATTCATGGGGCTCCGAAAAAGGGTTGAGAATGGAGAATTGGACTAAGCAATCACTACGCATGGCTCCAAACTCGAAGGTGGAGGACGCATGAACGAAAACGCAATTCATGGGCTCCGAAAAAGGGTTGAGAATGGAGAATTGCACTAAGCAATCCCTACGCATGGCTCCAAACTCGAAGGTGGAGGACACATGAACGAAAACGCAATTCATGGGGCTCCGAAAAAGGTTTGTCGGCAGGACCGAACGATCCACCGGGTCTTTCCACCTACAAAAGCAAACATGCTTTTTGCAAAGAAAAATAAATCATTCGCAAGAGCACCATATCTTAGAGAAACAATATACTTGTGCCAAGGGTAATCTTCCTTGTAATCGAGAATGAAGGGTAGGATGTCAACTTTTAGCTTTTAAATGAACATGCAGGGGAAACATCGGGCTAAGCTTAAAATAAATCACTCATAGTGTATAAAACTCACAAGGCAAGTGTTTTATCCTATTCCCAAACCCTAACTACCCCATGACTCTATTTTGCACACGACTTCCTATCGAATCAAAGATCAAACGTACGATCACGGACCAATAGGATTTTCTCGTGGGTGGTGTTTTTGGAGAGGAAGCTGGGTGTTTCAGTCTTTTCCTCTTTGTTCATGTGGGGTGGGATATTGCCAGTCGAGAATGATTTCGAGTGGCAATCTGGCTTGAAGAATTTCTGTTCCTTTTCTTTCATTAATCGAGAATTGCTTCTTTTCCCTTTTCACTTCCCTTTGACCTTCGGCCGAGAATCTTTTCCTCTTCTTTTTTGTTCTTTTCTTTATTTTCATCTTTTTTCTTTTTCTTTCTTTCCATTTCTTCCTTTTCTTTCTTTTCACTTCTCCTTTCCCATCCTTTTGTTTGGGAAATCGGGTTTTAGCATTCTATTCGCCCTCCCTTGAGGAGATTCCGCTGTCCTTTGCTTCGGGGAAGGAATGAGGATTCTTTTTTATAGGCCAAGGTTCAAAAAGTGTAAGGTTGTGTTTCAATGGGGTCTTTTATCGTGGGAACCCAATCTTGATATCTGGGGCGAAACAAATTTGGGTGTGAAGGTGTCGATTTCGGGCCGAGCTTCCATATTGCTTCATAAGGCACGCGTGACAATGATGATTTGAAAACAACGTGCAAAATTAGTCATGGCTACAGCCAGGTGGGCCCTCAAGCATCCTGTTTATGGCATTGTGATACTATGGTTGGGAATTTACACAGACAGACCCAACGTTTCCAAGTTATATTCCTTCATTAGTTCAATGAATTCATCCATCCTTATCTCGGTTCATTCCGGAAAATAAACTCTTAGCATCAATCCCTTGTTTCCAGAAGATACGTTTGCTCTTTACGAATGATTTATACTTCTTAACTATAACATGTCGACCTTTGCGGTCTTTCTTTCTTTTTCCTTTTTGTTTCATTTTTATATATTCACAAAATTATACACCTATGGTCCTCTATGAAGAAATCTTTCTTTGTACATCTACACTCTTATACATGACAAACTTTTTCCGTACACGCATTGGAATTCTCTCTCTTTACGTCACATGATCAAACCCTATTTACATTCAAAGATCTTTTTTGTTTTTCTCCAACACACACCTATGGCTCATACAAAAGTTTCTTTATATACATTCGTTGCTCACACACACAAGAATTTCTCTCCACGCATCACTTACACACACAAAACCTTCTATACACATTTTCCTTTTACATACAGGTATATATACAAAAACACTTTTTCTTTTCTTTACGAACATGACTTTTATTCACAACGCTTCTCTCTTTTTATTAGGATTTTTGGTTCATTTTACTTTTAGGACAACGTTCCTAAATGAAAAACTCTACACGGTTCTGGAATTTCAACAAACACTATTGACAACAATGAAACAAGTACCGACGTAACAACTCAAACGATATGTATGTACAAAACAAAAGTCAAAACATGAAACAAACGTTAGTCCCTTAGTCAAACAAAAATAAGATGATATGTAAATAGAAAAAACAAATGGAAACAAAAAAGAAATATGGATCAAGGGATCTCCCAATCATGTGGCCCCGCTTCTTCCTAAGAAATCAAGTAAATCGGTCATCTCCTCATCCTCGCGGGCCTCATCTGCCTCGTCGGGAGCCTCTGCTGGTGCCTCTCCTGCCCGGGCCTCAGGCCAATCTTCAGGCCATGCGACCTCTGCCCTGAACTGGTCCGGAGTAGGGCACGGAAAAGAAGTAAAGCCTTGGCTCTGCAAGCTGAGGCTCATCTAATAAAGACAATCATGGGTCTGTACATGTGCCCGGTGGTTGGCCGCCTGCTGGCGAACCAAATGCTGCAAATACTGCTCCATATCAAACAATCCGGCTGGACCGGCCTGATGAGGTGGCGGCGCATCTGCGGCCTGCGGAGCATCACCCTGGAACTGTCTCTGCGTGCAATACTTCTCAATAAAAGCTCGGGTGATGGGCGGCCGAATCACCTTGCTAGGTGCGACAGGGACTCCGAACGACTGGCAGAGTCCTGTGATCAAGGCGGGAAATCCCAGGGCCCTGTTGGACTTATCCGGGTCTAGAGGGTGCCTGGTAGGCGCCATACCTACAAATATATAGATGGCATCAGCGATTAGCTGAGCCACGTGAATGCTCATCCGCGTCAGGATGGTGTACACCAGCTGACACTTCGGCAGGGGGAGGTCGGAATTATGGTCGCTGGGCTGGATGTTGCTAAGCAGCAAAGTCATCCAGATCTGAGTTAGGGTGGTCATGTTGGTGCGCATGATCCGCACCCGTCTCCCGGCAGCAGTCCGAGAAAAATCCTGCCCCAGTATACATAGCAACTGGGCGATGGCCTCCTCGTCGAACCCATCGGACCGGTTCCTCCTCTGGCCATACTCGCACTCCTGACCCTCTTCCAGCACTAAAGGATATCCCAGGAGCTGGCCAATAGCATCTGCATCAAACGGGATCCACTGACCCCTCACCCAAGACCTCATATCTCGCACGCCCTCCTCTGTAGGCCAAGCATTGGCATAAAATTCGAGGACTATGTCTGGATCGAACTTGGCCATGGGGGTAACCAGTGATGCCCACCGTCGACAAACTATCTCCTCCTGGAAATCGGTATACTCATCGTCCCTGAGCTGGACGCGTCACTCCTGGAGAAATGACCATCCCTTGATGGCCTCGAAGCGCTGCTGGTGTTCAACGCTCCTAAAGCGGTGACTGTCATACTCGGGAGCGGAACTAGTTCCTTCGGCCGTTTTATCTTTCCTGGATCTCTTTGAGGCAAGTTTCCTCGGGGCCATTTCCTATGAGAACAAACATTTGGAAGTTAGTTTTACAAGATAATGCTTATATTAACGCAAAAATGTCGTGCTAACCCCCCTAATTTAGACCAAACTCATGTAACCCATTTATGCACAAGCGCATGTGTAGAAAATATCCTATTACTCATGTCAACATACAAGAGCATCAAACATATTCTAATTGCCATACACCTATATACACTATGAAAAAAAAGAAAACACACTTTCGTGCTCAAAGTGTTGCGTCAAACTTTACACCTAATTTATATCCTAAACATTTGCTATCACAAACTACTTACATACATTTGAAGTACACCATACAAATTTTTATTGTTTCACTCATATTTATTTATATGCATATTGGAAAGCTAATTACATCCTGCACATATTTGCATTCAAAAAGGCATTCCACAGTATCATACATTCATTTAGGAAGACAATCATTCACACTTTGCTAGGAATTTCATGCTCCTTATATTTACCTATGTATACACACTATTGCAAGGTGTTTTCCACACTACCTCTATGTAAAGTATCAAACATGGGGCAGCCCAAATTCGAGCAAAAACTCTCACAAGCAAATCCTAATTTTCATGTTTTTTTTCTAATTCTAAAACCAAATTTTGGATTCCTAGCCATATGCATGTTTCCTTGCATTGAAGCTACAAGTTTGGGTTCCTAAGCTTGGAATTGCATTTGGGCACCTATTTTGAATCTCCTATGCTGTACCTACATATAAGAAACAGTCCCACTCTCCCAATTTTACAAAATCATATTCATACATCATTGGGGAATTTCACCGAGCACTTGGTGAGCGTATGTTTGGACATAAATTGCAAGAGGATGGGGACAATGTGGCATGCCCCATTGCTTCAGAATACAGCATAGGCCTAAGGCCTTCTCATTCAAATCCTCAACTCAAGAAAACAAGCATAAAAACAAACCAAAACTGCCCCACAAATATAAGCACATTCTCATAATTTGGAGCACCAAGAGATGAAGAAAATATACCAATGGGAAGCTAAAAACATCAAGGATTGAATACTTACTTGTTGGAGTGAATAATAACACCAAAAATGAAAGCAAAAAGCAACCGAAAGTGGCTTGAGGGAGCAAGAACCGCAAGCCTTCATGAGTCCTCTCTTTTGAATGAGGGGGGGGGGGGGGGGAAGTTTTTGGATGCAAAAACGTTCCCCTCCCTCGTTTTTATAATTTGGGTGCAGGGGTTGCTCGCCCAGGCGAGCTAACCTGCCATTTTTTTTTAGGGGAACATTGATCATGTCTCCTCCTCCCTTACGGGTTAGCGTTTGCCTACTTGAACCTACTTAAATTAGAATTAGGTGTCGATTACTTATTTAAAACAAAAAATAGTAAAAGAAACTGCGAATGCAAAGCATACTGGGCTGCCTTGCAGCGACGTTCTCTGCTTGTTTAGCACCGGGAAGGGGCAACGATCGGTCGGTCGTGACCCTATCCCCACTTGCATCCGTCCCTATGTACCTGCAAGTAGGAAACAAAATCCATGGCCAATCGTGTCCGGTCACCGTCTTACCTTGGTTGATTTCCGCAGTCAACTTGTCTTGACTTCTAACCGTGACCTAAGAAGGCCCTGCCCCTGTTACCACAAAATATGCATGTGTATGTGCATGTATGAATGTTCCTAATGCGATGACTTTCTTTTAGTGAGGGCTGGTTAGATTCAATTTTAAATAAGCGTTTGGGGCACCCCATACACCGAGCGAAGAGGGCTTAAGTTATAACAAATCTAAAACACAAGGTTTGAAAACAAAGGGAGGACTGAAACCTCGCCCATCTTTAAAGAAACGAGAAAAATACAGTGAATGGGAATCCCAAGAGGAAACCAAAAAGAACGAGAACAACTCAAAAATAAAAAACATGCAACGGTCCTCTCGATTGCCCCAGACTTCAAGCGTAATATCGTTTAACTATATCGGAGTTCACGGGCGAGGGCAGCTCCTCGCCATCCATGTCGGTGAGTATCAAAGCACCCCCAGAAAAAGCTCTTTTCACCACGAAAGGTCCTTCATAATTCGGGGCCCACTTGCCTCGACTATCCTTAACAGCGTGGGACATCTTTATCAGCACGAGGTCCCCCTCGTTGAACTTGTGCGGACGTACTTTCTTGTCGAATGCATTCTTTACTCTTCGTTGATACAGACGCCCATGGCTCATGGCTGTCAAACGCTTACCTTCAATGAGGTTGAGTTGGTCGTAGCGTGCTTGAGCCCATTCTGACTCTTCTAGGCCTGACTCCGCCATTATCCTCTGAGAAGGAACTTCCACCTCAAACGAGAGTAGTGCTTCCATCCCATAAACTAAGGAATACGGTGTTTCCCTAGTAGAAGTTCGTACCAAGGTTCTTTATCCGTGTAGGGCGAAAGGCAACATCTCATGCCAATCTTTGTATGACACTGTCATCTTTTGAACAATCTTCTTAATATTTTTATTTGCAGCCTCTACAGCTCCATTCATCTTTGGCCGATAAGGGGTAGAGTTATGATGCTGGATCTTGAAGTCTTTGCACATCTCCTGCATCATCTTATTGTTCAGATTGGTGCCATTGTCAGTAATGATCTTCCTGGGGAGTCCGTATCGACAAATCAACTCCTTCTTTATGAATCTAACTACCACATTCCTTGTGACATTAGTATAAGAAGCTGCTTCGACCCATTTGGTGAAGTAATCTATCGCCACAAGAATGAAGCGGTGACCATTCGACGCTTTGGGTTCGATGGCCCTAATGACGTCTATTCCCCACATGGAAAAAGGCCAAGGGGCGGACATAACATTCAGAGGATGTGGCGGAACATTGACATTGTCCGCGTATGCCTGACATTTATGGCATTTCCTTACATGAGCGCAGCAATCGCTTTCCATGGTGAGCCAATAATAACCGGCCCTAAGGATTTTTCTGGCCATAGCATGCCCATTGGCATGTGTCCCAAAGGAACCCTCGTGGATCTCCTCAATCATGAAGTTCGCCTCTTTGGCATCTATGCATCGTAGGAGGGTCATGTCGTGGTTTCGTTTGTACAGGATGGTACCACTTACAAAGAAACTAGTAGCCAATCTCCTCAACGTCCTTTTGTCATTGTCAGAAATCCCTGGTGGGTATTCCTTGTTCTCGACATACTGCTTGATGTCGAAATACCACGGTTTCCCATCCCGCTCTTCCTCTATTGCATAACAATATGCCGGCCTGCCTTGAGATTTGAATTCGATGTACGGCAGATCCCCGTGTAGGGCAAGTTGAAACATGGATGCCAGGGTGGCTAATGCATCAGCCATTTGATTCTCTTCCCGAGGTATGTGGTGGAAGGAAATGTCGTCAAAGTACTTGGCTAACCTCAAGATGTGAGTTTGATAGGGTATCAACTTCGGATCCCTAGTTTCCCATTCTCCTTTTAACTGGCGTATCACCAAAGCTGAGTCTCCATACACCTTGAGTAGTTTCACATCAAAATCAATGGCCGCCTGAACCCCGAGGGCGCATGCTTCGTACTCAGCCATATTGTTGGTACAATCAAAACCTAGCCTAGCCGTGAAAGGAATACACTGATCATCCGGGGATACAAGGACTGCCCCTACTCCGTGGCCCATAGCATTTGACGCCCCATCGAAGCAAAAAATCCATTTGTCTATGTCCTCGTGCGTCCTCTTCTCTTCAAACAGGGCCATGATATCTTCATCTGGGAACTCGGGGTGCATCGGCCGATAATCCTGGAGGGGTTGCTGGGCCAAATAATCTGCTAAGGCACTTCCCTTTACCGCTTTTTGGGTGACGTAAACGATATCGAATTCAGATAATAGTACTTCCCAGGATCCATTTTGGAAATAAACCACATGGTATGGCTGAGCATATACTGCCTAAGCCGATGTGATGCCCATACCAGAGCATAACACGTCCTTTCCAGCATTGAGTAATTCATCTCACATGCGGTAAACTTCTTGCTCAGATAGTAGATGGCTTGCTCCTTTTTCCCAGAATCATCATGCTGACCCAACACGCACCCCATAGACTCGTCCAACACGGTCATGTACAGGAAAATAGGTCTTCCTGTTACAGGTGGCATGAGCACCGAGGGATTCGCGAGACTCTGTTTGATCTTCTCGAAGGCCTCTTGGCAGTCACTGTTCCATAGGACCGCCTTGTTCTTACGTAACAGCTTAAAAATGGGCTCACAGGTAGGGGTGAGCTGCGAGATAAATCTCACGATATAATTCAACCTGCCTAAAAACCCCCGAACTTGCTTCTCCGTGCGTGGTTCTGGCATTTCAAGGATGGCTTTTACTTTCTTGGGATCTATCTCTATACCTTTCTGACTTACGATAAATCCTAGCAGCTTCCCCGACTTCACCCCAAAGGTGCATTTGGTTGGGTTTAGTTTTAATTGGTATTTCCGCAACCTTCCAAACAGCTTACGCAGATTGACAAGGTGTTCGTCCTCAGTCCGAGACTTGGCAATCATGTCATCTACGTAGACCTTTATTTCCTTATGCAACATATCATGGAACAATGCCACCATGGCACGCTGATAGGTTGCCCCAGCATTTTTTAGCCCGAAGGCCATCACTTTATAGTAGAATGTCCCCCATAAGGTGACGAAAGTGGTCTTCTCTACATCTTCGGGTGCCATCTTTATTTGATTATACCCCAAGAAACCATCCATAAATGAGAAAAGGGCGAATTTGGCTGTATTATCTACCAATATATCAATGTGTGGCAGGGGAAAATTGTCTTTAGGACTGGCTCGGTTCAAGTCCCGGTAGTCTACACACATTCGAACCTTGCCGTCCTTTTTCGGGACTGGGACAATGTTGGCCACCCACTCCGGGTACCGTGCCACAGCTAATAAACCTGCATCAAACTGCTTCCTTACTTCTTCTTTAATTTTTAAGGACATCTCGGGTTTCATTCTTCGTAACTTTTGCTAAACCGGGGAAGACCCAGGATTCAAAGGCAACTTATGCTGCACAATGTCGGAATCGAGACCGGGCATGTCTTGATATGACCACGCAAAGACATCTTGATACTCTTAAAGAAGGGTTATCAAGCCTTGACGAATAGGCGCGGTCATACCGGTTCCTACCTTTACTTCTTTCTTTTCCTCCGTGGTCCCCAAGTTTACCAATTCGGTTTCTTCTTGGTGAGGCTTCATTTCACGTTCTTCCTGAGCGACCAACCTCTCCAACTCTGGTGACAGGACGTCCTCTTCCTCTTCCTCGTTTATCGTTTGGCTTATATCTTGATCGAAATTGATTGTCAAACCCTCGTTGTTAGGATCCTCAAAGAATCGACCCTCATATCTATACCAAACAAGACAAAAGAAACAAAAACATGCAAAATGATATGAGAAAAGGTGGGACCGCAAGAACAGATGAAACAAGATCTCTTTGTTTATTTAATAAGGTAGGTTTCACAAAACAAAAGAGAAAAGAAATCTATAGGCTCTAATTACATTGAATCAGCGGTATAGACTTCTGACTGGCTTATCACGTGCCAGTTCCCCACTTGGGAATCGGGGTGGCATGGTTGCACAAAACGTGGGTCTTGAGGGAATTCCTCTTCTAATGCTGCCACCTCCTCCTTGGACACCATTCCAGCGCTGGTGAAACACTGGCTAATACGGCCGGGCCATACCCTATCTGCCCGAAATCTTGACGGCACGTTCCTCCTCCCCGGCATCCCGGGTTCATACCCTAATCCATACTTGTATGGGTTTCCCTTGATATCGGCCACGTCGGCATTCCCGAGACAGTCCTTGCCTAGACCCATTCCGGGCTCAAATCCGTTCCTAAGCATAACGCGCGCCACCATTATGGCCGCTTTGGAGAGAGAAGGTAGTGACGAACTTGGTTCCATAGAGGCGCAGCTCACCACTTCAAAGGATTGGAAAGCTGTTTCCAATGATTCTTTCGCTGCTTCTACGTATGGTGCGGAGGAGGGGCAGCTCACTAACATGTCCTCTTCACCCGACACTATCACTAAAAGTCCACCCACTGCGAACTTCAATTTCTGGTGAAGCGTTGAAGGGACCACTCCCAGGGCATGAATCCACGGTCTTCCCAAGAGGCAGTTATAGGCGGGATTTATATCCATTACTTGAAACACCACGTTGCAAGTGTGGGGGCCTATCTGAATGGGAATGTCGATTTCCCCCATCACTTCCCGCCGAGTACCATCAAAGGCTCGCACCACCATCGAGCTTGGTTTTAAACGTGACGCACTAAAAGGAAGCTTTTCCAAAGTGGTCTTCGGCATTTCATTTAAGCTCGATCCATTGTCGATAAGTACCTTTGCGACAAAGTGGTCCATACATCTCACCGACACATGTAGAGCCTTGTTGTGTCCTCTCTCCTCAATGGGAATCTCTTCTTCCGCAAACGCGATATAATTGTTGGTGGTTATATGATTAACGATACCTTTGAAACCCTCCACTGAGATATCATGTGCTACATGGGCATCGTTAAGGACCTTCATCAAAAGCGCACGATGAGGCTCGAAGTTTATGAGTAGTTCAAGCAAAGAGATCCTTGCTGGAGTTTTATTCAGTTGCTCGACTACCTTAAACTCGCTTTGTTGGATGAGGCGGAGGAACTCATGGGCCTCTTCCAAAGTCACTGTTTTTCCTTGAAATTCCTCTTTCTTTTCGGCCCCTCTTACCACTGGAGGATCTACTTCTTTCGAGGGGGTGGCTACATCTGTGGGCTCTTGGACCATGGGCGCTTTCCCTTTAGAGGGCAATTCCGCCGGGTGAGGGGAAGCGAACACCCGACCACTGCGGGTTACGCCACTGAGGCCGGTGATGTTGGTTACCTTAGCTGATAGGGAGTCAACTTCGGTTGCAACTCTTTCGCTGGACGCGGGAGGGGTATACTTCCACGGAACGGCCTTATTACTTTGATATGCAAATGGTGTTGGCTTGGGTGCCGTCCGGGGGTATATGGGTGTGGAGCCGGTCCCTTTCCTAGTAAAACATATCACTAGGGCCTTGGGGGTTAGAGGAACCTTCTTCTCTTCCGACTGCATGCAAATTTGTGGTTCTTCCCTCCCTCCTATGGACACTTCAAGCTGCCCGCAATCCATGAGCCGCTGAAGCAATTCTTCCACCGCGGGACAGGTTTCCATGTCATGCGACTCCCCGAGGTGAAACAAACATTCATCCTTTTCGTCTCCACCTCGGGAGACAATGCACGCCGCTTGCAGTGATTGATAGATGAAGCGTCTAGAAGTAACCACCTCTCCTAACCTCTTTGCCCGCGATGGCCCGTCCTCTTCGACGGCGTTCACGCTAGCCCCTCCATGACTAGCTAGCGGGTTGGTTTTAACATTTGGGCCTTGCTCCTGAAACCCTAGCCAGCCGGCACTAATCAGGTGCTGCACTTTATACTTGAACGGGATACATGAGTCAATATTGTGTCCGGGAGCCCCACTATGGTACACACACTTGGCACCCGGGTCGTACCACTTGGGGTAGGGTGGCTGGAAGACCTTCCCGGGTATGGCCACCACCAAATGATTCTCCAATAATGAAGGCCATAACTCGGAGTATGCCATGGGAATAGGGGAGAAGTTATCTTTCAGGGGCGGGTGCTGTGCATATTTATAGTTTGCGCCAGGGGCTGTATTATTAATTGGCCGGGGAGCGGCTGGAGTTGTGCGTTGGGCCGGTGCTCTTTCTGCTCCGGGTGGTCCTTTTACTTGAGTCGGGAGAGAATTCCCGGCTCGGATTAAAAAATTTGGGGGATTGGGCTGGTATGAGCTTTGGATATTTTGGGGTGCTTTCATCCACGTCGGGGCGGTGGTGACTGCGTGGGCGTCTCCTTCTTTTTTCCTCGCGCCCACTACTGGGGCTCTTTTGTTGTTGTTGGAAGCATATTCGAACTTGCCTTTCCGTAATCCAGATTCAATCCTTTCTCCGGCGAAGACGAGATCCGCAAAGTTAGCTGGCATGTAGCCTATCAGCTTTTCATAGTAGAACGTGGGTAACGTGATGGAAGCTTGCTTGTGGGGCTTCTATGGAGGCTGGATCTTTGAGCTTCAATGGGGTCCTTTAATGGTGATTTTCCACCATGGAGATGCAGCGGAAAACAAAGGAAAAGAGGTGAGAGGAGGCGCCATCCATTAAGGAATAAGCCATGGAAGAAGGAGCTTCACCACCAAGATGAGCCTTGGATAAGAAGCTTGGAGAGGATGCTTCAATGGAGGAAAAGAAAGAGGGAGAGAAAGAGAGAGGGGGGAGCACGAAATTGAAGGAAGAAAAAGGGAGAGAAGTTGAACTTTGAGTTGTGTCTCACAAGACTCTCATTCATCAAAGTTACCACAAGTGTTACACATGCTTCTATTTATAGACTAGGTAGCTTCCTTGAGAAGCTTTCTTGAGAAAACTTCCTTGAGAAGCTTCTTTGAGAAAACTTCCTTGAGAAGCTAGAGCTTAGCTACACACACCCCTCTCATAACTAAGCTCACCTCCTTGAGAAGCTTCCTTAAGAAGATTCCTAAAGAAGCTAGAGCTTAGCTACACATACCTCTCTAATAGCTAAGCTCACCTCCTTGAGATGAGAAGCTAGAACTTAGCTACACACCCCCTATAATAGCTAAGCTCACCCCCATGACAAAAAACATGAAAATACAAAAAAAAGTCCTTACTACAAAGACTACTCAAAATGCCCCGAAATACAAGGCTAAAACCCTATACTACTAGATGGCCAAAATACAAGGCCCAAACGAAGGAAAAACCTATTCTAATATTTACAAAGATAAGCGGGCTTATACTTGGCCCATGGGCTCGAAATCTACCCTAAGGCTCATGAGAACCCTAGGGCCTTCCCTTGGATCTCTAGCCCAATCTACTTGTAGTCTTCTACCCAATGCCCTTGCGGGATAGGATTGCATCATTCCCTCCACCTTGGAAAGGATTTGACCTCAAATCCCGAGGTTCTTCATACTCTGGGCTCCTTCCCTCAACACCTGTAAAAAGAACAAAAACATATGTATTAGTGGTGTTTGGTATGTTGAAGTAAGGTAAGGTCTGAAAACCCATTTCTTGGGCATCTTCCCATGAAAGAACATGGTTTCTCACCAACTCAATGAGTGGTGCTACATGTATAGAAAAATATGGGACAAACCTTTTGTAAAAGTTTGTTAAGTCATGGAAGCCCCAAATTTTTCTTATAGTTGGTGGAGTGGGCCACTCAGGAATGACCTTTATTCTCTTAGGGTTCATGGGAACCCCTTGATCACTATTTGAAAAATTAAGAAAAGTAACGCAATAAAACTTACCTTTTTCTGTATTTTCATATCGATTATTCCTACCAAAAAGTATGACAAACCTAAGGTGTCCCATATGAGTACCTAAGTTTGTATTGAAACTAAAAATAAGAACAAACCTACCTAATGGGTCCCTATGTACACAAATCATGAAGATGTTGGGTGCATGAGTGATTTTACAAAAGAGTGTTGCACCACTCAAAACATTCATCATACCACCTATTTTAGGGACTTGGTGCCTAATAATACCTATTTTGGGCACCAACAAAGCACAAGGATTTAAGCTTTTGCAAACCAAACCCTCATCCAACAACTTCTTTACTTGAGGAATAAACTCAAGCCCAAGAGGTGTGGCAATGCTAGCAAGTTCCTTTTTACAAAAGAGAAAATGTGGAGGTTGTCTAAGAGGGAAAGTTTCTTTAATGTTTGTCTTTATTGTAAAATGAGTTTCCTTTTTAGCTAAACTCTTGGAGGAGACACTTACCTCCTTACACTTCTCTTTAACCACTAATGGTTGTCCTTCTTCTTGGGGGTATATTTCTTCACTAGATTCTTCCCCTTTTGCTTTTTCACTTTCACTAGAGGAAGGTGAAGTAGTAGCCTCATCTTGGCTACTATAAATGTCTTGGCCCCTCATAATCATGGTTTTTGTGGTGGGGCATTGAGAAGTAATGTGTCCTCTTCCAAGACATTTAAAGCACTTTATAGAGCTAGTTTTCTCTTGCTTACTAGCCTTAGGGGCTTGCTTTTCTATTGTCTTCCCCTTATAATCTTTGGGCTTAGAAGGTGTCACCCCTAAGATGCCTTGACCTTGGTCTTTCTTTGGATAAGAGTGAGAGCCATAAGATTTTGACGTAGACTTCTTTTTAAGTTGTTGTTCTATCCTTATTTCCCAATCTAAGTTAGCCTCTACATTGTCCTTCCTATGGAAGTATGGGAGGTTAATGTTATCCTCTTGAGGCTTTCTTTCCTTTTCTCTCCTATGGGAGTGAAGTCTAAGATGTGACCTATGCCTTCCTTCGTAATAGTCACGAAGTTCTTCACTTAGGCTTTTGCAAGAGTTATGACTACTATAGGAGGCATATTTTTCTCTTTTCATTTCTTTCATTATTTTTCTTCTTTCTTCCTCTCTTATTTTCTTTCTTTCATCTTGACTTATTTCTTCCACTCTTTTTTTTCCTTTTTCTTTTCTCTCTTGTTTTTCTTTCCATAACTTGAGGGAACTCAACTCATCCAAGATTCTAGATAAAGGGTCTTTATGACTAGTACCCTTGCCATTAACACCAGATGAATGATGACTCATGTTGGTTCCTAAGTTGTGGTTCTTTCTTGTTGGAGGTTTGAAAACAAAAGGTAAAAGAAACTATGGTTGAAACTAGCCAAAATAAACACTAAAAGAGGTGTGAAAGATAAGGTAAAAACTAATTGGTAAAATGCAAGCTATCTAGGAGATTTGACAATGGAAGGTAAAAGAAATAAGCTATGAAAGTAAGCAAGAAATGTAAACTAGGTGAATCCTAAGAGTGTTTGGATGACCACATTCAAGGTTCCTAACAAAACACTCACTATCCTAAGCAAAAATTGCCTAAAATAATTACACACAAATGGAAGTTTGGTAACCTATTGGAGGCTCCCAACACACTTCCAATGAAAGGCCTTTTTGTTACAAAAACTTGAAAGCAATGAAGGTAAGTAAATTGCAAATTACAAAATTACAAAACGGTCCTTAATTTTGGTGGTTGTTTTCTCTTTGGTGATTCACTCAATTTGGAGTGCTTCTTAGTCCAATAGCTCTTAAGGTGGTTGGCCCCTTGCTTCTGGACTCAAATTCTTCAAGGGATGGCACCAATCCTCCTTCCAATTCCCTATATGGCAACCCGCAAACAAGGAAACAAAGAGACAAGCAATAACCAAAGACCAAAAAAAAATGAAATGAAAGCTAAGCCAATGGAGTTTTAACAAGACAATTTTTCAAGGATTATTCAACAATTAAAGCAATGAAAATGACATAGAAGCAAGCTAGGACTCAAAGAGAAACTTAGAATGGCTCTAGAGTAGAGTAAAAAAAACTGAAAAAAATGTTAGACAAGTGGCCTCAGATATCTTAAGAAGGGGGGGGGGGTTGAATTAAGATATTCCAAACTGTTTCCCCTAATTAAAAATCTATTTCACTTTTTACTCAAGTTTTGAATTCCCTTAATGACAATCTTCTTAAGTATTAATTCAAATGAAACAATTTGAATATGAATATAAAGCAATAATAAATAAAGGAGATTAAGGGAAGAGAAAATGCAAACTCAGTTTTATACTGGTTTGGCCACAACCCTTGTGCCTACGTCCAGTCCCCAAGCAACCCGCTTGAGAGTTCCACTATCTTGTAAATTCCTTTTACAAGTTCTAAACACACAAGGACAATCCTTCCTTTGTGTTTAGAGATCCTTTACAACAAGAGACTCACAGTCTCTTAATCCCTTAGAGAATGAGAAGAAGAAGAAGAACAAAACTCTCTAGAAAGAGATGGATTTTACAGATTGAGCACTCAAATAATTCCTTAATGAATTGCAATTGAATTGGCCAAGGAATTCTTAAGAGGATAAAATGAATTTGCTCTTTGAGAGGATAAACACTTTGTTGTTCTGAAAATCTCTGAGCAATTTCGTGTTTAAGTCACATATATATAGACCATTGGTGGTCATGAGTAAAGCCTTTGAAAAGTTGTGACTCTTGAAATTATTTTTCTGAAAATCCTATCTGGTAATCGATTACAGTAATTGTGTAATCGATTACAGCTTTTAAAATTTGAATTAAAACGTTTACTAACTGCTGGTAATCGATTACCAAAATTGTGTAATCGATTACACAGTCTAAAATTTCGAATTCAAATTTTTGTAGCTGTTATAAAACGTATTTGGCCACTGGTAATCGATTACATCCTCTGGTAATCGATTACCAGAGAGTAAAACCTTTGAGAAACACTTTTTAATTTAAATCACTTGGCCAAACCTTTGCTAATTCAATTAGGAATTCCCTTCCTAATATTCTAGTGATCATCTTGATGTTGTGACTTGTAATCTTGAAGTATTGTCTTGAATTTTAATCTTGAAAAGCCCATTTGCATCAATTGCAACACATCATCATGATCATCATCAAAACATCAATGCCAATTGCATCTACAATCTCCCCCTTTTTGATGATGACAATACAATACCTGAAATCAAGATTCAAGCAAGCAACAAACAAGATAATATAGATAAAATGTGCATGCGTTTACTCCCCCTATATTTCGGAATACATGATCACTTGATTTCTAAGTTTGTTAAGCAACCTTTTCTCCCCCTTTGGCAACATCAAAAAGCCAAAGAACTCGGAAATCAATACAGATATAACAATGGAGTAGCAAGATATAAATATCAGAGTATAAAACACAAGAAGCCAAACTCACAAAGAAGAAATAATCAAACCAGAATCCAAATAACTAAAAAATGTCAACAACCACAAAACATCCAAGACTGAAATTTAAAACCACAAGATAAATAACCAAAGTACTTAGCATAATAATGTAATTTCTAAGAAACTAAAAGCCAAAATACACGGCTTATAAAAGATAAATAATCAAAAACTAAAATCTAAGAAGACGGAGGTGGTGGTGGAAGATCGAAACTCTGACGAATGTATCTGACATCCTCTTCAAGTTGTGTAAGACGAATGTCCATACCGGCAAACCGTGAATCTAACGAGTCGAAGCGGTCACCAACATAAGAACGAAGACCCCGTAATTCGGAGAGGACTTCATTCATGAGTGCGGAATCTTCACGTTGAGGGGGAGGTGAAGGAGTACGTTCATCTTGAGGAGGGAGTGCATCCTTCTTCAGCCATTGTCCATTCCGATCTTTACGATACCCAAAGGAGGTCACTGCACCAGCACCAATTGCAAAGGAACGCTTGACTTGAACAAAGGGTTCATCATCAAGCGGAATTTGAAAATGACGCAAAAACAGAGTAATCAAATGTGGATAAGGAAGAGGTGCATTGGCCCGTAATGCCTTATGCATTCGGTACCAAATCAAATGGGCCCAGTCGATCTGACGACCGGTAAGAAAAGCCCACATAAGAATCAAATCCTCCTCAGAGGCTTGTGCTAAATTTGAAGACCGAGGAAGCAAAATTCTAACAATGATATAATGCATGATGCGATTATCAAAGGTTAATGACCCGACCAGCAATCTACCGGTCATTTCAGCTTGATCATTGCAGACCATGCGACGAGCATCATGACTTGAATAATCGAATTTCCAGTCATCAACAATGGTGCCCTCAAAAGGTGCACCTTGATTGGGTAAATGAGTCAAAGAAAAGAAAAGTGACTGATCAATGACCATAGAAGTACCATGCACCTCAGACATAATAATACCATCCTGAATTTTTAAATTGCAGTAGAAGACCTTAACAAGTTCAGGATAATATGGCAATTTTAATGACATGAAATCAACAAGACCAGAATTTTGAAACACTTGATAGCAATCAAACGTTTCATCATTAAAGAACTCTACGTCTAGGTACTTAGGGTCTAAGATTATTCTAGAAGAAAACTGAGAAAGGTACCGTAGACGTTGATCATCGGATGAAAACAGTGTTGATGATCTTGGAGATGACAAAGAAGGAGGAATAGGTGTTGTGGGTGCTCCGGATGGGCCGTGACGGCGATGGGCAGCAGCGGTAGCGGTGGAGGATGATCCCTTTCTCTTCTTTGATGGCTCTGCCATTTGATGAAGTTTTTCTAGATTTTGATCGGTGGAAGTGAAAGAGGATTGAAAAAGAGGAAGATTGGGCTTTACGGGACGTGATTTGGTGAAGAATTGAGTGAGAATCGAAGGTTTGAAGTTCTAGGTATGGAGGAACACGTAGAGGATGCTTTGGCTGCGCAGCAGCTCTGATTTCGTGAGTATTTATAGAAGATGATGCATTGTAATCGATTACTGGTATTGGTAATCGATTACATGCCCAATAAGCCTTCTGGTAATCGATTACAGGATGTTGTAATCGATTACAGGCTGCCTGTTCATGTGTAATCGATTACACTGGTTGGTAATCGATTACCAGAGCCTATCCTAGGCTAGTTTCTTAAGAAAATATCTATATTTTTGCTCAAATACATCCTATATGACTAATTTTCACTACTAATACACTAAATTCAATCATTCAATTATTATATACACAAGAAATCATAAATTCTATCATAACAACGAGAATTCAAACAAGATCAAACAAAATAATCTACAATCAAAAGTTAAGAGTAAATCAACCAATCAATCAACCATTCAATCAATCAATCAATCAACCAATCAATCCCTATTTTTCTAAATCTCTTACATCTAAGGGACCTAATTCTCTTCTAATAGAGAAGAACACTTCCTTGGGGAGAGGTTTAGTGAAAATATCAGCAAGTTGATTCTTAGTATCAACAAATTCTAATATACAATCTCCCTTTAGGACATGATCTCTAAGAAAGTGGTGTCTAATCTCTATATGTTTAGTTCTAGAATGTTGAACTGAGTTTTTGGATAGATTTATGGCACTAGTATTATCACACTTAATAGGTATGCGATCAAGAATGATGCCATAGTTAGATAATTGTTGCTTCATCCATAAAATCTGTGCACAACAACTACCGGCAGAGATATACTCCGCTTCAGCAGTAGATAAAGCAACACTATTTTGTTTCTTACTATGCCATGAGACAAGAGCCGATCCAATAAATTGACAAGTTCCACTTGTACTTTTTCTGTCTGTTTTAGATCCGGCAAAATCAGAATCAGAATATCCTATTAAGTTACATGTTGAATTCTTAGGATACCATAATCCTAAATTGATTGTTCCTAATAGATATCTCATGATTCTCTTTACTGCACTTAAATGTGATTGTTTGGGGTTGGATTGAAACCTAGCACACATGCATACACTAAACATAATATCAGGTCTACTAGCAGATAAATAAAGAAGAGATCCGATCATACCTCGATATTGTTTTATGTCTATTGACTGACCAGATTCATCTTCATCTAAGTAACAATTAGTGCTCATCGGTGTAGACATGTGTTTTGCACTATCCATCCCAAATCTTTTGATCAATTCCTTGCAGTATTTGGATTGATTGATGAATATACCTTCTTGAGTTTGCTTGATTTGTAATCCCAGAAAGAACTTTAGTTCTCCCATCATTGACATTTCAAATTCACTTTGCATATCAAGGGAAAACTCCTTGCATAATGAATCATTAGTGGATCCAAAAATTATATCATCAACATATATTTGAACCAACAAAATATCATTATGCTTTCTCTTTATGAACAATGTGGTATCCACTTTACCTCTGGAGAAATCTTTTTCTAGAAGAAAATTGCTTAATCGTTCATACCATGCCCTAGGGGCTTGTTTCAAACCATAAAGAGCCTTTTGTAATTTATAAACATGGTTTGGTTTATCAGGAATTTCAAAACCAGGGGGTTGTTCAACATATACCTCTTCTTGAATTAAGCCATTTAGAAAGGCACTCTTAACATCCATTTGATAAAGTTTAAAATTCATTATGGATGCATATGCCAATAGCATTCTAATGGCTTCTAATCTTGCAACAGGAGCATATGTTTCTTCATAGTCTATTCCTTCTTCTTGATTATACCCTTTTGCTACTAACATGGCTTTATTTCTAATAATTATACCATGTTCATCTAATTTATTTCTAAAAACCCATTTTGTACCTATGATAGGATAATTTTCAGGTTTTTCTACTAATTTCCACACATTATTTCTTTCAAATTGGTTTAATTCTTCTTGCATGGCAATGATCCAATTATCATCTATTATGGCTTCTTTTATATTTTTAGGTTCAATCATGGATACAAAAGCCATATTATTGCATAAGTCTTTAAGAGAGTGTCTAGTTGTTACCCCTTTTGAGATATCACCAATAATGTTGTCGAGGGGATGATCTCTTGAAGTTTTCCATTCTCTTGGGAGTGCATCATTGGATTTGCCTTCTTCTGGAGGATCTTCATTGTTTCCTTTGTCATTTCCTTTGGAATCTTGTTCATGAATGTTCATATGTTCTAAAGAATCTGCAATGTCATCTAGCATATTCTTTCTTGACAATATAGCATTAGATTCATCAAAGGTAACATGAATGGATTCCTCTATATTCATAGTTCTCTTATTATATATTCTATATGCTTTGCTTTGTAATGAATATCCAAGAAAAATGCCTTCATCAGATTTTGCATCGAATTTTCCTAGATTATCTTTACCATTATTAAGTACAAAGCACTTGCAACCAAAAACATGTAGATGAGAAATATTAGGTTTTCTACCATTAAATAACTCATATGGGGTTTTCTTTAAAATAGGTCTTATCAAGGCTCTATTCATGATGTAACATGCAGTATTGACAGCTTCAGCCCAAAAATACTTTGGAAGAGAAGTATCATTTAATAAAGTTCTTGCAATTTCTTCCAATGACCTATTTTTCCTTTCAACAACTCCATTTTGTTGAGGGGTTCTTGGTGCAGAAAAATTATGTTCAATACCATGTTCATCACAAAATAATTCAAAATCTTTATTTTCAAATTCACCCCCATGATCACTTCTAATGGATGCAATCTTGAGATTTTTCTTGTTTTGTATGACTTTAGCAAGTTTCCTAAATTCTTGGAATGAATCACTTTTATGTGTAATAAATAATGTCCAAGTATATCTAGAGAAATCATCAACTATAACTAAAGCATAGTAATTTCCTCCAAAACTCATGGTTCTAGATGGACCAAATAGATCCATATGCAATAACTGTAATGGTCGAGTGGTTGAAACAACATTTTTAGATTTGAATGAGACTCTTGTTTGTTTGCCCTTTTGACATGCATCGCATAGTTTATCTTTTTCAAATTTCAATTTAGGCAAACCAACTACTAAATCTTTTGAAATTAATTTATTTAAGTGATCCATGTTTATGTGAGCAATTCTTTTATGCCATAACCATGGATCATCATCTTTACTAAGAAAGCAATGATTGTTTTCTTGTTTTATGCTTAAGTCTATCATGTAAACATTATTGACTCTATGTCCTACATGCTTTATATTAATGTCATGCTTATGTTCTATAAGACATTTCTGAGAATCAAATGATACTAGATAGCCTTTGTCACATAGTTGACTAATGCTAAGCAGGCTGTGCTTAAGGCCTTCAACAAGTAGAACATTTTCAATGGAGTTTGAAGAATTTGTACCTATTTTACCCACTCCAAGAATTCTACCTTTTTTGTTGTCACCATATGTTACATGCCCGCTTTTCTTTGGAGATATATGTGTAAAATTTGATGCATCTCCAGTCATATGTTTTGAACATCCGCTATCTATGTACCACTTCTTTCTCAAAGATACCTGCATAATCAAGTTTTTGACTTAGGTACCCAAATTTTATTGGGTCCTTGCATGTTAGTATAAAATGAGGATCCTTTTGGGACCCATATCATTTTAATGTTACTGTAATTTTTCTTGAAGTAGCAAGTTGATATGCTATGTCCTCTTCTTCCACAGTAAAAACAAGTGATAGAATTAGAATTACATTTTTGTGTGGAAGTGGAAAAGTTTTTATGAACCTTTTGTAGTTTTTCAGATTTATACCCTAGTCCATTTTTATTAGACACATATCTTTGTTTACTTAATATAACATCTAAATTATTTCTACTATATGAAAATTTTGCAAGTGAATTTTTTAACTCTTTAATTTCTTTTACATATTTATCACAACAACTACAAGAATCTGTTATTTTCTTGTCATTAATAGTGGAGATATTAACTTTTTCATTTGTTTTAGAGATTGAGACTTCATTTCTAAGAAGATCTAATTCTTTGTTTAATTTCGAAATTTCATTTTCTAAATTTGAAATTGTTTTCTTTGATGATGAAACTAATTTTGCAAGTTTAATTGATTCTTTATGCAAATCAGCAAATGCATCTTGCAATTCATCAAAAGAAATAGATAAGTTGTTTGAAGATGTTACCTCTTCATCACTTTCGTAACTTTTGGCCATAAGGCAAAGATTTATCTCTTCATTTTCAGAATCTTCAGAGGATTCCAAATCATTTTCATCCCATGTGATGTATGCTTTCTTTAGTTTCTTCTCACTATGATTTTTCTTTTCAGATTTTTCCATCTTTTTCTTGAAGATGGGACAATCAACCCTCAGATGTCCAGGTTGATTGCATTCAAAGCATTTTAGAGTAGAGGATGAATTTTCTGTCCTTCTCTTTGATTTAAAAATTGGTCGCCTCTGATTTCCTCTTACTTTAAGAAACTTGTTGAATCTTTTTACAAAGAGACTTAGATCATCATCATCATCTGGATCATTATCTTGATCACTTTCTTCTTGAATTGAGGATGATGCTTTAAGAGCAATTCCTTTCTTTTTCTTGTCATTTTCTTCATTTTGGTGCAATCTCAATAGTTCCATCTCGTGTTCCTGCAACTTACCAAATAAAGTGGCAAGAGACATGTTAGACAAATCTCTTGATTCAGAAATAGCCGTTACTTTGGGTTGCCATTCTCTACTTAAACATCTTAGCACCTTGTTTATAAGATCTTCATTTTGAAATTCTTTGCCTAAGGCAGCTAGATGATTTACTATATGTGTAAATCTATTTTGCATACTCTGAATATTTTCATTTGCATTCATTCTAAATAATTCATACTCATGAGTTAGTGCATTTATCCTAGATCTTTTAACATCTGTAGTTCCTTCATGTGTTAATCGAAGAGTGTCCCACATTTCCTTAGCACTCTTACAATTTGAAACCCTGAAATATTCATCCATTCCTAGGGCAGATGTTATTATGTTTTTGGCTTTTAGGTTGTATTGTACTCGTTTTCTATCCTCTTCAGACCATCTATCTCTAGGTTTTTCTATGGTTATGCTTTCACTTGATGAACTACCATCTATTGAAACTCTTTCTACTGTGGTGGGTATATAAGGCCCTATTTCTATGGCTTCCCAGATATTTAGATCTATTGCCTCGATAAAAATTTGCATTCGGGTTTTCCAGTAGTGGTAACCCTCTCCATTAAAGATTGGAGGTCTATTGATAGAATTCCCTTCTGGAAATAAGGAATTTGCTGAGGCCATCTTTTTCTTGAAGCTTCTAAACTTTGTACAAGAATGAGGCTCTGATACCACTTGTTAGACAAGTGGCCTCAGATATCTTAAGAAGGGGGGGGGGTTGAATTAAGATATTCCAAACTGTTTCCCCTAATTAAAAATCTATTTCACTTTTTACTCAAGTTTTGAATTCCCTTAATGACAATCTTCTTAAGTATTAATTCAAATGAAACAATTTGAATATGAATATAAAGCAATAATAAATAAAGGAGATTAAGGGAAGAGAAAATGCAAACTCAGTTTTATACTGGTTTGGCCACAACCCTTGTGCCTACGTCCAGTCCCCAAGCAACCCGCTTGAGAGTTTCACTATCTTGTAAATTCCTTTTACAAGTTCTAAACACACAAGGACAATCCTTCCTTTGTGTTTAGAGATCCTTTACAACAAGAGACTCACAATCTCTTAATCCCTTAGAGAATGAGAAGAAGAAGAAGAACAAAACTCTCTAGAAAGAGATGGATTTTACAGACTGAGCACTCAAATAATTTCTTAATGAATTGCAATTGAATTGGCCAAGGAATTCTTAAGAGGATAAAATGAATTTTCTCTTTGAGAGGATAAACACTTTGTTGTTCTGAAAATCTCTGAGCAATTTCGTGTTTAAGTCACATATATATAGACCATTGGTGGTCATGAGTAAAGCCTTTGAAAAGTTGTGACTCTTGAAATTATTTTTCTGAAAATCCTGTCTGGTAATCGATTACAGTAATTGTGTAATCGATTACAGCTTTTAAAATTTGAATTAAAACGTTTACTAATTGCTGGTAATCGATTACCAAAATTGTGTAATCGATTACACAGTCTAAAATTTCGAATTCAAATTTTTGTAGCTGTTATAAAACGTATTTGGCCACTGGTAATCGATTACATCCTCTGATAATCGATTACCAGAGAGTAAAACCTTTGAGAAACACTTTTTAATTTAAATCACTTGGCCAAACCTTTGCTAATTCAATTAGGAATTCCCTTCCTAATATTCTAGTGATCATCTTGATGTTGTGACTTGTAATCTTGAAGTATTGTCTTGAATTTTAATCTTGAAAAGCCCATTTGCATCAATTGCAACACATCATCATGATCATCATAAAAACATCAATGCCAATTGCATCTACAAAAAAAGACTCAACAAAACTCTAGCTTTGGCACTTGTCTTCACACTAATTTTGAATTGAAATTTTCAATTATAGAATAAATTTTGAGCCAAAACAACAAGCACCCTTCCCTTTCACCCTTTTTTTTTCTGGATACTGATTTTCCTGCCAAATTGTGAGATTTTTCATATTTTTTCCTTTTATCAAAATCAATTGTTTCTTTTTTTATAACTTTTTTCCAGATGTCTAGAAAATTCAGTAAAAATTTCAGCTCAAAATTCGAAGTAACCAATTCTCCGTAATTTTTACAAGTTTGTATGTCCAAGCTGCCAGCACCAGCGATTTGTTTCTTTAAGCATGGTATATTGATTGCCTTGGGCTTACTTTCAACCTTCCTATGTATGTTGAACTCACTAGGATTGTTTACCACAGTTTTAGGAGTTCAATATTCACTTAGGATCAACATTTCAGCCAGCAATTCAATCACCAAAACTCAAATTCACAATAGACACAATCATAAAGAAACCTAAAAGTTCAAGAAAAGGTTCACAATCAAAGACTCTCTAAGAATTTTGCATGAACATGTTAAGGACTAATTAACATGAAAGATTTGACTCAAATCAAATAATAGGCTAAAAGAATTTCATACACTCATGAACAAATGAGTTAGACAAAGAAACAAGAAAATAAAATTCAGCACAACATAAGAAATCTTATGTGACCTGTTTCATGACTAGACATGACTTCTATGACAAAACTACAATAGGTGAACAAGTCACTCTAGATTTTTGAGGTTTTCTTCTACTTTAATATTTTTGTAAGAATTTTATGGTTTAGGTTTCAGCCACCAAAAATAACAAGACAAAATTCAAAGGAACCTAAACTCAACACAATTCATGGTTCAAGAACAAGAACAAGAACAAGAAATTTGAACCATAGAAAATCAAATCTAGCTTCTATAGCAAGTTTAATCGGTGGAAACTCTAAAGAATCATGTTAACAAAATTTAGAACAAGACATGTGAGGAGATACATGGAGAAAAATGAAGAAACAACAATGGAAGAGAAGGTAAAGAAAAAAAAATTAATGGAGGTTTAAGGAGCACCTACTTGAAGCTCTTGTGCTCTGATTACCACTTGATGGAAGCTTGCTTGTGGGGCTTCTATGGAGGCTGGATCTTTGAGCTTCAATGGGGTCCTTTAATGGTGATTTTCCACCATGGAGATGCAGCGGAAAACAAAGGAAAAGAGGTGAGAGGAGGCGCCATCCATTAAGGAATAAGCCATGGAAGAAGGAGCTTCACCACCAAGATGAGCCTTGGATAAGAAGCTTGGAGAGGATGCTTCAATGGAGGAAAAGAAAGAGGGAGAGAAAGAGAGAGGGGGGAGCACGAAATTGAAGGAAGAAAAAGGGAGAGAAGTTGAACTTTGAGTTGTGTCTCACAAGACTCTCATTCATCAAAGTTACCACAAGTGTTACACATGCTTCTATTTATAGACTAGGTAGCTTCCTTGAGAAGCTTTCTTGAGAAAAATTCCTTGAGAAGCTTCTTTGAGAAAACTTCCTTGAGAAGCTAGAGCTTAGCTACACACACCCCTCTCATAACTAAGCTCACCTCCTTGAGAAGCTTCCTTAAGAAGATTCCTAAAGAAGCTAGAGCTTAGCTACACGTACCTCTCTAATAGCTAAGCTCACCTCCTTGAGATGAGAAGCTAGAACTTAGCTACACACCCCCTATAATAGCTAAGCTCACCCCCATGACAAAAAAACATGAAAATACAAAAAAAAGTCCTTACTACAAAGACTACTCAAAATGCCCCGAAATACAAGGCTAAAACCCTATACTACTAGATGGCCAAAATACAAGGCCCAAACGAAGGAAAAACCTATTCTAATATTTACAAAGATAAGCGGGCTTATACTTGGCCCATGGGCTCGAAATCTACCCTAAGGCTCATGAGAACCCTAGGGCCTTCCCTTGGATCTCTAGCCCAATCTACTTGGAGTCTTCTACCCAATGCCCTTGCGGGATAGGATTGCATCATAACGTATCTACCATAATTGCGATCATCTCCCTTTCCATCATGGGCGGTACGACTTGGGCTGCGAGATCTCTCCATCTTTTGGCATATTCCTTAATGGACTCGTGCTCTCGCTTAGTCATACTCTGAAGCTGGTTCCGATCGGGAGCCATGTCCGTATTGTACTGGTGCTGCCTAATGAAGGCAGTTGCCAAGTCCTTCCATGATCGGATCTGGGAAGCTTCCAGATTGGTATACCATGCTACAGCTGCTCCGGCCAAGCTGTCTTGAAAGAAATGGACCAACAATTTCTCGTCTGTAGAATATGCACCCATCTTTCGGCAATACATCCGAAGATGCCCCTTCGGACATGTCGTCCCTTTGTACTTATCAAAGTCTGGTACTTTGAACTTGGGAGGAATGACGATATTGGGCACGAGACATAAATCCGCTAAATCTGAGAATGGGTAATTGCCAAGGCCCTCGACTGCTCTTAACCTCTCTTCGAGCGCCTCAATCTTTCCCTTATCTTCCGCGAAGGGAACAGATTCTTTTACGGGTGTGGGTGAGGCCGGGATATGGCGGACTATGTTTGGTTGGGGTAGTTCATGTGGGGACGGATCTTTGAGGTGGAGCAGGGGGCCGAGATGGGTATCTCCTTCCTCATCGTCTTGCCCGGGATAGTCGTCATAAGGCGGGAGTTGCCCCTCAAAAGTAGGGGCTTGGCTTAAATCTTCCGGAGTGGCACAGGGAGTGAAGTCTGGAGGCAAGCCATAAGGATAAGCTTGCGGACTATACCTTCGACCAAACACGACCGTGTTTTTGTCTCGGCCCGGATTTAAAGCGGGTTGCAGCACCGGCTCCGCTTCCCTAACCGTACTGGAGGCGGTTGCCGTGGCTTTGTCCTCTATGGTTTTCTGGAGTTTTAACATGACCTCCGAGATGGAAGCCATTTGATCTTTTAAGGCCGATAGATCGGCCTTCATCTGTTCCTGCACGCCCTCTTCATTATCCATTTTTCTGGATCGAGTGTTATAGGGGTGCCTTGGTGTTTTCTTAGTTATGATGAATTTCCTAAAGAAATAAACAAAGGTGAGTATGCCACCCAAACATGAATATGAAAATGAACGATCGGTGCACTTGGATCCACCCAAAGGTTTTTAGGTAACGTAATGAGTCCAGAACTTCTCATTTTATAAAAAGAACAAAGCTTTCATCTAGCCAAGATTATACAAAGGTGTTATAAGAGAACCTAACGATTTCTAATTATGTGGGCCATCAAATCTATCATGTGTTGACAGTAATTGATTAGCCCATGAATCTCCTCGGGGGCCGTACAGACTTCGGCCATGGCTTTCGCTTTGGCTAGTAGACGCGGGAGGTCTTGACTTCCATTCAAGGTCAAGGCGAACCTACCCATCCACATAGTCGCTTCTTGATGCAATGCATCAATCACCCTCCCTCTTGCTTCTTTTTCGGCGTACACTTGTGCAAAATCCTCCACTAGCTTTTGTTCATGGGCCATAGATTGGTTCAATTCTTCCTTGTATTGCCCTATGATAGCTAGCATGCTTTGCTCTGTGGCTTCCAAGTGTTGAGCCAAACTTCTTTTGGACCTCGCGCAGGCAACTAACTCTTCTTTTAAGATCATGCCATGCACCCATGACCGATCTCTCTCATCTCTTCGGAGCTTGAGCTCATTGTTGCTACCCCACAATGCTCCTCGGAATTTCTCTCGGCCATATTCCTCCTTGCAGGCCCTTTTGGTTTCTTGTTCAAGGGCTTTTGCCGTGGCCGCGTTTTCCTCTTGTAACTCGGTGCACTCTTTCCGGATGTGTGTAGCAGCTGATTTGAACTTCTCCTTGGCGAGCCTTGCCTTCCCTAGCTCCAATTTTAGAGCTCGGACTTCTTCATCTTCCTCCGGAGCTTCGAAGTTCTCCTCATCGATAACTTTCAACTTGGAGAGCCAATCTAACCCTCGCGTGAGAATTTTTAGCCATCCATGATAACCTTCGATGACGCCATTACGGATGCCCCTAAGCTCCTTGTCTTTCCTCAACGGACTTCTCCAAGCCTTGTGGACTCTTTGTATCGCCTTGAGACTTTGCGCGCCTAGATTCCTCACAAGGAAAGGCGAGAGACTTTCTTCGGTTGGCGCTCCCCTCATGGGATACCCTAGCTGTCTTATGGCGAGTGCGGGATTATAATTAATACAACCCCTAGTCCCTATCAATGGAACATTAGGGTAGTCCCCACACGAGAAGATAACTCCTTCCTTGCCTTCCTTCCAACGAGGAAACCAATTGATCGCGCTGCCCCCTATCCCAGCCAAATGTTGGTCCCAATCGACTCTTCCTTTTTCGGCGCATGAGCGATAGCTTTGAAGCGGACACGGGTGTCTCGTGTCTTGTTGGAATAGGTGTGAAATTAACCACACACAGAGAGCGGGTAAACAACAGACAATCCGCGCACTATTTTTCTCACACCTCCAGTCAAAGGTGTCAAACAAATCTGCCAAGATAGCCACCATTGGACTTTCCTTGCTATGGTGATATGCGAGGAAAGCATCCATGGCGGCTAAGTCTACCAAACCGTCGACATTCGGGAAGAGGACAACCCCAAAAATCAGCAAAGCTAAAATATCTGCAAACGGGCCCCACTTCTCTTGGCTCGCCCTATCCCTTGCCTTACCTTCCAAGTATTTCCGAGGCAGGCCCACTACGCCGTTCCGAGTTTGCTTCGTGCGATCCAACTCCTTTGCTGAATCACCAACCACAGCCGCAATCTTGCTCAAGGAAGGAAGAAAGCCAGAGAAAAGATACGGTTTTCTCCCCCAAGAGGGCATCCTAATATTTCCTCAAGCTCTTCAATAGTTGGTACCATTTGGAAGTCCCCAAACGTGAAACACCTCAACGGCTGGTCATAATATTGGGCGAGGGATACGACAGCTTCCGTAAATACCTCCGCTGCGGCCAAATCTAGAATCTTCTCGTACACTTTGCGGAAGGCTTGCCTTTGGAGAGGTCCCATCAATCGTCCTAATTCCTTGAGGCTAGTGACATCTAGACTTTTAACCTTGACTTGATAAAACCTTTTGCCGTTTTGATTTGTCCCCATCATTTACCTAAAAAAGGGGTGGATCAAGACTCCGACATGAATGATGCGATGCGTATGCATGAAACGGAAAGAAAACAAGAAAAAGGGGTAATTCATACATACGAGACCGCAGAGACCCAATTTTAATGCTACGTTTTGGGCATGATGGCGCCTCAACGTAGCATTAAAAAGGTTTACGTATTACTCTAAAGAAACCAAACATTACTAGCAAAAACTATAAACCAAAAATGCATGAGAAAGAATGGCACAGGAGCGTGTTTGCTCTTTGCCCCTATTTGGGAACCTATAGGACAATATCTAGGGGTCTCTAATAATTACTTCCCAACAATTTATAACTCACACGGCCGTTCTCTAGAGATATTATCACTCAAGATAATAATATTGTGGCGGTATGGAATACCAGCGACAACACATTATAAAGAGAGAAAGCTCTAGACGAGGTTTCACTATTATCAAGCAAGTCGGAGACCTAGCATGATGATAGATTCACCTCCACTCCTTAAATTCCCATGAACCCGGGTATAGGGCCCTTTTTTTTTTACTCAAACCCGTGGGTGCTTAGAATGCAGTGTAAAGAATGCGAAATAGACAACAATTATTTACATTTTACACAGTTCAACAAAAGCACACACAAGGTTTCACAAATCCACAATTCCTTAAAATAGGCCTAACTCACAAAAATAGTCCCTAGTGGAGTCGCCAACTGTCGCAATGTGCCCTTTTGCGGGCGAGCGAGGGCGAGGCTCACGGGTGCGCTTTCCAAAGGAGGAAAGATGCGCGGAGTCGCCACCAACGTTTATTTGTGGAAAACATCGGAAAAACCGAAGGAAACCGGTCAAAATGAAAATTCTAAGTTCGGGAGTTGTATTTACGCTTGAGGAAGGTATTAACACCTCTCACGTTTGTCTCAAAGGACAACAGCCTATTTTTTAGATTTGTGGAAATTGTGTTACCTTAACTTTTATTTCTTTTTATTTTTTTGAGGTCGACAAAAGCGGGGCTCTTGCTCCTACGTACCCTCCATCGAAGAGGAAATCAGACCTACATAATTCTTTCTTATGCGTGAATCAAGCAATTCTTTTTACTTGAAAAGTGATCATTTTAAGGCGTTTGACCTTAAAAATGATCCATTTTACTTGGTAAGAAACTGAAATGATAAATTTTCAAAACCCTATTTTTGTGGACGAGCTTGACTAGGCGAGTTGATTTTAGCCTTAGTTTCACTTTAGTTATTAGTCAATTCAATTAAGAATGAGAAATCCCAAAGAGAAAACGTCCGATTGATTTTTCGCTTTATTTTTCTAAAAGGGTATTTTTTTATTATTATATTATTATTTTACCTCTTTTTTTATTTCCAACGTGTCATACCCTAATTTCGTCCGGGGATTATTACTTGATGACATGCAATAAATGAAGTCCCGAGACGTCTCAGAAATCCAAAAGGAAGCAGGCTTGCGTGATCTGTGAAATTCCGTAATGTGGCGGAAGTCGGAAAGAGGTGTTTTTGCGCAATTCGTGAGTTTCCGTAACTTCTTCGAAAGGTAAAAAAGAGTAAATACATAATCCGTAAGGATTCGTAACCTTATGGAAGGAAAATAAGTATCGTTACGAAATTCGTAAAGTTTCATAATGTTACGGAAAAAGAATTACAAAAAAATAGAAAAGGGGAGTGCATTTAGTAAAAAGGGGGGTGCAAATAGCAACCAGGCCCATTTGGGCCCTCCAGAAGGATGTTGCTTCTGGAGGAAGCAACCTTGCTCGCCTGGGCGAGCTGGGCGGCAAGCTTCTCCCCTATTTTGCTATAAATAGGGGAAGAAGTGAAGAAGAAAAGGGTTCAGCCCCTTAGGCACTTCTCTCTCTTTCGAATTTGCTGAGGAAAATTATTTCCGTGAAGAAAATCCAAGCCGAGGCGCTTCCGTAACGTTTCTGTCAGTAATTACGCGAAGATTCTTGACCGTTCTTCAAGATCCATCGTTCGTTCTTCGTTTTCTTCAGTCTTCAACGGGTAAGTACCTCAAACCAAGCTTTTCAATTCATTATATGTACCCGTGGTGGTGCACATTGTGTTTCATGTATTTTCATTCTCGTTTTCATTTACTTTTTATACCCCCTTTTGACGTGCTTAAGCCATTTATTTAAGTCATTTCTCGCCTAATCTAAAAATAAAATAAATTTCCACCGATCGTTTGAATTGTATCATCCGTTACTTTCGTTTGAAATGAATTCCGACCGTTCGGTCGTGCCGTAACCACGTTGGAAATCAAAAAAGAGGTAAAATAATAATATAATAATCAAAAAATACCTTTTAGTAAAATAAAAGCGTAAGATCAATCGAACGTTTTCTCTTTGGGACTTCTCATTCTTAATTGAATTGACTAATAACTAAAGTGAAACTAAGGCTAAAATCAACCTGCCTAGTCAAGCTCATCCACAAAAATAGGTTTTTTTGAAAGTTTATCATGTCAGTTTCTTACTAAGTAAAAAAGGATCATTTTTAAGGTCCAACGCCTTAAAATGATCACCCCTCAAGTAAAGAGAATCAATTGATCCATGCATAAAGAAGAACTACGTAGGTCTGATTTCCTCTTCAAAGGAGGGTACGTAGGAGCAAAAGCCCCGCTTTTGTCGACCTCAAAAAAAACAAAAAGAACTAAAAGTTAAGATAACACAATTTCCACAATTCTAAAAAATAGGTTGTTGTCTTTCGAGACAAACGCGAGAGGTGCTAATACCTTCCTCAAGCGTAAATATGACTCCCGAACTTAGAATTTTCATTTTGACCGGTTTCCTTCGGCTTTTCCGACATTTTCCACAAATAAACGTTGGTGGTGACTCCGCGCACCTTTCCTCTTTTGGGAAGCGCACCCGTGAGCCTCGCCCTCACTCGCCCGCGAAGGGCACGTTGCGACAGTTGGCGACTCCACTGGGGACTTTTTTTTGTGAGTTAGGCCTATTTTAAGGAATTGTGGATTTGTGAAACTTCGTGTGTGCATTTGTTGAACTGTGTAAAATGTAAATAATGTTGTATATTTCGCATTCTTTACACTGCATTCTAAGCACCCACGGGTTTGAGTATAAAAAGGGGCCCTATACCCGGGTTCATGGGAATTTAAGGAGTGGAGGTGAATCTATCATCATGCTAGGTCTCCGACTTGCTTGATAATAGTGAAATCTCGTCTAGAGCTTTCTCTCTTTATAATGCGTTGTCGCTGGTATTCCATACCACCACAATATTATTATCTTGAGTGATGATACCTCTAGAAAACAGCCGTGTGAGTTATGAATTGTTGGGGAGTAGTTATTAGAGTCCCCTGGATGTTGTCCTATAGGTTCCCAAATAGGGGCAAAGAGCAAACACGCTCCGTGCCATTCGTTCTCATGCATTTTTTTGTAAATAGCACTAGTTTATAGTTTTGCTAGTGATGTTTGTTTTCTCTAGAGTAATACGTAACCTTTTTTAATGCTACGTTGAGGCGCCATTGTGCCCCAAAACGTAGCATTAAAATGGGGTCTCTGTGGTCTCGTGTGTATGAATTACCCCTTTTCCTTGTTCATGCATCCGCATTGCATCATTCATGTCGGAGTCTTGATCCACCCCTTTTTTAGGTAAATGATGGGGACAAATCAAAATGGCAAAAGGTTTTATCAAGTCAAGGTTAAAAGTCTAGATGTCACCAGCCTCAAGGAATTGGGACGATTGATGGGTCCCCTCCAAAGGCAAGCCTTCCGCAAAGTGTACGGGAAGATCCTAGATTTGGCCGCAACGGAGGTATTTACGGAAGCTGTCGTATCCCTCGCCCAATATTATGGCCAGCCGTTGAGGTGTTTCACGTTTGGGGACTTCCAAATGGTACCAACTATTGAAGAGTTCGAAGAGATATTAGGATGCCCTCTTGGGGGGAGAAAACCGTATCTTTTCTCCGGCTTTCTTCCTTCCTTGAGCAAGGTTGCAACTGTGATTGGAGATTCAGCAAAAGAGTTGGATCGCATGAAGCAAATTTGGAACGGCATAGTGGGCCTGCCTCGGAAATACTTGGAAGACAAGGCAAGGGATATGGCAAGCCAAGAGAAGTGGGGGCCGTTTGCGGATGTTTTAGCTTTGCTGATTTTTGGGGTTGTCCTCTTTCCGAACGTTGACGGCTTGGTAGACTTAGCCGCCATTGATGCTTTCCTCGCATATCACCATAGCAAGGAAAGTCCAGTGGTAGCTATCTTGGTGGATTTGCTTGATACCTTTGACCGGAGGTGTGAGAAAAACAGTGCACGGATTGTCTGTTGTTTACCCGCTCTCTGTGTGTGGTTGATTTCACACCTATTCCGACAAGACACGAGACACCCGTGTCCGCTTCAAAGCTATCGCTCATGTGCCGAAAAAGGAAGAGTCGATTGGGACCAACATTTGGCTGGGATAGGGGGCAGCACGATCAATTGGTTTCCTCGTTGGAAGGAAGGCAAGGAAGGAGTTCTTTTCTCGTGTGGGGACTATCCTAATGTTCCACTGATAGGGACTAGGGGTTGTATTAATTATAATCCTGCACTCGCCATAAGACAGTTAGGTTATCCCATGAGGGGAGCACCGACCGAAGAAAGTCTCTCGTCTTTCCTTGTGAGGGATCTAGGCGCGCAAGGTCTCAAGGTTATACAAAGAATCCACAAGGCGTGGAGGAGTCCGTTGAGGAAAGACAAAGAGCTTAGAGGCATCCGAAACGGCATCATCGGAGGTTATCATGGATGGCATATATGTATAAATAGGAATGGAACAACAAAAATTTGTATGTTAATAAAATACTTCAAATGTGTGTGGGTAGTTTGTGGTAGCAAAATAGTTAGGATATGAACATATGTAATTTTGACACAATACCTTGAGCATGCATGTAAGTATTCTTTCCAAAAAATGTATATGTATGGTAACTAGAATGTTTTGAATATCCTTCTATGTTGATATAAATAATAGATATTTTCTACACGTACATGTGTGCATAAATGGATTACATGAGTCCGTTCTCCATCGGAGGGATTAGCACGACTTTTTTGCGTTAAGATAAGCATTATCTTGTAGAACTAACTTCTGAATGTTTGTTCTCGCAGGAAATGGCCCCGAGGAAACTTGCCTCAAAGAGATCCAGGAAAGATAAAACGGCCGAAGGAACTAGTTCCGCTCCCGAGTATGACAGTCACCGCTTTAGGAGCGTTGAACACCAGCAGCGCTTCGAGGCCATCAAGGGATGGTCATTTCTCCAGGAGTGACGTGTCCAGCTCAGGGACGATGAGTATACCGATTTCCAGGAGGAGATAGTTTGTCGACGGTGGGCATCACTGGTTACCCCCATGGCCAAGTTCGATCCAGACATAGTCCTCGAATTTTATGCCAATGCTTGGCCTACAGAGGAGGGCGTGCGAGATATGAGGTCTTGGGTGAGGGGTCAGTGGATCCCGTTCGATGCAGATGCTATCGGCCAGCTCCTGGGATATCCTTTAATGTTGGAAGAGGGCCAGGAGTGCGAGTATGTCCAGAGGAGGAACCGGTCCGATGGGTTCGATGAGGAGGCCATCGCCCAGTTGCTGTGTATACCGGGGCAAGATTTTGCCCGGACTGCTGCCGGGAGACGGGTGCGGATCATGCGCACCAACATGACCACCCTGACTCAGATATGGATGACTTTGCTGCTCAGCAACATCCTGCCCACCGATCATAATTCCGACCTCCCCCTGCCGAAGTGTCAGCTGGTGTACGCCATCCTGACGCGGATGAGCATCCATGTGGCTCAGTTAATCGCTGATGCCATCTATATTTTTGCAGGTATGGCGCCTACCAGGCACCCTCTGGACCCAAATAAGTCCAGCAGGGCCCTGGGATTTCCCGCCTTGATCACGAGACTCTGCCAGTCGTTCGGCGTCCCCGTCACACCCAGCAAGGTGATTCGGCCGCCCATCACCCGAGCTTTTATTGAGATGTACTGCACGCAGAGACAGGTCCAAGGTGATGCACCACAGGCCGCGGACGCGCCGCCACCTCATCAGGCTGGCCCAGCCGGATTGTTTGATACAGAGCAGTATTTGCGGCATTTGGTTCGCCAGCAGGCGGCCAACCACCGGGCACATGTACAGACTCATGATTGTCTTTATCAGATGAGTCTCAGCCTGCAGAGCCAGGGCTTTACTTCTTTTCCGTGCCCTACTCCGGACCAGTTCAGGGCAGAGGTCGCATGGCCTGGAGATTGGCCTGAGGCCCAGGCAAGAGAGGCACCAGCAGGGGCACCAGCAGAGGCTCCCGACGAGGCAGATGAGGCCCGTGAGGACAAAGAGATGACCAATTTACTTGATTTCTTAGGAGGGAGCGGGGCCACATGATTGGGAGATCTCTTGATCCATATTTCTTTTTGTTTCCATTTGTTTTTCTGTTATATATCATCTTACTTTGTGTTTGACTAAGGGACTGACGTTTGTTTCATGTTTTGACTTTTGTTTTGTACATACATATCACTTGAGTTGTTACGTCGATACTTGTTTCGTTGTTGTCAATAGTGTTTGTTGAAATTCCGAAACCGTGTAGAGTTTTTCATTTAGGAACGTCGTCCTAAAAAAGATAAAATAAAATGAACCAAAAATCCTAAAAAAGAAAAAAAGCGTTGTGAATAAAAGTCATGTTCATAAAGAAAAGAAAAAGGTTTTTATTTGTACATGTATGTAAAAGAAAAATGTGTATAGAAAGGATTCTTGTGTGTAAATGATGCGTGGAAAGGAATTCTGATGTGTGAGCAACGAGTGTACATGAAGAAATCTTTGTGTGAACCATAAGTGTGTTGGGAAAAATGAAAAAATCTTTAAGTGTAAATAAGGTTTGTATATAGACCGTGTGACGTAAAGAGAAGAGTTCTAATGCGTGTACAGAAAAGGTTTGTCATAGATGTACAAAGGAAGGTTTTCCTCATAGAGGACCACAGGTGTATAGTTTTAGTGAATATATGTAAAAATAAAACAAAAAAGTAAAGAGAAAGAAAGACCGTGAAGGTCGACATGTTATAGTTAAGAAGTATAAATCATTCGTAAAGAGCAAACGCATCTTCTGGAAACAAGGGACTGATGCTAAGAGTTTATTTTCCGGAATGAACCGAGATAAAGGTGGATGAATGCATTGAACTGATGAAAGAACATAATTTGGAAACGTTGGGTTTGTCTGTGTAAATTCCCAACCATAGTGTCACGATGCCATAAAAGGGATGCTTGAGTGCCCACCTGGCTGTAGCCATGACTAATTTTGCACGTTATTTTCAAATCATCATTGTCACGCGCGCCTTATGGAATAATGCGGAAGTTCGGGCCACGAGCGACCCCTTGACACCCAAATTTGTCTCGCCCCAGATATCAAGATTGGGGTTCCCACGATAAAAGACCCCATTGAAACACAACCTTGGACTTTTTGAACCTTGGCCTATCAAAAGAATCCTCCTCCTTACCCCCGAAGCAAAGGACAGTGAAATCTCCTCAAGGGAGAGCGAATGGGATGTTAAAACCCGATTTCCCAAAGAAAGGGATGGGGAAGGAAAATTAAAGGAAGAAATAGAAAGAAAGAAAAGGAGAAAAATAAAAATAGAGAAAGGAACAAAAGAAAGGAAAGAAGGATTCTCGATCAAAGATCGAAAGGAAGTGAAAAGGGAAAAGAAGCAATTCTCGATTAATGAAAGAAAGAGGATAGACAGTCTCCAAAGCCAGATTGCCACTCAGAATCATTCTTGACTGGCAATATCCCACCCCACATGAACAAAGAGGAAAAGACCAAAACACCCAGCTTCCTCTCCAAAAACGCTGACCTCGAGAAAATCCTATTGGTCTGTGATCGTATGTTTGATCTATGATTCGATAGGAAGTCGCGTGCAAAATAGAGTCATGGTGCAGTTATTGGTTTGGGAATAGGATAAGACACTTGCCTTGTGAGTTTTATACACCATGAGTGATTTATTTTCAACTTAGCCCCATGTTTCCCCTGCGTGTTCATTTGAAGGCTAGAAGTTGACGTCCTACCCTTCATTCTCGGTTACAAGGAAGATTACCCTTGGCACAAGTATATTGTTTCTCCAAGATGTGGTGCTCTCGCGAATGATCTATTTTTCTTTGCAAAAAGCATGTTATCCTTTTAGGTGGAAAAACCCGATGGACCGTTCGGTCCCGCCAACATACTGTTCTGGAGCCACGTGAATGAATTGCGTTGTCATTCATGTGTCCTCCATTTTCGAGTTTGGAGCTGTGTTCCATGATTGCCTAAGAGAGGACCCTCAAGGCAATCCTCCATTCTCATCCTTTTCCGGAGCCACATGAATGAATTGCGTTGTCATTCATGTGTCCTCCATTTTCGAGTTTGGAGCTGTGTTCCATGATTGCCTAAGAGAGGACCCTCAAGGCAATCCTCCATTCTCATCCTTTTCCGGAGCCACATGAATGTTATTGCTTAGGGCTGTTCATGTGTCCTCCACTTTTGAGTTTGGAGCTGTGTTTCATGATTGCCTAAGAGAGGACCCTCAAGGCAATCCTCCATTCTCATCCTTTTCTGGAGCCACATGAATGTTCTTGCTTAGGGCTGTTCATGTGTCCTCCACTTTCGAGTTTGGAGCTGAGTTTCATGATTGCCTAAGTGCGGACCCTCAAGGCAATCCTCCATACTCCACCTTTGTTTGGAGCACCATGAATGTCATTGCCTAGCGCTGTTCATGTGTTCTCCATTATCAAGTGAGAAGCTTCTGGTGACTGGGAAGCACGTTGTTCTGTTGTTTTCCAGATCGGTTCCTTCGCCAAGTATGTGTATATGTGTATATGTGTATTATGTTCGTTGTTCTTTGTTATTATTTGTATTTTGTTTTGTGTGCAGAAGAAAAAAGAAAGAGTGGAGACGAGAGTCGTCATCACAGAAAGGGCAGGACGGACGAAATCAGTGTCCTATCTTTGCTTTCTTCTTATCTCCGATGAGAGGTAAGTAAAGAGGGGCAACTGTCATACCCTAATTTCATCCAGGGATTATTACTTGATGACATGCAATAAATGAAGTCCCGAGACGTCTCAGAAATCCAAAAGGAAGCAGGCTTGCGTGATCTGTGAAATTCCGTAATGTGGCGGAAGTCGGAAATAGGTGTTTTTGCGCAATCCGTGTGTTTTCGTAACTTCTTCGAAAGGTAAAAAAGAGTAAATACATAATCCGTAAGGATTCGTAACCTTACGGAAGGAAAATAAGTATCGTTACGAAATTCATAAAGTTTCGTAACGTTACGGAAAAAGAATTACAAAAAAATAGAAAAGGCGGGTGCATTTAGTAAAAAGGGGGGTGCAAATAGCAACCAGGCCCATTTGGGCCCTCCAGAAGATTCCTCCAGAAGGTTGTTGCTTCTGGAGGAAGCAACCTTGCTCGCCTGGGCGAGCTAGGCGGCAAGCTTCTCCCCTATTTTGCTATAAATGGGGGAAGAAGTGAAGAAGAAAAGGGTTCAGCCCCTTAGGCACTTCTGTCTCTTTCGAATTTGCTGAGGAAAATTATTTCCGTGAAGAAAATCCAAGCCGAGGTGCTTCCGTAACATTTCCGTAACGTTTCCGTGAGTAATTACGCGAAGATTCTCGACCGTTCTTCAAGATCCATCGTTCGTTCTTCGTTTTCTTCAGTCTTCAACGGGTAAGTACCTCAAACCAAGCTTTTCAATTCATTATATGTACCCGTGGTGGTCCACATTGTGTTTCATGTATTTTCATTCTCGTTTTCATTTACTTTTTATACCCCTTTTTGACGTGCTTAAGCCATTTATTTAAGTCATTTCTCGCCTAATCTAAAAATAAAATAAATTTCCACCGATCGTTTGAATTGTATCATCCGTTACTTTCGTTTGAAATGAATTCCGACCGTTCGGTCGTGCCGTAACCACGTTGGAAATCAAAAAAGAGGTAAAATAATAATATAATAATCAAAAAATACCTTTTAGTAAAATAAAAGTGTAAGATCAATCGGACGTTTTCTCTTTGGGACTTCTCATTCTTAATTGAATTGACTAATAACTAAAGTGAAACTAAGGCTAAAATCAACCCGCCTAGTCAAGCTCGTCCACAAAAATAGGTTTTTTTGAAAGTTTATCATGTCAGTTTCTTACTAAGTAAAAAAGGATCATTTTTAAGGTCCAACGCCTTAAAATGATCACCCCTCAAGTAAAGAGAATCAATTGATCCATGCATAAAGAAGAACTACGTAGGTCTGATTTCCTCTTCAAAGGAGGGTACGTAGGAGCAAAAGCCCCGCTTTTGTCGACCTAAAAAAAACCAAAAAGAACTAAAAGTTAAGATAACACAATTTCCACAATTCTAAAAAATAGGCTGTTGTCTTTCGAGACAAACACGAGAGGTGCTAATACCTTCCTCAAGCGTAAATATGACTCCCGAACTTAGAATTTTCATTTTGATCGGTTTCCTTCGGTTTTTCCGACGTTTTCCACAAATAAACGTTGGTGGCGACTCCGCGCACCTTTCCTCTTTTGGGAAGCGCACCCATGAGCCTCGCCCTCGCTCGCCCGTGAAGGGCACGTTGCGACACAATGTGGTTACGGCACGACCGAACGGTCGAAATTCA